>NC_133538.1:13776134-14080023 GCF_048544455.1 Silene latifolia | reverse complement strand
TACCTCAAGAATCATACCGACAACAAAAGCCTCTCTACCTCCCAGGACTTCTGCTGTCGTGACCCAGGCCAGGTCAGAAAAGGGAACAGCAAGTTCAGGCACCACTCCGCCCCCTAGTCCCACACAAATCTTACTCACCGGCGTGTAAAATCTTCAGAAAGCTATGGAAAACATGAGAGAAGACCAGAGGAGAGCAGATGCTGAGGCAAGACGGAGAGACAGAGAGCTCAGGGGCATGATTGATATCTGAAGCGCAATCTGTCACTCCAAGAAGTGGGACGGTGAAGGAAGGTCTCCTTTGATAGATCGACACGGGAGCATCAGCGGACAGCGGATACCACCTGGCTGAACTAATAACAAGGTTAGATTTGGCTACGATGCGTCGGATGGAAGAATAACCCCACGAGGGTTAGGATACCTCACACCCATATAGGCGGGCAAGTGGCGGTGCATAGGGACACAAATAGGTGGCCTCCCCGTCAGCAGCCCCGCAACTATTAAGCAGACACCTGTAGCAGGATCCGAGTCAAACCAGAAAATGAACTGGCAGCAGGGAATAATCGTTACCACAACCCCCTGGCTGCCGGAGCCTACCAGAACCTTCAAGAACCCGGATCAGGAGGAAATATGCAGGCAGCTGACAGACGGACCCCAGATTCAGCAAGTATAACCAATCGATGATTGAGCTAAAAGAGATCTTGAGCGGGGTCCAGTGGCTACCACCCCACTCGAGAAAGCGACTCTAGACAGAGCGATTACGCCGATTCACCATTCGTGGACACCATATCCATCACAGCCATACCGAAGGGATTCACAAATCCAAATATGCCTCTCTTCGACGGCACAGCAGACCCCTTTGATCATATCAGCCAGTATAAGCAGAAAATGATGACGGTAACAACTATAGGGCAAGTTAAGGAGGCTTGCATGTGCAAAGGATTCGGGTCCACCCTAACAGGACCGGCACTTCGATGGTTTGTGAGCCTACCCAACAGGTCGATATCTACATTTGCTGAATTGGTTAACGCATTTACTCAACAGTTCGCAAGCAGCAGAAAACCACAGAAGCACGCAGGAGACCTGTACAGAATCGTCCAGGGGGCAGGAGAGAGCATTGGAGAATATAATACCAGATTCAACAATGAAAAGGTGGCAGTACGAGAATGTGATGTCTCAACAGGAGTGGAAGCCTTCAGAAGAGGCCTCCACCACGACTCCGACCTATACAAGCAGTTAACCATGCATCCATGCCATAATTTCCAAGCGAAGAGGAGAGAAGCGGTGCCGCAATCAGTTGGAGGAAGATGTCTTAGCTGAGCCGACTTGCTAAGCACGCCTAGTATCTCCAAAGACCTCAGTGGAGAAGTCAGGAAGAAAGAAAACCACCAGCAAGAAGGATGAGAGGTACAGACCATACGGGAGGGGAGTCAACAGAATCGAAGAAAATCAGCTACTCCCCACTCTGACAGAATACGGATTCACCACAGGAATCGGAGGAATCTTGAAAGCACTCAGAGAGATAGGAGATGGAGTCAGGTGGCCCAACCCACCAGTAGGAGAGCAAGCATGGAGAAAGGACAGCAAGAAGAAATGTGAATTCCACCGGGATATTGGGCACAACATTGAAGATTGCTACACATTACGAAGAGAGATCAAGCGCCTGTACTAATAGGGGAAGTTGAGCCACCTATTACCACGTGGGGGCAAGCAGCAAGATAAGGTAGGCTCCGCCAAGCCGGCAGACCCACCCACATGCACCAAAATTATAAACGTGATAACATGCGGCTCAGACTTGAGCAGACTGACATATTCGGCAGCTAAGAGACGTGCTACAGAGACCAAAGGAGATAGGCCAGCCAATTCGTGCAGAATTTCTCAGTGCTGACCGCCAAAGAATCGGCTTTGATGAAGGAGATACATACGATGAGCGAGAACATCATGACGCACTTATTATCACCTTATCAATGGCCAATTGCACAGTTAGAAATGTCTTGGTAGATACAGGAAGCTCGGTCAAATTGATCATGCTCAAAACTATAGAAAATATGGGATTCAGCGAGAAGGATTTACAGAAGAAGACTATTCCGCTAGTAGGCTTTAGTGGAGAAACGGCCAGCTCGCTAGGAGAGATAGTCATCTCAACCTATGTGGGGGGAGTCAACAAGCAAGTTAGGTACCTAGTTATAGATAGCCCCTCTACTTACAACGTCATCTTGGGAAGACCATGGTTGCACCAAATGAAGGCAGTCCCCTCAACATACTACCAGTGCATAAAATTCCCCACCCCATGGGGAGTAGAAATGATAAGAGGAGATCAGGAGGAAGCTAGAGGCTGCTATAAGAAGGCACTCAAGTGCACTGCCAGCCCCCCCGCATAGCAATTACAGAAGCAGCCTATCCAGGACGAGTACATCGAACCTCCAGCAGAAGAGCTGGATCAAATCAACCTGGATAAGCTGCACCCAGGACGAATCGTGCTCATTGGAGCAGGATGTACAGGAAGCTTAAGACAGCAGTAAGTCAAGTTCTTACAGGATAACATGGATTGTTTTGAATGGTCGCACGATGACATGACAGGAATAGATCCGTCCATCATAACACATAAGCTTAGTGTGGACCCAAAGTGTAAACCCATCCAACAGAGAAGAAGGAAGTTTGCAGCGGAGAGAAATAAGGTAATCAACCAAGAAGTAGATAGCCTATTGGCAGCGAAGAAAATAAGAGAAGTGAAATATCCAGAATGGCTGTCCAACGTAGTGGTGGTGCCTAAGAAGAATGGGAAGTGGAGAGTATGTGTGGACTTCACTGATCTCAACAAAGCATGCCCTAAATATCCATTCCCGCTGCCTCACATTGATGCAATGGTGGACGCAACAACAGGACAAGAGATGTTAACATTCCTGGACGCATGGAGTGGATACAATCAGATCAAGATGGACCCTGCAGATCAAGAGAAGACGGCATTTATGTCTGAAAGAGGAATATATTGCTACAACGTCATCCCATTCGGCCTAAAGAATGCAGGCTCCACATATCAAAGGCTCATTAACAGAATGTTCAAAGAACAGATAGGAAGAATAATGGAGGTGTATATTGATGATATGGTAGTGAAATCAGAAAAGGCCAAAGAGCACATGCGGCATCTGGCAGAAACATTCAGCACCCTCAGGGAATACAAGATGAAGCTAAATCCATCTAAATGCACCTTCGGAGTATCTTCTGGCAAATTCCTGGGCTATATCGTAACTCAAAGAGGAATAGAGGCCAGCATCGAGGAGATCAAAGCCATCTTGCAGCTGGAGTCACCTGAGAAGCCTAAGGATGTTCAAAGACTAGCCGGGAAGGTAGACCACAACAGGTTCATTTCAAGATCTTCGATAAATGCAGTACTTTTTCGACGTACTAAGGAAAAGCCAGAAGTTTGAATGGACCCCTGAGCACGAGCAAGCCTTCAGAGAGCTGAAGCATTACCTCGGCAGCCCGCCGCTGCTGTCAAAACCGAAGCCAGGAGAACCACTATTCCTGTACCTAGCCATCACAGAGGTAGTAGTGAGTGTTGTCCTGGTTAGAGAGCAAGAAAGGGAGCAGAAGCCAATATACTACGTGAGCAAGTCTCTACTGCCGGCAGAGACCAGGTACACATCCCTTGAAAAGTTAGTACTAGCATTGGTAGTGGCATCTTGCAAACTGCGACCCTATTTTGAGTCCACATTGTACATGTCGTGACCAATTACCCACTAAAAGCTATCATGAGGAAGCCTGAACTATCAGGCAGAATGTCGAAATGGTCTCAGTACACCTCGGTGGGCACGACATCCAATATGACCCCGAACAAGCAATCAAATCACAAGCATTGGCCGACTTCGTGTCGACTTGATCTGTCATCCGAATCTAGCGAGATAAAGAGATCCTCACCTTAAAAGGAAGCAAGGAGGCAAAAGTCCGCGGATGCATATTGACGGAGCCTCCAACCAAAGGGGGCGGCGTAGGATTAATCTGCGATCACCACGGGGAGACTCGATAGCACAAGCAAGTGAGATGTGAATTCAAGGCAACCAACAATGAAACAGAATATGAGGCCTTGATATTAGGAATGAAGTTAGCTTTGGAGTTAGGGGTCAGGCACCTGCTCATATACAGTGACTCTCTATTAATAGTCAACCACGTGAATGACGAGTTTATAGCCGGAGATTCGAAGATGATTGCATACCTAAAAGTGGCAAAGGAGTTAAAACAGAAATTCGAAACTTGTAAGCTTAAACAGGTCCCTAGAGATCAGAACGTGGAAGCAGGCGCCCTAGCAACCCTAGGGGCAACATTTAAACCAACAGAGCTATCCAGTATTCCAATAGCACACATACTGGAGCCGTCTATTTAGAAGGTGTACGAAATAGACAGAGGTGAACTGGAGGATCCACCGAGCGAGAAAGAAATCCGAGCAGTTACAGAGGAAGGTGAGAGCTCTCAGCCAAACAGGCAGACACCAAACCAAGTAGCTGATCAGGCAGACGATTGGCGCACACCTTACCTAGACTGGCTGCGCTATAACAAGCTACCAGATGACAAAAAGGAAGCGAGAGCTTTCAGAGTGAAGGCCTCCAGATTCATACTTATCGATGACACATTGTTCAGAAAATCGCTAGCAGGCCCCTACCTACGGTTCCTGGGCAAGGAAGAAGCACAGACTGTGTTGCATGCTCTCCACAATGGCGAATGTGGAAACCATGTAGGGGGCAGGAGTCTGGCAAATAAAGCCCTCAGACAAGGATACTGTTGGTCTACAATGAAGGTGGATGCAGCAGAGTACGCACGAAAATGTGACGCCTGCCAGCGCTCATCACCAATGATCCATCAGCCAGCAGAGCCCATGCACCCTATTATTTCTCCCTGGCCATTCATGGCATGGGGCATGGACATAGTAGGCCCTCTACCACGGGCCACAAGAAATAGAACCTGGATGCTAGCAATGACAGATTACTTCTCTAAGTGGATAGAAGCAGAAGCATTCACGGAGGTAAATGACAAATAGGTCATTTCGTTCATAAAACAAAACATCATTTCCAGATTTGGTATCCCATCAGAAATCATATGTGACAATGGTTCACAATTCATCTCAAACGATACAGGGATCTTTTTTGTGCCAGGTGGAACATCACCTTAAAAAAGTCAGCACCTAGGACTCCAAAGTCCAACGGGCAAGCTGAATCCAGCAACAAAATTATTATGGACAATCTGAGAAGGAGGTTACAGGAGTTAGGAGGAAAATGGGCAGATGAACTGCCACTAGTGTTATGGTCAGAAAGAACGACACCAAAGATAGCAACAAGCCAAACACCCTTCAGCCTGGTGTTTGGCGCAGAAGCAGTCATTCCGTCAGAAGTTCTAGTTCCCACTCACAGGTATGAAAATATGACAGGGGAACTAAACAATGCAGAGATGACCAGAAGCCTGGACACAATCGACGAGCTGCGGGCAAGCGTAAAAATCCGTCCGGTCGCCTACAAACGATCGTGGCCGGGAGTTATAACAAAAATGTGAAAGTCAGGCTCCTGGAGGTAGGAGACCTGGTCCTCCGGGAGGTGTTTCAAAACACCAAGAACCGTAAAGCAGGCAAATTCGCCTACAAATGGGAAGGACCATACCAGGTAGAAGGAGTTGTTGGCCATGTCACATACAGACTGATAACTATGGACGGTCAAATCATACAACGCCCATGGAATATACTTCACCTGAAGAGATATTACTTTTAATAATAAGTAGACTCTAGCTTTCAGAATCATGTACTATGAAAAGCCAAACCGTCTTTTAAAAATTAAAATAAAAATCCGGTAGTAGGCATACTGCCAATTTCACTTTTATTTCTGGTGTCTCTAGTTATTTTAAGATTTTAAACTACTATTAGATGGTGTGGTCTCGCAGCGTCCTGGGACCACAATTGCTCTGGTACCCCATAGGATGGCGACAGGTACTTCACATCATTTTAATAGATTCTTTTATTTTCAGGCTTCTCTAAGTACACCACTTTGAATTCTGGTATCTATGGTACTTTGAAAGGATGTCTAGCAGGACTGTCAACTGCCAAAGCGGGGTGACAAGGCACATGGCACTCCAACATGCCTAACCTATTTTCTCCACAAGGAGCACCCTCACCTGGCGGACTGTGGAACATACGAAAGGGAGCCTAGTTGACAGCTGAATACGCTTATCCAGCTACCCCTGAAACCACCCCCTGGACGTAGCTCACACTAATCGCAATTAATCAGGGCCCCAGCATGTATGCACACGAACATGGAACGTAGGGATATCTGCGCTACCAGAATCCTACAGCGTCTCCATCGGTCCTAGAATGACGATAAACTTGCCTCAATGACGCCCCTGTCGGCTTTAAACAAGATGAACACACCTTGCGTCATGAACAAGGTTAAGTAGTCCAAAACTGCGGCATACGCCTAAATCAGCCATCAGGCTGACACGGCAGCTAGCTTTGTCTGGATCAGCCTTTTCAGGCTGACCAGGCAGGTCTAAATCAGCCTCCTAGGTTGACACGGCCACTCCTCCTTACATTGCGGCATACGCCTAAATCAGCCACTAGGCTGACACGGCAGCTAGCTGAGTCATAACGTCAGCCTTCTCAGGATGATAGGACTCGCCTAAATCAGTCAAACAGGCTGACACGGCAAATTTCCTAAAAATAGGGAAAGTAAACAACAAGCACACGATATATAAGCTGAAGCCTTGCCAAACTATGACAAGGGGCATTTTCAAAATATGGCCAAAAGTACGGCCCAAAGTTTAACCGCCACCTTGGCGGAGCAACCACAGAAAGAGTTTTAAAATTTACAAAGTCTGCCACCTCTGGGCCAGACCACCAAAAGTTCATCAAAACACAAAAAAACCTTAATTATCGGTCACGTTAATGACCTCCACCTCTGGAACCTCCTCTGCCTGCTGACCCCTCGTTTCAGGTACCGCACCAGCCTGTGCATCCCCAGCCGCCATAGCTCCCTGAGCTCCGTCAGCAGCATCCTGGGACGTCCTAGATCCATCCCCAGCAGCTTCCTCAGCAAGTGCAGGAGAATTCACCTCCCCAACTTCAGGCATCAACACGCTCAGATCAGGTTGGGTGGGGTAGAGCATCTCTAGCTGTTTTTCCTCTTCCTCTATAGCCTGCTGGGTAGGAGCCTCTTCGAGCGCAGCACGCATCCCGTTGATCTTTCCCCGCCAGGTAGCATAGGCAACGACATTGGTGGCCAGGGAGATCAGCTCACTGATCTTCTCATCAGAACGCTTGAGGGAGTCAGAGAAAGTATTGCACACCGCCTGAGTACGCGCCCGGTGATCGCCCCCTCTTTCGGCTTCTTCTTGGTGAATGAAGCTCGGTCTTGACTCCACCACACGCTCCTTGATCGATCCGCTTGTGCGGATCGACCATGATCTCCTTGACTCCTGGTTCTTGGTGCTGGTAGCACGGCTGGTCGTCTGCACTATGTTGATCATCTTCCTATTGTAGAGTGCAGACTGGAGGGTCTGGGGCAGGAAAAATAAAGAGTCAGCAAGGGAGTCAGGAGGCAGAATCTAAGTAAAGTAGACAGACAGACAGATAGAAAATAAAGAATATTTACCATGAAAGCGTTGTGCACGTCATTTTCAGCCATCTCCTCTGGGGAGAACTCCGAAAACGTTTCCTCAACATGAGGAAAGAGCAGCTGATCAATCTCCCGCCAGTAGGGCACCTTGTCCACATTCCCAAAGCCTTCTGGGAAATGAGCAATGATGCCTCCACTAGACGAAGCATGAGGACTGGCAGGAGGAGTAGGCGGATGGCGAGATAACGGGTTGACCTCTAGGGGCTCACGTGCAGCAGAACTGGAAACTGTGGGAGGAGTATGAAAAGAGGCAGCAGGAGCACTCCTCTTGGAGGCAGAGGCCACATCAAGGCTGGCAGAAGGTCTCTTTCTTTTAGCACTTTGGAGGATGAGTTCCAATTGATCAACTTTTGAACCTGCAAGCATACATAGCCTCAGACGACAGAATACTTAAAAGTCAGCAGAAACAGCATGCAAATAAAGAGTGGTTGCAGAAGTCTTACCAGAAGACATACTGTGGGCTGACTGAGGAGGATTGGAGGAAGAAGCAGGTGAAAAACCAGGAAGCAGGTCCGGGAACTTTCTCTCGATTCGAGAGATCTTTGAACGACTTGCAGCGGGGATCTTGGCGCGATACGGGTAAGGTCACGGGGGCTGCGCACGAAGACGATGAAGTAAGCTAGTAAGCAGCGATATAAAACAAATCAGGTGACAGGAAGACTACTTACTCGAAGTTAGAACCCATTTCTCGAAAATGTAATCAGCAGGAGGCTGGATGGAGTCCTTCCTCACGTAGAAGAAGTCCTCAAACCATTTCTCATCACGAGATTTTGACACGTGTCTGAAGGGAGCCTCACCACGGCCCCGGAATGAGAATTGACCCCTGCCCAGGGATCTGATGTTGTACATATGGGCCAGATCGCCCAAAGTGACAGATTTACCAGTACTCTGACCAGCGGCCAGAGAATAGAGAAGAACTCTGCAAATGGCAGCAGAATGGCGAAATTGTTGGTGAAGATGAAATCTTGAATGAGTTTAGGGAAAGGAAAACGGAGGCCATATCTAAACGGGTACATGTAGAAACTAACCCACCCTGGACGAAGGGCGTCAGCTTTTTGTCCCAGTTCAGGGATGGCGATATCCACCCCGTCACCAAGGCCAAGCAGATTCTTGATCGTGGGAATGTCGGCCGGTATTAAAGTAGAATCACAGTCGTGGGGGTGCTTAAAAAGTCTCCGAGAAGGAAAAGTGGGGTCGAGATTACGATCAGAAGGTGTGGAGGATTGACGAGTTTTGCCCATGGTGGAGAGAGAAAGTGAAAATTAAAGAAGGGAGGAGGAAGGATTACCTGATAAAGGAGACGGGGAAGATGAACAGTGGAGCCGACAAAGGATGAAAAGAAGGAAGGTTGAGGGTTTAAGAAAGAGGAAGTATTTTTGAAATGATTTGAAATGATTAATGAGAGTGGAAGATGGACGTTGGGGTTATAAAGAGGAGAGAGGGAGTTGGGTGCGAGAAAAGAGGAGAAGGGCGGCTTGCATGGGAAGGAGTAAAAAAGACGGCGTAGGGTTTTTTGGCATTTGGTTACGTAAAATTCCTTGCTCGATACTTGAAAGCGTACTTCACATAAAATTTGGGGCAAACTGTTTGGGCTAAAAATAGCATAATTAAGAAGGCCCACTTAATAAAGTAAAGACTATGAAAGAAGTGATGAGGAGGAAGGAAGCCCGCGGTTGGAGAAAAGGAAAACGGGCTTAAGAAAGATTAGGAGCCCATTATAGGAAGCGTCCGCGTTAAGAAAAGAAGCGTCAGGGACAAGTTAGGGAGAAGTTAGGGAGATCAGGGAGAATTGGCAAGAGAGTCCGGGTTTTGGAAAGAGTCCTTATGGAAAATATATTTCCTTTCCATATTTGAGGTAGGACATATCTAGGGTTCTTACCCTATAAATAGCCAAGGAAGCAAATCAAGAAGTCATTCATTGAACACCCGCATTCATACATCAACACTCAAGATCACATCTGAACAGATAATATACGTTCGTCCAAGATCTTGCAGGCCTGACGTCTAGGGCCAGCAGGATTAGCTTTGTGCCGTAATTGTAATCATCCTCCTATTCATATAGTGCAATACTTGGTAGGGTACCGTCCCTCCCGCGGTTGTTCCCACATTGGGTTTTCCGCGTCACCAAATCTTACGTGTTAATTTACATTATGCACTTAATTTTTCTATTTACTTATTGACATACGAACAAATGTACATCCAACCAACGAATATAGACTACTTCGACCCTAATTAATCGACTTGGGTAAAAATACCTAAACATACATAAAGCATGAGAAAACTATTGAGACCTCGCTAATGATACAACATAATTGGCCCACATATTTCTCATCTGGTTGATGTCCTCTGGCGAATATTTCGGGGCTTTGTTGAGTATTTGTGGAAACTACAATTCAAAATATACATAATCAAAATAGATGTAATACATGGTGGAAGTATACAGAATTGAACTCAATTTACGTCTGAAATAGTTTTTAAATCACACTAACCCGTATCGGAATGGATGATAGTTTTCTGTGGATAACCTCCCACGTGGTCTGGCAAACGTAAAAACCGCATTGTTTGTCGTCTGGTGCTTTAGGAGACTATTATATAAAACACACACAAATCAGCTGAATTAGATAATCAATCTCTCGCATAAACATTAATTAAATGATACGAGTAATTATTAAGAATACACTTACTAATGGCGTGATAAAATTGGGAACAGCGTCGCTTTCATATTTCCCAAGTGGACATAATCTTTTTTTGCTTCAAAAACACTAAATCATAAATATACACACATGCCATTATTATTTTCATATATATGTCTCAAGTCATATAATAACAAATGACATTATTGAAGGTTGTAAACTTACTCAGTTATCATCCTTACACAACTGTCAGAGGGTTTGTCTTCGCGAGAGTCAATCCAGTACATTGTTTTTGTTTCCACTTGGATTGCCAGCAGCACCCAATGCTTCCTATTCAATTTGGGACATTGAACTGTTAGTTCATTTACACGCATTTAAGCATGTTAGTAAGAAATTTATAGAATCGTGATTCATTACAATAATCACGTACTATACATACATATTCTCATTGTAGGGGGCAAGCCATAGTATTTTGGACGACATCAACCGACGAGCGATACTATTGATTTGTTCTTCGTATGAAATTCTGTGCACAGAGAACGCCTTAGGACTCAAGAATCTGTAGGCGTGAAATGGGACCATATTCTCAGCGATCTGATTATTCAGGTACCTATTATGCCACATGGAACAAAGAATGTTATTATAATTGATAATTTAAACAAACATCATCATTCGTAAATGGAAATGACTAAATAGTTTTACTAATAAAACTTACTTCATCCAAATCAAAATGTGAACAGCATCTAAATTGTCAAGGTCGATTTAATTACATCGGTTGCTCGGGTCGACGGCTACATCGTTTGTGCCCATAATTTCCTGTTCAATATTAATCACGACTACATCCCCTCTAGGTGACTTCTTTACAGCCAGGTTGTACAAAGCCATCAGCGAAGCAGTTTTCATTTTTTTCTTATAGTCACACGGTTCATAATAAGAATCATAAGTAGGCTTGACTGCAACAACTTCCGTTGACGTAGTAGTAACTGCTTTAGCTGCTGCCATGGCTTTGCTTAACTTCTGCAAATGTAAAGATTAAAGTACTTACGATGTGTTAATATTCGTACCCTAATATATATAAAGAACAAGTAATAATTAACGTCTGCATATAGGTGCCTCGGGGATGACAACATTGATGAGGTTGTTAGGCCATTGCACATAAGAGCTCAGGGCTTCTTTCAAATACATGACCTCCTCAGTAGGAAATGGTACTTGTACTTTCCCATACTCGTCTTTATGAAATTGGGACACTTCCACTTTACTGCAATTGTGATGAAGGGCTATACCATGAACCGTAACTTGTTGAAGCCGGTCGTAAGCGAACACGTATCCCTTGGCAATAGCAACTTTTTGTTTCCCCTGTAAATAGAACAGACGACAAGGCACCTTGCAATCGCCCTTCACGGCAGCTTTAATCAATTAGTACACATACATTCACTACCTTTAATAAATTGCATAAGTAAAAAACGTGTACTGACATGAATAATTATAAACTACTAGTTATTACCTTTTTCGGTGTAGAGAAGAACGTCTGATCATCAACTACCTCAATCTCTTTCTGTGTCACGGCCTTAGTGGCTTCCTCTTCCTCTTCAACTGCCTGATATCAATCCTCGGCTCCCACCTGAGTCTCCTTTGCCATTTCCTTCTCCCTTGTCATGTCCTCATCGGCTTCCTTCTGTACATTAACACTTGTCCATATAACACGTACTGATTTTCCAAATCATATCACATTGTATATATATAGGACATAAATATTACCTCTTTTTCCTCTTCCTCATCCTCCTCCTTCTCCTCCTCCTCCTTCTCCTCCTCATCTGCTTCCTTTATGACCTCTTGAACCATATCCAACTCTTTTTCTGGTGGCTTTTCCCCAGTTTCCAACATTCTCATCATCAACCTGGCTATTTTATATAGCTATGTAGTAGGATTAATGTCAGCATATATAGTTATAATTTACGTTGGTTCAAATACAGTATTTATAGATTACCTTCTTGGAATTATCACCACTTCGAGTAGTTTTCCCAAAATACTTACTGATACCAACATGCGTCGATACCCCTCTCACACGATGTGGATACTCTGCTTTGCCGATTGCCCTAGAAAAAATGTCATCACGTCCTTCAGGCTTCCATTTTCCTTCCTCTACCTCCTTCTCACATATCCTCTACATACACATAAAACCATTAAGCAACACACAATTATATAACTCCAACTACCAGTGGTAGGAGTGACATATTTATTCAAACTTACAATTTTCTCTTTGATGTCCTTATCATATTCAGTTTCCGTCTTTCCATTCTTGGAGTGTGACCTTCCACCCAAGCGTCGTGACGACTGAATTTTCCAATATTTGCCTACAATTCATTCATCACATTGATATCCTCTCAAAATATGTATGATTACGATGAACATATATAACATCCGACTAAAACACCTAATAGTCTAATACTATAAGAATTATGTAGTACTTACAAGTTCTTCTTAATCAATCTATAACCACCACGGGAGCCGTAAAAGACGGTCTTTTTCTTTGAAATGTTCGCCTTGTTCCTCTGACTCATAGCCTTTATTAAATAAATTGTATCAAGAAACGTAAGCATGACCAAACAGTAAACTAAGTATACTTCTTTACTTATTATTATTAAGTTACCTTAAACTTATCAGACTGCCTATAAGCGATATAGCTATCCCAATGGTCTTGACTGACATACGGATACTTCCTTATTGGTGGGTTCTTGTTCATCTCCTCGGTTTCCTTGTTGAACAAGTGGTTCTCAGCCATCTTTAACTTCCAAGAACTGAGGGCTTCCCCTATCTTTGTTTTTAGGTACTTATCATACTTTTCGGGGACAACGTAAGCTAACTGCATATTGGGATGGCAATGGGTAGGGTCTGGGTAGGGTTCACTTAGATCCGGACTCGGACCCGAGATTTTCCATTTGGATCCATACCCGACCCAGACCCGCAAGGGTCTAAAATTGAAGGACCCATACCCAGACCCTATGGGTAAGGATAGGGTCTGGGTCTACCCGCGGGTCCGAGTTTTAGCCACATTAATAGCAGGATTAACAGCTATGGAATCTACAATATTAAAAAAAATCATACTACTTTAACATTATGAGTTTATTAATCTATATTGTACACTATCAAATCCAATTTACATACCAAAGAGATTAAGAAAGACAAAGAAGACCTAAATTAATTTTACCTCCAAATACATGTGAAAGAATCAAACTCAGAACACTAAAATAAATACCGTACTTGATAGTCGTCTCCATCTGACCGTCGCAGGCTGCCGTTAATAGTGGTTGTTGATCGCCGCCTATTAGAGAGATGGTTGCCAGTGGCGTATCACTTTATGGGATGAGGAAAGAGAAAGAGACTTTAGTTGCTTTGGTTTATACGGTCTGCCAGTATGAATTCAGAGAAGTTGTGATTTTTTTTTTTTTAATAAAGGGTCTAAAGGTCGGGTATGGGTCTCATAACTTAGACCCGGACCCAGACCCAAAATATTTTCTTAAGACCCATACCCGGCCCATACCCATTGGGTCTGAAAAAACACATACCCGACCCATTAGGGTCCGACCCTCAGGTTCTGGGTCGGGTCCCCGACCCACTGCCATACCTAACTGCATATATTATGAGCATAGTTGGTACAAGTGTTTCGGCTAATAGACATATCAAGTAGTAACTTAATTTCAACTAAAACATTTATTATTGTATATACATACCTTTATTCTGTTTATAAGCATGGTGTTCCGTATTTGACCCAGTTCACAGACATGCGGCGTACCGAGAGGCACATATTGTCTTACACAACAACAAATCCAACTCGCAAAATACCCGACATACTCACCATATGGCAGCCCCGTATCTTTATCCCATTGTAAAGGATTAGGTATCTTTGAATTTATTGCTTCTACGGAAACCCTGTGGCGCATTCGACCCGAAGTGTGTTGCAAATTATTCTCATCACCTGAGTCGTCGCTTGACGCATTTCCATCGTTTCTTTTGCGCTTTTGGACCATATCTAAAGCAGAAATTAATAAATAAATAATAACAATGCATACTTATAAAAACAAACAAATCTACCGAGAGGAGGGTTTATTACTTCCTTAAAGAGGAGAATCCGGATTGATCTAGCAGTGGCAATGGCGATCATGACGATGACTGCGACGGCGATGGGTAGGCTGGCGGTAGAGGGGAAGCTCAATATTTGAGAATATTATGTGGGGGAGGGGAAGCTCAGAGTATATATGTGTGAATAATACAACACTTCTTGCAAGACCTTGTTTATTGGAAAGTAATCAGCACGGTATAAGAAAAACCGTTATATTTTGTTTCCAAACAGACTACGATTTTGTTTGAAACCGTAATTAATTCGTACTATTTACAACGAGTCATAAATAACCGTTGTCTGTAATATTTTCATGTTGTTTGATTTTTCCGCCAAGAAATAAAGCATCATTTTTATATACATAACAACGGCCTGAACCGTTATAAGTGTATACGTCCTTAACAACGGTTTGGGTATAACCGTTTTATTTTATATTTCATTGTGTTTTATTTTACCGCCAAGAAATAAAGCATCATTTGGTATATGCCAGCTAATTACAATATGTTTCTTAGAAAATCTTGCTTATTTCCATTAATTTAAAGGATTACAAGTTAACACATAAAGAGTACAAACTACCACCAATATTTGTATAAGGCGGTCTTGCACGAGTTTGTTGTAGAACGGATACCTTTAATACTTTTAGCCACTAATTTCATTATTATTAGATCCATAGGGACTAATAACAGATTACTCCGTAATTTGTTAAAGGATTATTAAAACGTACTGAAATTGTAGTACATGAATAAACAACTAAATGAATGTGTGAATAATAAATATTAGAAATACCTCGATCTTAACTTATCTTTGATCATCAAGTTACAAAGTCATCTATCACAATCATGAAACCTGCAAATAATTTGCCACGATTAGATCCAATCATCCAAGTAATGATACTCCGTATATGAAAAAGCACTCAACCAAATCGAGATATAATGCACGCATTACTACTATTACAATGTAAAAACACACCTATAGATTAAGAAAAACTATAAATAAGATCGTAGTAAAACGTAATATAGGTAAATAATTATATATATATATATATATATATATATATATATATATATATATATATATATATATATATATATTTATAGAGTAAAGGCTATTTGAACTCATTCTAAACCATCGGATCTAAAAACTAATAATGCACCAGATAATTCCACGAGTCCCGTACATAACCCAATATAACAAACACGCCTAATCCTCCATCATTTACTCCTCTGGCTCCAAGCTCTTCAATTTCTCTCTCTTCATCTCGTCTTCGTCTACAGCTCTGTTTTCGCCATTCACCTACATTTCGATCGCTATTTTATCACTCAACCTTGGATCGCCATTATCAACCTAATTTCTTCTCGGAATTAGGTAATTTTGATAAACTAATTTTCACTTCGATTCATCCGACTTCATTCCGCTTCCATAACACTAATTTTCGAAAAACTTAATTAATCTATTAAACTTTCGATCAACTACTTTAGTTACTTATTTCCATTCTTCTTTTGTAGGTTTTGATCGATTTCTCCGCTTCTTCGTATGTACCTTTCCCTTTCTTTACTATTTACTACCTAGATTTCGATTTTTGTTGCTTAATTTGTTAACTTTTGGTCAGAAACTTATTTTATTAGTTTAATTACTTTGTTTCGCTTTTGGTTTACTATTTTCCTTCACTCAATTTCAATTGATTTCTATGCGTTTCTATTGTGCTTCATTATGCTCGCAATTGAAGCTTCGTAGTTATTCTTCAGTGTTAGTTATGATCAATTTCATGTAACCTATAGGTTTGTGACGAAACACTCATTACGAAATGTTGAATAATACCTAAGTTTGTTAGTATAAATTAGTCTATGCTGTTGTTTCATAGTTAATTTTTGTAGCTTCTCCTCTATTTTGCGAGTTTTTTGGATGCTTAAGTACAAATTTGTGATTACCTTATCGTTCTTTGGATGCTTGAGTACAAATTTGTGATTACCTTATCGTTCTTAATTTGGTATTAATTCTCTCTTTTTCTGTTCATTGTTTTTAACTATATGAAGATATGTGAAGATTTTATGTTGAAAGATGTGAACTTTGTTTTAGTAGCATTCTGCAAATATTTTTATAGGTTTGTGCTTGTTATGATTATTGATGTTGAACGATGTGAACTCTATGGTATCACATATTCTTACTTAAAACGGACATATCCGTTTTAAACTAGAAACCTGTCGAAATCGTTGTTATGTGTTGAATGTCATATAAAAGGTCTACTATTATTCATAGTATCAAAATATAGTTTTATGGACATTCTTGTTACTCAGGTAATGAATGTGTATGCTTTTGCCCATAAGCATGAATTTTGATAGTTAATAGCTCACATGCCTGTGTATAACAGTTTTGTTCCTGAAGAATGCTCTGAGATATTCTAATCAATACTCAGTTCAGTCTGATGTACATAATTCATCAGCTAGTGTCTATTTCTGGTTCATGTTAGAAGATGCCAAATTATTTTGGGACTAAGGGTTTGTTACAATGTCTTTTGGGTTTTAGGATCTAAGCAAGCCGATGCGGTTCAACGCGATACGAGGTGACTAACTTACACTTTGAAATAAAGCAATGATTCTAAACTAGTAAACTTGAAACAAAATTTGCCATCCAACTTGCTTACTTCTTGATGGTAATTCTGCAGCTTTTTCACCTTTGAAGATTAGGCTGGGTGGCTCTTTACAAGACAAAGTCATATATGAAATCAAGGATTCTAAAATACCATGTAACAAATTAAAAAATAATCCTTCATTGATCTTTGGTTTTACTCTAGGGTGTTTACCAATGAAGAGATGAGATGAAACTAATGCCTTCTTCAAGAAAATTGGGTACTTTATTTCTTCTTCATCCTCCTGAAACTTATTAATCCGATTTAGTGGCGAAGCAAGGGAGTTATTATGTGCTGCTTGTCCTGTAAGGAATAATTATGAGCTTTCTACTTCAAATTTACAATTTTTTTCCTTAGTAAAAACAGTTGCATTCCTATTTGTCCCCTATATTTCCGATATATGTTTAACCTTCTAATTTGGAGCATTTCAACCTCGAACGATTCTTTGGCTATAGGACATTGTTTGTATTTGGATTAAATGCTCTTACTGGATGAGTTTACAACCCTAAAGGGTCTCACTACACGGTTGAAAAGGGTTATCCTATTCATAGCTGGGAGCAAGGTATACTCATTTATCTAATCAATTTCCTAGATTCAACTCCATGTTCTAGTCATTTTAGGAACTTCTAAGTTCGGATTGGGTCATTTCCACATCAACAGTATGCTTTTAGTCAATCGGGTTTGATCTCGGTCAATCTTGTGTACAGAAAGTTCAAGCCAAGTAACTGTTAAATGGTTCTCATTCATATACGCGTCAGATAGGTTTTAACTTTTGGGTCAGTCTTGCCATGTCAATTGGGTAGCAGCCGAACAACATACCTGACATCTTCTATATTCACTTTGTTTGGTTTGCAGGAAATCAGTATGCTAGTGATTTGATTACTCTAAATCACAGGCTGAAAGGGATATATAAGACAGTGAATATAAGCTTCTGGTTATAGCTCTTGGATGTTTGTTCGACGCAAACTGGTATTTAGAATTTCTAAGCAAAACACAACAATAATTTGGATGTTATTACGCACCATATTTACAATCTTCGACCAGGTATAGTCGTTTTCAATTATTCATGTTTTCTCAATTAATACTATTTGAGGTTAAAATCTCTGTTTTGTGCTCTTAAGAGTAGATCCACACCTAATAGAAACTTGGAAAGTATTCTCAACCCATCAATTCATGATCAGGAGGCAGCTACATTTTACTTAGGTGTGTCAACCAAGGTTATTTAGATATGTTTAGACATTCAGTACTCAATATGCCTACAAAGTGACGAACTTGTTACTAATTTGAATTTTTTTTTGTACCTGAATTAGCCTATTAGAGATGAGCAGATCTGGGGTTGTCGAGATCTAGGGCTATCATCTATTAGGTTTATGTATCATGTGTTTATTATTTGTTCATGCATAATTTACTATTTGTACCATATCATCTATTAGCTCAAAAGGTAGAGCATTGTGCTATTGCGCATGGTGTGGGTTCGAGTTCCATATAGATGAACAAATATAAATATACAATTATTATATAATTTATCAATATAGTCTCTAGGA
Source organism: Silene latifolia (assembly GCF_048544455.1). Classification (NCBI taxonomy): domain Eukaryota; kingdom Viridiplantae; phylum Streptophyta; class Magnoliopsida; order Caryophyllales; family Caryophyllaceae; genus Silene; species Silene latifolia. The sequence goes on along the minus strand of NC_133538.1, from coordinate 14,061,457 downwards.
TTCACAGAATAAATTATAAAAAAGTTCATTATAATTATAAAAAAAAAAACTTATTACGTATAAACTCGTTGCGAATAAATTATATAAAAAAAACTCATCATAAAAAAGGTCATTATAAATTATAACTTATCAATATAATTTACAATTTTCGTTTTCCCTTCTAGCTTCACAATATAATCTCTAAGATTCACGAAACAAGGTAGAGGATTCAGAGAATAAATTATAAAAAAAAGGACATTTCAACCATTATGACCACCACCACCACCACTACCTGGACCACGACCGCATCCCCTACCTCTGCCACTAGGACTGTAGTACTTCTCTCCATCAGCTGGCTTTAAAAACTCATTGATGCTGACAGACTGCAAATACACCCGAAAATATAATTACAACCCTAATTTTTTTCGCACAGAATTCGAATGAGAGATTATTGCACATGGGACCACTCCATCAGCTATAATTGTGTATAAATCGGTATTTAAGTAGGGTCTCATGTGACGTAAGATGGTCTCATACAAGACTCCAAGCATATCCCCAACCTAACAGAATGGAAAGGGAAATAAGATGCAAATGACAGTAATAAAATTTACAGGTGAGGTTCGATAGCTGAATGGATCAAGTACTACCTGCGTTTGAATTGTATTTAATTCATATTTGAGCTAATGGTTTGATTTCCACGTTAAACCGCTGGAAAGAGAATTACTCGAAACTAATGGGAGTCCAAACAACAATATAGGCACAACCACCACGAGCTCGAAAAAAATGTAACAAAATTAGATGGGTACCATCTCGAGACTGTGTAGTGATTGTTGCCCTCTCACAACTGATTTACACCTTATGTGAGCGCATATTTTACCCACCCAAATTGTACTATGCTCCTTATGAGAGCATAACACAAGAGAATGCAAGGCACTAAAAATAAAGATTGAAAATGTAAAACTTTTCTTCCTTGAGATTGACCCTCGACAATGCACAAGTATTAGCAAACGATGCATTCATACATCATTTGGAGAGCTACAACTTCATAACCAACCCTCAGGTACAAAATTGTGCTTTAGTAGAAGCACAATTTCAACCATGAAATTAAAAAAAAAAAAAAAAAAGTCCTAGGCACTGCGTTTTAGTTCTTGTCTTGAAAGATGGTTTTATGAACTGTATTCGTTAAGCTTTTGATTTCCACATAGGACACAAATACAAAGATTTCATGAGGCAATGCACCAACATTGTAACATACTCCGTATATGATAGCACAAAGCACAAAAGGGCTACTATGTTCAATTTTTTGAATCAGTCAACCTTTCATGCTATATGGTATGTAAATGCCTTTGGTAAGATGACAGTGATGCTACCATAAAGAAACTATTACCTTGGTAGAAGAGAGCGCCTACCTTGTCTAGAAAAAAAAGTTTCACAATTGATTGCAAAACAGGACTAATAGTCATAGCTCGTGATTTTAGTGCCTTCAGATAGCCAAGAAATTCTTTATATTCTGACTTATCAAGTATTTCCTGAACCTGCGAGTATATATCAATAGTGTTCATACAAAAAGGGAACGGACGTGCTATGTAAAGATATTGGACTACTGTCTACTGGCAGTGGAACCCTGAGATCAACTACTCCATTTGTTGTCTTACATAGAAAATATATACTTTAGATATGTAGGAGAAATTAACAGCATGAAAATTTATATACATCCTGAAACTGAGGCAACATCATACATTTCATTTTGTCATTAAAAAAAAGTAGAAAAATCAACTTCTTTTCAGTATTTTACAGTGGACAATCAACTCAAAAGATTGTCCACTGTAAAAGCTTCACAATATTGTCTTCTAGTGTCACCATGTTTCACAATATTGTCTTCTAGTAGTTTATAGTGGACAATCAACTCAAAAGGTTATTTCGACCATTTATGACCATGTTTCACAATATTGTCTTCTAGCTTCACAATGTAAGCTTCAAGATTCACAAAACAAGGTATATGATCCACAAAATAAGAAAAAGAGCAAAATAGGTGATTTCGACCATTTTATAAACCAATTTCACAATATTGCCTTTTAGTAACACAAAACAAGCTCTAGGATTCACAAAATATGGTATAATATTCACAAAATAAGAAAATGAGCAAAATAAGGAATAAGATTCACAAAAGATTAGCTATGCGTTTCACAAAACAAGCTCGCAGTTTCACAAAAAAAGGTCTTTGATTCACAAATTCATGGAAAGAGCAAAGTATGTGATTTCAATTATTTATGATGAAGTTTTGGAATACTATCTTTTACGTTCACAAAACAAGCTGTAAAATTCACAAAATAAGGCCTAAGATTCAAAAGATGAGAGAAATAACAAAATAGGTGATTTTGAACTAACTTATGACCAAGTTTGGGAAATATTAGCTATGCATTTCACAAAAGAAGGTCTCAGTTTCCCAAAAAAAAGGTCTTTGATTCACAAATAAAAAAGGTCTTTGATTCACAAATTCAGGAAAAAGAGCAAAGTACTTTTGAGCATTTACATACACTGTAAAGTACTTCGTATATGCAAGTTTCAAAATATTGCCTTCTAGCTTCACAAAACAAGCTTTAGGATTCACAAATAGGGCATAAGATTCACAAAATAAGAAAAGGAGCAAAATAGGTGATTTCGACCATTTATGACCAAGTTTCACAACATTGTCTTCTAACATTCACAATATAAGCTCTAAGATTCGAAAAATAAGGTCTAGGATTCACAAAATAAAATATGATCAAATTTTTCACAATATTGTCTTCTAGCTTCACAAAAGAAGTTCTAGGATTCACAAAACAAAGTCTAGGATTTACTAAATCAGGTCCTAAGTTTCAGAAAAGCATGTCTAATTTTCACAAAATCAGGCCTTAAATTCACAACTAAACAAAGATATATGCATCATAAACTTTTCACCGTGACGGAGCGACTATTAAAAGGTTCACAAAATTAGGTCTAAGTTTCACAAAATAAAGTCCTAGATTCACATTTCATAAATAAACAGACATATATGCATTATATGATTAACCTTTCACCGTGACGGAGCGCCTATTTTAAGGTTCACAAAATCAAGTCTAAGTTTCACAAAATCAGGCCCAAGATTCACATTTCACAACAAAACAAACATATACACATCATACATTCTAATAGTCGTAAAATTGTTCAGGATATCTACTTTCGCTATAGTAACATCCTAACAAAATCAGTAGCAGCATTATCATAATCATCACAATATCAAAATCGCAAGGTTAAGATCAAAATCGAGCCTTATATTAAGGAAATCGCTCAATTTTAATTTGATAAAATTTGAACCTTATATTTAGGAAATCGCACAATTTTGATCAATCGAACCTTATATCATCAATTTATTAGTGAATTAACAAAATTATATGAATATGCTTAATTTTGATCAAAATTATGAAATTACCTGTAAATTAATCAAAATGTTCTTCTGAAATTGCTTGAATGAGGTTGTTGTATGTTGTTTTGATGAAATGTATGAACAGTTTTCCAGAAAATCGTTGCAATTGTTGTTGTTGATTTGAATTCACCAGGAAATCGCTGAAATCTATGAACAATTTTCCTGGAAAACGAGATATCGTGATGTTGTGTTCGTTGTTATATTTTGATAGAGAGAGGGGTAAGTATTGGGCCGTTGATTGTTTATTTTAGATAGAGAAAATATTTGGTTCAAATGAAAAGTTAGGAATGACCCCAAATTTTCAGCCCAAATTAAATCAGTCCGCCCAAGTTAGGAAGAATCAGTCCGCCCCAAGTTTACTGAAGGAAATTGGTGAGGCCGACCGCCTCGCCATAATTAACGGCCTCACCGGATCCAGCATATATATATATATATATATATATATATATATATATATATATATATATATATATATATATATATATATATATATATATATATATATAGTAGGGATCCAGTGAGAACCACCCATATGATGAGAACCGTGAGAACCACCTACCCCTAAACATTCGACGCGCACGCTAATCAATCACCTACCCCTAAACATTCTAAACTCCGTCATTTTCCAATTTTCATTTCCATCTCATCATTCTTTCTCTCTCCTCGAATATCGCCATCTTCACAACGCTATTTTTTGCGCGCCATTGATCCTCAACTACTGATCCATCAATCTCTTCAACGATCTTCCTATTCGACGCGTCCTTCATGAATGGGACCTTTTTATTCAAGGTAATATTTCGAAATTGCTGATTAATTTGTTGAATTTGAGAAATTAGGGTTCAGTAATTTGAGAAATTAGGGTTCGGTAAATTGAGAAATTGTTTAAATTGGTTGAAATCGTGATATTGTTGGCTCAGTTTTATGAATTAGACAGGTTTTACATTCGTCAAATTATTAGCTACGTGCATCAAATTGTTGCTATGTGCGTCAAATTAGGGTTTATAGTTTGATCTGTTTGTAATTTTTCAATTAATCGATTAAAATTATTGAATTTGAGCAATTAGGGTTCGGTAATTTGAGAAATTAGGGTTCGGTAAATTGAGAAATTGCTTAAATTGGTTGAAATCGTGATATTGTTGTCTCAGTTTTTTGAATTAGACAGGTTTTACAATCGTCAAATTATTAGCTACGTGCATCAAATTGTTGCTATGTGCATCAAATAAGGGTTTATAGTTTGATCTGTTTGTAATTTTTCAATTAATCGATTAATTTTAATTAGACAGGTTTTACAATCGTCAAACTATTAGCTACGTGCATCAAATTATTGCTATGTGCATCAAAAATTTTAAATTTAATTTTAGTAATAATTCCCTGATATGATTTTAATGTTAGTTATTTAATCTTAAGTGGTTGTTATTGCAGTAATGCCATTCTTAGTTCAATGGGGTCGCGTAGTTCTTCTAATGTCATTACAAATGACATTAGAAATGAAGGACAGATGGTTGAAGTTATTGCATCTCAATCCATATCAGAAATATTTGCCCTTAACATTGATGTTCCTGAAATCGTACAAGGTACAATTCTGTTGAACTGTTGAATGATCAAATACTGTTCTATATAACTGTGCTGTTGTATACTTGAGTTATCCAGTAAATGTAATTCCTAACTCTACTTTAATTTCATCACATTTGCAGATGACGTAGTAGACAAGGCAGAGGTAATAGAGGAGGCAGAGGTAATAGAGGATGCAGAGGAGGAGGCGTCCAGTTCAAGCAACATGAATCGGATTTTTGGTTGTCCTACCCATCTCAAGCCTGTTATTGGTATGGTCTTTGATACACTTGAACTCGGTATTTCCTTTTATGAAGCATATGGAAAAGAATGTGGGTTTGCTAATAGAAAAGGCTCACAAAAGACTAAACAGGGTGTCACTACACATAAAGCTTGTTTGTGTAATAAGGCTGGAGAATGTGAAGCCAAAGGCAAAAAACACCGTAGGCAAAGGACTAGGGTAGGTTGCCTTGCTAGGATTAACTTTAAACGAATTGCTAACGGTAAATACCAAATTTATGGTTTTGTTGAATTGCATAATCATATGCCAGCTACACCATTAACAATGGTACATCTGACGCAAACGAGAGAATTGAATATAGCTCATAAAAAATGATAGTTGACAACTCAAAGGTTAACAAAGGTCCAGTTATGACCTATAGGATGTTTAAGGAGTATGTCAGTGGTTATCAAAATGTGGGTGCTTCATTGGAAGACTTTAAAAACTTTTCAAGGGATATCTAAAAGTTCATGTCAGAAGGGGATGCTCAAATGATTATTGAGCATTTTATGAAAATAAAAAGAATGTGTCCATCCTTTTACTTTGACTTTGAGGTAGATGAGAAAGATAGATTGTCACATGTTTTCTGGGCTGACCCTATTAGTATAAAAAATTATTTGCTATTTGGGGACATGACATCCTTTGACACTACCTTTAGGAAAAATAAGTAAAGAATGATATTCGCCACTTTCACAGGGGTGGATCATCATAAGAGATGTGTAACTTTTAGGGCTGGGCTTCTTATTAATGAGAGCAAGGAGTCATTTTCTTGGTTATTTACGAGATTCCTAGAAGCTATGGGGGGTCGTTATCCTGTGTGTATAATAACTGACGAAGATTTGGGGATAGAAGGAGGACTTAAGAAAGTCTTTAAAGATAAAGTGCACCATAGATATTGCATGTGGCACATATTGAAGAAGTTTCCAGAGAAGGTAGAGCCTGTGATATGTAGAGAAACTGAGTTTTTGAAAGAGATAAACTCATGTGTTTGGGGCGAAGATGTGGAGTCTGCTGAATTTGAGGAAAGATGGACAGCCATTGTGGAAGCTCATGGGTTGACGGATAATGAGTGGCTTCAGGAAAAGTATGGCATTAGACAATTTTGGATTCCAGCTTACTTTCGTGACTTGTTCTTAGGAGGGTTGATGAGAACAACCTCGAGGTCCGAGTCAGAAAATCATTTTTTTAGCAATTTCACTAATCCAAATTTGACCCTTGTTGAATTTTGGATGTGCTTTGAAAGTGCAATAGATACACAACGAGGGCTCAATCAAAACTGATTGCACAATCTAAGTACTGGTTTCCTGACTTGGCTACTCCTCTAGACCTAGAAAAGCATGCAGCAGAAACCTACACTCCGAGAATTTTCGAGGAGTTCAAAGTGGAAATAAAAGCAGCATGCTTTACATGTGCCATTGGGGACAAAGAAAAAGATAAGAATCATGCAATTCTCTACATAGACGTCAAGGATCGTGAGAGAAATAAAGACTATAAGTTGGGTTATAAGACAGCTGAAGTAAAACTAGTATGCAATTGCAAGAAATTTGAAAGACATGGAATACTCTGTCGACATATTCTCTGTGTCCTTAAAGATTATGGTTTTGAGAAAATTCCAAGCAAATACCTACTTAATAGGCGGAGCAAACTAGCAACCTGCCAGCCAATCTTCAATTCTGGCGGGGAGTTGCTTGCTGATTGCAGATCAGTCGATGCACAAAAGAACAAACTGACTGAATTGTGGTCATAAATGTTCACTTGTGTGTCACTAGTTGAACAGAGTCATGTTAATTGTGATGAGTTGATAACCATTTTACGCGGGTTCAAGGAAAGGGTACTTGCAGAAACAACATGTAGTGTTGCTGATGATGGTGGTAATAGTAGTATTGGAAAGAAAAGGGACAAAAATGCGGAAATTGGAATGCTCTTGGGAACAAGTGTGCCTAGCGAAATTACAATTTTGCCTCCAAGACAATGCAAAAACAAAGGCTCGGGAAAAAGAATGATTTCACAAAGAGAAAGAGCGGGGGAAGTCAATAAGAAACCACTAAGAATATTTAAGGCTTGTGGGCAGATGGCGAACCACGACAGCATGAATTGTGACCGGCCAAAGGATCACTGACAAATAGTCGAGTAAGTGATGTCTCTTATTAGCGTAAGTTTTCTATTTTTACCCATTTTGTTTCCCTCTAATTTTTATCTTTGCTGACATTTGCTTTCTTATGTGTGAGATTGAAGTTTTTTGCGAGGAATTGGACTTGTGCAGCGGAATTTTTTAGCATCATTTGAGAAGACAACACTTGTTTTTTGGATTATTTTTTTTCATTTACAATTGTTTTGTAATAAATGTAATGCGAGTCTTCCGGATTTTTAAATTGTATATTTGAGAAGATGAAATTGTGATTCGATTTTAGAATAGAAAACGTGTGTTTCCCTGAGCAATTATGGCATGCGCATACGAGCTTATTTTATGCACGTACGAGGTGATTTTAAGCACATAAGGAAAGTATTAAGACATCTGAAAAATGTGATAATTGTTTCTCCAAATTTGGTAATTAAAAAGCTGAAACATGTGATCATTGTTTCTCCAAATTAGGCCAGCAATAAAATGTGATTAGTTGAATCATCATCGTGTACGACAAGTCGTTTAATATCATGCACATACAAGGTTATTCCATGCACATGGAAGGCCATTTTATGCACAGATAACCCAAATGGGCTAATTCCCCATGACATGGGTTAATTCTCATTACAAGTCATTTTAAAAGGCCATAATTTAACAAATAAATTGGGCTTAATTTAGTCATGTTACTTTGGGCTTTAATTCTCATTTCAAGTCTCAAAACTTAAATGTGGGCTTTAATTCTCATTTGAAGTCTCGAAACTTAAATGTGAGTGATTATTGAAGAAGTCGGGCCAATCCTATTAGCACTTTAGGCCATAATTTAGGCACGGCCCAGCACGACACGCTCAAAATACATAGGAGTTGGCTTAAAGTTGAAGAATTAGTCAGGCACGCTCAAGCACGACATGACGCTCAAGCACGACACGAACACGACACAGGCCATGACCGAGCATAGCCTAGGAAATCTCTAAATAACGCAAGTAATTGTGTTTTGAAAAATTTCATGCATGTAGAAGGCTGTTCCACACACATATAACGCCTTCTCATACATGTAAATATGCAAGTTACTTTGGGATTTTAAAACGACAACCACAAATGGGGTAATTTTCATTACAAGTCTCATTAAAAAAGGTCATAATCAAGTGACATAATTTTTCCCCCACATTACAATTTAGCATATAAACGGACCCGAAAGTCGACAAGTTGCATGCACGTGGAAAGGTATTTCATACACATACAACGCCTTCTCATGCACGTAGAAGGGTGTTTCATACACGCAAAAGTTACTTAGAGTACCTACACATATGCAACCTACAAATTTACTCCACCTACAAACTAATGCCTGCCCAAATCAAGGAATCAACAAAAGACAATGAGAAGGTTCTCTGCCACTCCCGTTTGCTAAGCACACCTAGTTATAATCCTACAAAAAAAAGGTAGGGAAATATTGTTACGTTTAAAGTCACTTGACATCAATATTGAAAGTCTTGCAGTTAAAAGATGGGGAACTAAAAGAAACAAAATTAGATAAAGCATTCGAAAGATATTGTTATTACCGTTCTCTTGTTTTCCTCCCATCTGATAAGATCTACAATCAAACTCTCACCATATTCATCCAAATTCTGCATATATATTTGACAACAATATTGAAAGTGTTGCAATAAAATATGCCGAATAATGTTTGACTAATATAACTTGGTTTAGACATCATTACCTCGTAAGAAGTCTGATCGGACCATAATGATTGACAACTGAAGTTTTCTAGCCACTTCAGCAAATAGACTCCGCAAGAATACCTTTTGAAATAATGAAATTTGTTAAACGCTTCAAAATGGTGTGTATCCCATCAAAAATATTAAAACGAGTAGAGTATAATTTAAACATGTAAGGTACCCATTCTTTTGTCGAGGCACATCCACAATCACAAACGGAAAATTGTTTATCTGCAATAGCTTTTTGTATCCTGGAAAGTCTCTTGCAATAATACCCAAAGCAGGAAATAACTACAAAAAACAAAAATCAAAAAAAGAAAACACAATAATATAAAAGCGAAGGAAAACCAAGACAAACTTGAAGTAACAAACCCCTAAGGCATACGGATATAATCATACCGTTTCAACTAAAAATTTACATCTTCCGTCAGGACGCCTAGGCAAGCTTGAGTCAAGTATAATGTTGGTCTTTTTAACAATCAGACACGCAAGCAAACCAATGTTTACGGTCGACACAGAAAAGGAAGAAAGCCTGCAAAAACGCACATAGGGAAATGAAAAAAGATAATATACAAACAGGTTAGACAGGATAATTAATTAAGTTCTTTCTTGGGCAAGTAGTAAATTCCGTCGATATAATAAAATAAAAAAGTGACGGGATAACTACCAGTTTAGCTTTGGTTAGACTTTTGGGCAAGCACTGAAGCTTAATGTACTGACTTTGAAAACTATTTTTAGCGACAACATCCTGAAAGTTGAGAAAATTTGTGAAAAATGTTGGTAATTCCAAGTAGAAACATTAGCGGTTACTAAGGATGAATATGAATACCTTGATTATTGTCGGAAAGTACACAAGATTTGGTCTTTCAAGTGTTAAACGAAGACCAACAAGGTCAATTACCATATCCATGTGCCATTTTCCTTCAAACAAAGTCGACATTCCTTCTTGGGTTACTTGCAGCCATGGAGTGTCTACAACAATGTCACTAATAATGCACATATTGTAATTAGATGCACACAGAACAACAAAGTGAGTGGACAAAAACAACTTAAAAAGATGTTATATGGTCAATGATAACTTACTCCTTATTTGCCACATTTGTCCTAATAAAATTCATCAAGTGTTCATCTGTATAGGGCAAGTCTCGTGGAACTTCATTCCTGGGGAGAAAAAGGAAAAGCACAGAACAATTACATAACCATAGCACACTTTTAATAAACCAGGAGTCATCATATAGTAATGAGAAGCATTGTTGGTAAAAGATTTATGATTACCGAATCTCACAGCCATTCTGGTAAGCCTTTGCTTTAGACGTCACTTGATCTTTCACGATGTTGTCTTTCCAAGTCAAAATTTCATTACAAACCCTCACAATGTAATGCTTCACATCAGTTCTCTAAACAATAATATAAAGTGAAATCAACAGCAGAACCTACATATCTAATACACATACCTACATATATAATACACATACAAGGCTGATTCATGAAAGAACAAAGCTAATACATGCATGTTGATGGCTTCTGGCATCAGGAAATATAGAAACACCAACTAAAAATTTGACTTAAATAATGGAGACTTACGTCCTTGAGCAGCTTTAAAGTATACCAACACTTATTCCCATTGTACGTCTCCATATGTCGCATCATGTAAATTTCAGTATCACGCTCGACAGAGAAACTTTTATTCGGAACATACTCTTTGGCTACTACAAAATATGTAGCATGCAGATTTGGAATCATGGAAGAAAGCTTTGCACTTAACTGTTTCTTCTGTTAGACAGAAGACAATGCCAAGCAAATAAGTTCGTTATATATGAATTAAATCAGCCATTTAACATAATTATTGCCAACCGGTGTGAAAACATACCACATATTGAACATTGACATTAAAATCTACACAACCTAGATCACACGGGTGTATAACTTCATACAAGTTATGATCAATATCAAAACAATGAAGAACTGGGCTGGGTGCAATAACAGGGAATAAAACCTGTCAAACAATGATTAGTTGGATTTGTATATTATTTAATTATGTATTTTGAAAACTTTTAAAATATTGAACAACTTACCAATTTCACGTCTCTATAGTTGATATCCAATGAGGCTATTTGTTGTTTCAATTAGGTGACCCGTATTAGAGAATAAAAAGGTACAAGTTGATAACTTAGACCAAAAAAATTTAAATATCAAACTTACATCAGTTGTTTCAGTGAGAAAGAGACGGGAAATTGATCTACGATCTCTAAACTTGTTTCCATTATTTAGATAATCACACCACACATTGATCACGTCGATGTTAACGCTACCACCAAATAGCAACGTCTTTATATCATATCGTGTAAGAATCTTGCCGCCACGGCTGAACAGAATCTCGCTAGAAAAAATAAAACCTTAGTGTTATAGAAAGAAAATATAATACATATACCGAATAAGAAAAAAATAAAAGCAAAATTAATAGACTAATACATACCCTTCATCTAAGTCAGCAGTAAATGCATAGTCACCCATCAATTTTTCAGACTGATTCAAGGCATCTATCACGTTCACATTTCTTATGAAAAAAGGTGAACGAAAAACGTTAGGTAACTCAAATTTTCTCTTACACTTCCGAGTCTGGAAGGGGACGGTTGGGGACAGTTCTACTAGCGGAGAAGAAGGCATAATTGGAGATTCATTCAATGACAGTTGTGACAAGATAAGTATTGGTGATGCAGAGGATGGATTAGAAGGTGCAGCTGATGTGCTTGCACGGGGAGGGGAATGAATAGAAGGTGCAGCGGAAGTGCTTCTACGGGGAGGGGATAGGATTGAAGGTGTAGCTGACGTTGTTGCACGGGGAGGGGATGGAATGACAGGTGCAATTGACGTGCTCGCATGGGGAACATCCATATGACACATATCACCAGACCTCTGTGCTTCGTGGAACTCTTGGGATGTATATAACGCATCCTCATCGTGAAAGAGACTGAAAGATGGTCCCTCCATGAATTCATTGTCCATCTTTTCCTTCGTAACTTGGTGTTCTTTAAATGCCTCACCAACACGGTTATATGCACTATTCAGAATCCCCTCTAAATTAGCCAAGATGTTGGGATCGTTGTAAAACTCATCAGAGTCCATATAATCCACATACTTCTTCCCCTCCTCCACTTTACCCTCATCCTTTCTCTCCTCTTCCTCCATTTCATGGTCATCTTTCTTCCCCTACTCCACTTTATCCGCATCGTTTTTCTCCTCTTCCTCCATTTCATGGTCATCTTTCTCCTCATCCTTTCTCTCCTCTTTTTCCATCTCAGATTCTTCTTTACTTTGCTGCGAAAGTGAAAACCCTTCAAATAACGAATCTGCCAAAGTCGACATTTTGGTAACAGCTTCCATACCAGGAACCACAAAGTTTGCTTGCATGATTGCCTTTGAGAATGCACCATAACTGTCTGCAAGAGTAACAATAGTCCTCGCTAAAAACTTGATACAATCTGTTGGTTTCTTATCAACGGGACCTCCTTCTTCTGTATCCTCAAACTTTCCCTTTCTCTTTGTCGTCACTGCAGCACCCTCAACCTTTTCCTTTCCCTTTGTCGTCACTGCATCATCAACCCATTTGTCATTTTCAGACACGGGTGCTTTATAAACAAATCTGTCTTCTACACGCCCCTCTCCAAAACCATTTGCCTCATGTTTTTCTATCTTCACCCTCTCTCTGATACGTTCGTCAAACCAATTGGCTAACAAAGGGAAAGATCGAACGACCGTTCTTGTCTTGAAAACGACTCTATCCAAGTAGATAAGACAGAAAATGAGAATTGGTCCCTTAAAGGACGTACCAGGGTCTTTAGCTGCTGTCTTTTTCCAGGAAATGACATTTTCAATCATGTTGACTCGTGCAAACTTGCACTAATTATATTTAGGTACATCAGACAGATCGGACAGGCAGCTCAATATACGAGTGCTGGGATAATCACTAGCTACCCCCATCAACAGAACAGAAACAATATTTATAAGAAAATTCCTCTTGAAATCATCTCTAGCATCTCGCTGCTCAATCATCTTCTCTAGTAAAACCTTCTTGGTAATATCTGTGGTACTAAATTGCTCCTTAAATCTCCGGACAGCCTCTAAATAACCCTCTTCTGTATAGTACCGCCCAACTGGATTGATATCTAATGGCCCCATAGGAATTCCCGTGACAAGGTAGACATTCTCATCTGTGATAGTCAAATCCCCATTCATCAACGAACAAGTGAATGGATTGAAAGACTCCACAGTCCATCTAGCCAAATGGCCATGGATTTCTTCCGACTGAAGTTTTAACAACTCTCCAAAACCCATGCTCTGAATAGCTTTAATTTGCTTCTCATACAGGTTCGAGTTGATAAAATTAATTATCAAAGAAGGACTCATCCTAGTTACCAGTGTATCATAATCTTTACCACGCTTCCTATGTGGAGTTCCTTTCCTACTAGCATTCCTGCTAGCATCTTTCTTATCAGTAACAGTGGACACTCTCCTTTTCTTGGTAGATGGTTCTTCAACAACTTTCGGTAAGACATCCTCATCAACTGGTTTTTTAGTACGGGGACTCACTCGACGCGGAACAACTGTTTCCGGTTTAGTAGCTTCCTTGTCAGCTGTTTCGGATTTAGAAGGTTCGTTGTCAACTGTTTCTGATAAGACATCCCCATCATCTGTCAAATATTAAACAACATCAATTAGGTGATATGCAGAAGTTTTTAATGCAGTAATGTTTCAGCATTTCACCTAAAATGGGAAATTTTAGCATTAATGTATCAACAGAAGTTGCATCAAATAAGCTAGCAACTGATGTAAAATTTTAATGCACATATAGTGCTTTGTCATACATGTAGAAGACTATTTAATGCACATACTATGCTTTTTAATTCATGTACAAGGTTGTTTTAATAAAGACACCCTAGAGGGGTCGAGGGAACCCTTTTTTGGGGACGGGATTAAATGTAGAAGGCCGGGTATCCTAAAACGGGACGGGAAAGGGTTGAGGTTTGGATTAGGCGGATCCGCTACCGCGGATCCCCCTAGTCCAACCCTCAACCCTTTCCCTTATTTTTCATACATGTAGAAAACTGTTTAATTCACATACTCTACTTTGTCATGCATATACACAATTGTTTAATAAACATATGTTGCAGGCTATCCTAAAACGGGACGGGAAGGGGTTGAGGGTTGGATTAGGCGGACCGCTACCGCGGATCTGCCTAATCCAACCCTCAACCCTTTCCCTTCTCACATTATCGACCGCGAGACCAAAAGACACCCTAGAGGGGCCGAGTGAACTCTTTTTTGGGGACGGGATTTAAAGTAGAGGGTCGGGTATCCTAAAACGGGACGGGAAAGGGTTGAGGGTTGGATTAGGCGGACCACTACCGCGGATCCGCCTAATCCAACCCCCAGCCCTTTCCCTTATTTTTCATACATGTAGAAGACTGTTTAATGCACATACTCTGCTTTGTGATGCATATACACAATTGTTTAATAAACATATGTTGCAGACTATCCTAAAACGGGACGGGATAGGGTTGAGGGTTGGATTAGGCGGATCCGCGGTACGCGGATCCGCCTAATCCAACCCTCAACCCTTTCCCTTCTCACATTATCGGCCGCGAGACCAAAATACATCCTAGAGGGGCCGAGTGAACCCTTTTTTGGGGACGGGATTTAAATTAGAGGGCCGGCTATCCTAAAACGGGACGGGAAAGGGTTGAGGGTTGGATTAGGCAGACCGCTACCACGGATCCGCCTAATCCAAACCTCAACCCTTTCCCCTCTCACATTATCGGCCGCGAGACCAAAAGACACCCTAGAGGGGATGAGTGAACCCTTTTTTGGGGACTGGATTTAAAGTAAAGGGCCGGGTATCCTAAAACGGGACGGCAAAGGGTTGAGGGTTGGATTAGGCGGATCCGCGGTAGCGGTCCGCCTAATCCAACCCTCAACCCTTTCCCTTCTCACATTATCGACCGTGAGACCAAAAGACACCCTAGAGGGGATGAGTGAACCCTTTTTTGGGGACGGGAATTAAAGTAAAGGGCCGAGTATCATAAAATAGGACGGGAAAGGGTTGAGGGTTGGATTAGGCGGACCGCTACCGCGGATCCGCCTAATCCAACCCTCAACCCTTTCCCTTCTCACTTTATCGGCCGCGAAACCAAAAGACACCCTAGAGGTGATGAGTGAACCCTTTTTTTTGGGACGGGAGTTAAAGTAGAGGGTCGGGTATCTTAAAACAGGACGGGAAAGGGTTGAGGCTTGGATTAGGCGGACCGCTATCGCGGACCCGCCTAATCCAACCCTCAACCATTTCTCTTCCCACATTATCGGCCACGATACCAAAAGATGCCCTGGAGGGGCCAAGTGAACCCTTTTTTGGGGACGGGATTTAAAGTAGAGGGTCGGGTATCCTAAAACGGGACGGGAAAGGGTTGAGGGTTGGATTAGGCGGACCGCTACCGCGGATCCGCCTTATCCAACCCTCAACCATTTCCTTTCTCACATTATCGGCCGCGAGACCAAAAGATACCGTGAAGGGGCCGAGTGAACCCTTTTTTGGGGGCGGGATTTAAAGTAGAGGGTCGGGTATCCTAAAATGGGATGGGAAAGGGTTGAGGGTTAGATTAGGCGGACCGATACCGCGGATCCGCCTAATCCAACCCTCAACCCTTTCCCTTCTCACATTATCGGCCGCGAGACCAAAAGACACCCTAGAGGGGCCGAGTGAACCCTTTTTTGGGGACGGGATTTAAAGTAGAGGGTCGGGTATCCTAAAACGGGACGGGAAAGGGTTGAGGGTTAGATTAGGCGGACCGCTATCGCGGTCTGCCTAATCTAACCCTCAACCCTTTCCCTTATTTTTCATACATGTAGAACACTGTTTAATGCATATACTCTGCTTTGTCATGCATATACACAATTGTTTAATAAACATATGTTGTAGACTATCCTAAAACGGGACGGGAAAGGGTTGAGGGTTGGAATAGGCGGATCCGCGTACCGCTGATCCGCCTAATCCAACCCTCAACCCTTTCCCTTCTCACATTATCGGCCGCGAGACCAAAAGACATCCTAGAGGGGCCGAGTGAACCCTTTTTTGGGGACAGGATTTAAATTTGAGGGTCGGCTATCCTAAAACGGGACGGGAAAGGGTTGAGGGTTGGATTCGACAGACCACTACCATGGATCCGCCTAATCCAAACCTCAACCCTTTCCCTTCTCACATTATCGGCCGCGAAATCAAAAGACATCCTAGAAGGGCCGAGTGAACCCCTTTTTGGAGACGGGATTTAAAGTAGAGGGCCGGCTATCCTAAAACGGGACGGGGAATGGGTTGAGGGTTGGATTAGGCGGACCGCTACCGCGGATCCGCCTAATCCAACCCTCAACCCTTTCCCTTCTCACATTATCGGCCGCGAGACCAAAAGACACCCTAGAGGGGATGAATGAACCTTTTTTTTGGGGGACGGGAGTTAAAGTAGAGGGTCGGGTATCCTAAAACGGGACGGGAAAGGGTTGAGGGTTGGATTAGGCGTACCGCTATTGCGGATACGCCTAATCCAACCCTCAACCATTTCCCTTCCCACATTATCGGCCGCGATACCAAAAGATGCCCTGGAGGGGCCGAGTGAACCCTTTTTTGGGGACGAGATTTAAAGTAGATGGTCGGGTATCCTAAAACGGGACGGGAAAGGGTTGAGGGTTGGATTAGGCGGACCGCTTCGGCGGATCCGCCTTATCCAACCCTCAACCATTTCCTTTCTCACATTATCGGCCGCGAGACCAAAAGATACCGTGGAGGGGCCAAGTGAACCCTTTTTTAAAGACGGGATTTAAAGTAGGGGGTCGGGTATCCTAAAATGGGACGGGAAAGGGTTGAGGGTTAGATTAGGCGGACCGCTACCGCGGATCCGCCTAATCCAACCCTCAACCCTTTCCCTTCTCACATTATCGGCCGCGAGACCAAAAGACACCCTAGAGGGGCCGAGTGAACCCTTTTTTAGGGACGGGATTTAAAGTAGAGGGTCGGGTATCCTAAAGCGGGGACGGGGACGGGAAAGGGTTGAGGGGTTAGATTAGGCGGACCGCTATCGCGGTCCGCCTAATCTAACCCTCAACCCTTTCCCTTATTTTTCATACATGTAGAACACTGTTTAATGCACATACTCTGCTTTGTCATGCATATACAGAATTGTTTAATAAACATATGTTGCAGACTATCCTAAAACGGGACGGGAAAGGGTTGAGGGTTGGAATAGGCGGATCCGCGTACCGGTGATCCTCCTAATCCAACCCTAAACCCTTTCCCTTCTCACATTATCGGCCGCGAGACCAAAAGACATCCAAGAGGGGCCGAGTGAACCCTTTTTTGGGGACAGGATTTAAATTAGAGGGCCGTCTATCCTAAAACGGGACGGGAAATGGTTGAGGGTTGGATTAGGCAGACCACTACCATGGATCCGCCTAATCCAAACCTCAACCCTTTCCCTTCTCACATTATCGGCCGCGAGATCAAAAGACACCCTAGAGGGGATGAGTGAAACCTTTTTTTGGGGACGGAATTTAAAGTAAAGGACCGAGTATCCTAAAACGGGACGGGAAAGGGTTGAGGGTTGGATTAGGCGGACCGCTACCGCGGATCCGCCTAATCCAACCCTCAACCCTTTCCCTTCTCACATAATCGGCTGCGAGACCAAAAGACACCCTAGAGGAGATGAGTGAACCTTTTTTTTGGGGACGGGAGTTAAAGTAGAGGGTCGGGTATCCTAAAACGGGACGGGAAAGGGTTGAGGGTTGGATTAGGCGGACCGCTACTGCGGATCCGCCTATTCCAACCCTCAACCCTTTCCCTTCTCACATTAACGGCCGCGAGACCAAAAGACACCCTAGAGGGGCCGATTGAACCCTTTTTTGGGGACGGGATTTAAAGTAGAGGGCCGGCTATCCTAAAACGGGATGGGAAAGGGTTGACGGTTGGATTAGGTGGACCGCTACCGCGGATCCGCCTAATCCAACCCTCAACCCTTTCCCTTCTCACATTATCGGAGGCGAGACCAAAAGATACCCTGGAGGGGCCGAGTGAACCCTTTTTTGGGGACGGGATTTAAAGTGGAGGGCCGGGTATCCTAATACGGGACGGGAAAGGGATGAGGGTTGGATTAGGCGGACCGCTACCGCGGATCCGCCTAATCCAACCCTCAACCCTTTCCCTTCTCACATTATCGGCCGCGAGACCAAAAGATACCCTGGAGGGGCCGAGTGAACCCTTTTTTGGGGACGGGATTTAAAGTAGAGGGTGGGTATCCTAAACGGGACGGGAAAGGGTTGAGGGTTGGATTAGGCACCGCCATCGCGGATCCGCCTATTCCAACCCTCAACCCTTTCCCTTCTCACATTAACGGCCGCGAGACCAAAAGACACCCTAGAGGGGCCGAGTGAACCCTTTTTTGGGGACGGGATTTAAAGTAGAGGGCTGGCTATCCTCAAACGGGACGGGAAAGGGTTGAGGGTTGGATTAGGCGGACCGCTACAGCGGATCCGCCTAATCCAACCCTCAACCCTTTTCCCTTCTCACATTATCGGCCGCGAGACCAAAAGACACCCTAGAGGGGATGAGTGAACCCTTTTTTTGGGGGACGGGAGTTTAAATAGAGGGTCGGGTATCCTAAAACGGGACGGGAAAGGGTTGAGGGTTGAATTAGGCGGACCGCTACCGCGGATCTGCCTAATCCAACCCTCAACCCTTTTCCTTCTCACATTATCGGCGGCGAGACCAAAAGATACCCTAGAGGAGCCGAGTGAACCCTTTTTTGGGGACGGGATTTAAAGTAGAGGGCCGACTATTCTAAAACGGGACGGGAAAGGGTTGAGGGTTGGATTAGGCAGACCGCTACCGCGGATCCACCTAATCCAACCCTCAACCCTTTCCCTTCTCACATTATCGGTCGCGAGACCAAAAGATACCCTGGAGGGGCCGAGTGAACCCTTTTTTGGGGACGGGATTTAAAGTAGAGGGCCGGGTATCCTAAAACAGGACGGGAGAGGGTTGAGCGTTGGATTAGGCGGCCCGCTACCGTGGATCCGCCTTATCCAACCCTCAACCCTTTCCCGTCTAACATTATCGGCCGCGAGACCAAAAAACACCCTAGAGGGGATGAGTGAACCCTTTTTTGGGGACAGTATTTAAAATAAAATGCCGGGTATCCTAAAACGGGACGGGAAAGGGTTGAGGGTTGGATTAAGCGGACAGCTACCGCGGATCCACCTAATCCAACCCTCAACCCTTTCCCTTCTCACATTATCGGCCGCGAGACCAAAAGACACCCTAGAGGGGCCGAGTGAACCCTTTTTTGGGGACGGGACTTGAAGTAGAGGGTCGGTTATCCTAAAACAGGACGGGAAAGGGTTGAGGGTTGGATTAGGCGGATCTGCGGTACGCGGATCCGCCTAATCCAACCCTCAACCCTTTCCCTTATCACATTATCGGCCGTGAGACCAAAAGACATCCTAGAGGGGCCGAGTGAACCCTTTTTTGGGGACGGGATTTAAATTAGAGGGCCGTCTATCCTAAAACGGGACGGGAAAGGGTTGAGGGTTGGATTAGGCAGGCCGATACCACGGATCCGCCTAATCCAAACCTCAACCCTTTCCCTTCTCACATTATCGGACGCAAGATCAAAATACACCCTAGAGCGGATGAGTGAACACTTTTTTGGGGACGGGATTTAAAGTAAAGGGCAGGGTATCCTAAAATGGGAGGGGAAAGGGTTGAGGGTTGGATTAGGCGGACCGCTACCGCGGATCCGCCTAATCAATTCCTCAACCCTTTCCCTTCTCACATTATCAACCGTGAGACCAAAAGACACCCTAGAGGGGATGAGTGAACCTTTTTTTGGGGACAGGATTTAAAGTAAAAGGTCGGGTATCCTAAAACGGGACGGGAAAGGGTTGAGGGTTAGATTATGCGGATCCGCCTAATCCAACCCTTACCCTTCTCACCTTATCGGCCGCGAAACCAAAAGACACCCTAGAGGGGATGAGTGAACCCTTTTTTTTGGGGACGGGAGTTAAAGTAGAGGGTCGGGTATCCTAAAACGGGACGGAAAAGGGTTGAGGGTTGGATTAGGCGGACCGCTACTGCGGATCCGCCTAATCCAATCCTCAACACTTTCCTTTCTCACATTATCGGCCGCGAGAGAAAAAGACACCCTTGAGGGCCCGAGTGAACCCTTTTTTGGGGACGGGATTTAAAGTAGAGGGTCGGGTATCCTAAAACGGGACGGGAAAGGGTTGAGGGTTAGATTAGGCGGACCGCTACTGCGGATCCGCCTAATCCAACCCTCAACACTTTCCTTTCTCACATTATCGGCCGCGAGACCTAAAGACACCCTTGAGGGGCCGAGTGAACCCTTTTTTGGGGACGGGATTTAAAGTAGAGAGCCGGCTAACCTAAAACGGGACGGGAAAGGGTTGAGGGTTGAATTAGGCGGACCGCTACCGCGGATCTGGCTAATCCAACCCTCAACCCTTTCCCTTCTCACATTATCGGCCACGAGACCAAAAGATACCCTAGAGGGGATGAGTGAACCCTTTTTTTTGAGGACATGAGTTAAAGTAGAGGCTCGGGTATCCTAAAATGGGACGGGAAATGGTTGAGGGTTGGATTAGGCGGACCGCTACCGCGGATCCGCCTAATCCAACCCTCAACCCTTTTCCTTCTCACATTATCGGCAGCGAGACCAAAAGATACCCTTGAGGGGCCGAGTGAACCCTTTTTTGGGGACGGGATTTAAAGTAGAGGGCCGGGTATCCTAAAACTGGACGGGAAAGGGTTGAGGGTTGGATTAGGCGGACCGCTACCGCGGATCCACCTAATCCAACCCTCAAACCTTTCCCTTCTCACATTATCGGCCGCGAGACCCAAAGACACCCTAGAGGGGCCGAGTGAACTCTTTTTTTGGGGACGAGATTTAAAGTAGAGGGCCGCTAATCCTACAACGGGACGGGAAAGGGTTGAGGGTTGGATTAGGGGGACCGCTACCGTGGATCCGCCTAATCCAAACCTCAACCCTTTCCCTTCTCACATTATCAGCTGCGAGACCAAAAGACACCCTAGAGGGGATGAGTGAACCCTTTTTTGGGGACGGGATTTAAAGTAAAGGGCCGGGTATCCTAAAACGGGACGGGAAAGGGTTGAGGGTTGGATTAGGCGGCTAGCTACCGCGGATCAACCTAATCCAACCCTCAACCCTTTCCCTTCTGACATTATCGACCGCGAGACCAAAAGACACCCTAGAGGGGCCAAGTGAACCCTTTTTTGGGGACGGGATTTCACTTAGAGGGCCTGCTATCCTAAAACGGGACGGGAAAGGGTTGAGGGTTTGATTAGGCAGACCACTACCACGGATCCGCCTAATCCAAACCTCAACCCTTTCCCTTCTCACATTATCGGCCGCGAGATCAAAAGACACCCTAGAGGGGATGAGTGAACCCTTTTTTGGGGACGGGATTTAAAGTAAAGGGCCGGGTATCCTAAAACGGGACGGGAAAGGGTTGAGGGTTGGATTAGGCGGACGCTACATCGCGATCGCCTAATCCAACCCTCAACCCTTTTCCTTCTCACATTATCGGCTGCGAGACCAAAAGACACCCTAGAGGGGCCGAGTGAACTCTTTTTTGGGGACGGGATTTAAAGTAGAGGGTCGGGTATCCTAAAACGGGACGGGAAAGGGTTGAGGGTTGGATTAGGCGGACCGCTACCGCGGATCCGCCTTATCCAACCCTCAACCATTTCCTTTCTCACATTATCGGCCGCGAGACTAAAAGATATCGTGAAGGGGCCGAGTGAACCCTTTTTTGGGGGCGGGATTTAAAGTAGAGGGTCGGGTATCCTAAAACGGGACGGGAAAGGGTTGAGGGTTGGAATAGGCGGATCCGCTACCGCGGATCCGCCTAATCCAACCCTCAACCCTTTCCCTTCTCACATAATCGGCTGCGAGACCAAAAGACACCCTAGAGGAGATGAGTGAACCTTTTTTTTGGGGACGCGAGTTAAAGTAGAGGGTCGGGTATCCTAAAACGGGACGGGAAAGGGTTGAGGGTTGGATTAGGTGGACCGCTACTGCGGATCCGCCTAATCCAACCCTCAACCCTTTCCCTTCTCACAGTAACGGCCGCGAGACCAAAAGACACCCTAGAGGGGCCGAGTGAACCCTTTTTTGGGGACGGGATTTAAAGTAGAGGGCCGGCTATCCTAAAACGGGATGGGAAAGGGTTGACGGTTGGATTAGGTGGACCGCTACCGCGGATCCGCCTAATCCAACCCTCAACCCTTTCCCTTCTCACATTATCGGAGGCGAGACCAAAAGATACCCTGGAGGGGCCGAGTGAACCCTTTTTTGGGGACGGGATTTAAAGTGGAGGGCCGGGTATCCTAATACGGGACGGGAAAGGGTTGAGGGTTGGATTAGGTGGACCGCTACCGCGGATCCGCCTAATCCAACCCTCAACCCTTTCCCTTCTCACATTATCGGCCGCGAGACCAAAACATACCCTGGAGGGGCCGAGTGAACCCTTTTTTGGGGACGGGATTTAAAGTAGAGGGTTGGGTATCCTAAAACGGGACGGGAAAGGGTTGAGGGTTGGATTAGGCAGACCGCTACTGCGGATCCGCCTATTCCAACCCTCAACCCTTTCCCTTCTCACATTAACGGCCGCGAGACCAAAAGACACAATAGAGGGGCCGAGTGAACCCTTTTTTGGGGACGGGATTTAAAGTAAAGGATCGGCTATCCTCAAACGGGACGGAAAAGGGTTGAGGGTTGGATTAGGCGGACCGCTACCGCGGATCCGCCTAATCCAACCCTCAACCCTTTTCCCTTCTCACATTATCGGCCGCGAGACCAAAAGACACCCTAGAGGGGATGAGTGAACCCTTTTTTTGGGGGACGGGAGTTTAAATAGAGGGTCGGGTATCCTAAAACGGGACGGGAAAGGGTTGAGGCTTGAATTAGGCGGACCGCTACCGCGGATCTGCCTAATCCAACCCTCAACCCTTTTCCTTCTCACATTATCGGCCGCGAGATCAAAAGACACCCTAGAAGGGCCGAGTGAACCCTTTTTTGGAGACGGGATTTAAAGTAGAGGGCCGGCTATCCTAAAACGGGACGGGAAAGGGTTGAGGGTTGGATTAGGCGGACCGCTACCGCGGATCCGCCTAATCTAACCCTCAACCCTTTCCCTTCTCACATTATCGGCCGCGAGACCAAAAGACACCCTAGAGGGGATGAGTGAACCTTTTTTTAGGGGACGGGAGTTAAAGTAGAGGGTCGGGTATCCTAAAACGGGACGGGAAAGGGTTGAGGGTTGGATTAGGCGGACCGCTATTGCGGATCCGCCTAATCCAACCCTCAACCATTTCCCTTCCCACATTATCGGCCGCGATACCAAATGATGCCCTGGAGGGGCCGAGTGAACCCTTTTTTGGGGACGAGATTTAAAGTAGAGGGTCGGGTATCCTAAAACGGGACGGGAAAGGGTTGAGGGTTGGATTAGGCGGACCGCTTCCGCGGATCCGCCTTATCCAACCCTCAACCATTTCCTTTCTCACATTATCGGCCACAAGACCAAAAGATATCGTGGAATGGTCAAGTGAACCTTTTTTTGGGGACGGGATTTAAAGTAGAGGGTCGGGTATCCTAAAATGGGACGGGAAAGGGTTGAGGGTTAGATTAGGCGGACCGCTACCGCGGATCCGCCTAATCCAACCCTCAACCCTTTCCCTTCTCACATTTTCGGCCGCGAGACTAAAAGACACCCTAGAGGGGCCGAGTGAACCCTTTTTTAGGGACGGGATTTAAAGTAGAGGGTCGGGTATCCTAAAACGGGATGGGAAAGGGTTGAAGGTTAGATTAGGCGGACCGCGGTCCGCCTAATCTAACCCTCAACCCTTTCCCTTATTTTTCATACATGTAGAACACTGTTTAATGCACATACTCTGCTTTGTCATGCATATACACAATTGTTTAATAAACATATGTTGCAGACTATCCTAAAACGGGACGGGAAAGGGTTGAGGGTTGGAATAGGCGGATCCGCGTACCGGTGATCCGCCTAATCCAACCCTCAACCCTTTCCCTTCTCACATTATAGGCCGCGAGACCAAAAGACATCCTAGAGGGGCCGAGTGAACCCTTTTTTGGGGACAGAATTTAAATTAGAGGGCCGTCTATCCTAAAACGGGACGGGAAAGGGTTGAGGGTTGGATTAGGCAGACCACTACCATGGATCCGCCTAATCCAAACCTCAACCCTTTCCCTTCTCACATTATCGGCCGCGAGATCAAAAGACACCCTAGAGGGGATGAGTGAAACCTTTTTTTGGGGACGGAATTTAAAGTAAAGGGCCGGGTATCCTAAAACGGGACGGGAAAGGGTTGAGGGTTGGATTAGGCGGACCGCTACCGCGGATCCGCCTAATCCAACCCTCAACCCTTTCCCTTCTCACATTATCGGTCGCGAGACCAAAAGACACCCTAGAGGGGATGAGTGAACCTTTTTTTTTTGGGGACGGAGTTAAAGTAGAGGGTCGGGTATCCTAAAACGGGACGGGAAAAGGGTTGAGGGTTGGATTAGGCGGACGCCATCGCGGATCCGCCTATTCCAACCCTCAACCCTTTCCCTTCTCACAGTAACGGCCGAGAGACCAAAAGACACCCTAGAGGGGCCGAGTGAACCCTTTTTTGGGGACGGGATTTAAAGTAGAGGGCCGGCTATCCTAAAACTGGATGGGAAAGGGTTGACGGTTGGATTAGGTGGACCGCTACCGCGGATCCGCCTAATCCAACCCTCAACCCTTTCCCTTCTCACATTATCGGAGGCGAGACCAAAAGATACCCTGGAGGAGCCGAGTGAACCCTTTTTTGGGGACGGGATTTAAAGTGGAGGGCCGGGTATCCTAATACGGGACGGGAGAGGGTTGAGGGTTGGATTAGGCGGACGCACCGCGGATCCGCCTAATCCAACCCTCAACCCTTTCCTTCTCACATTATCGGCCGCGAGACCAAAACATACCCTGGAGGGGCCGAGTGAACCCTTTTTTGGGGACGGGATTTAAAGTAGAGGGTTGGGTATCCTAAAACGGGACGGGAAAGGGTTGAGGGTTGGATTAGGCAGACCGCTACTGCGGATCCGCCTATTCCAACCCTCAACCCTTTCCCTTCTCACATTAACGGCCGCGAGACCAAAAGACACAATAGAGGGGCCGAGTGAACCCTTTTTTGGGGACAGGATTTAAAGTAAAGGACCGGCTATCCTCAAACGGGACGGAAAAGGGTTGAGGGTTGGATTAGGCGGACCGCTACCGCGGATCCGCCTAATCCAACCCTCAACCCTTTTCCCTTCTCACATTATCGGCCGCGAGACCAAAAGACACCCTAGAGGGGATGAGTGAACCCTTTTTTTGGGGGACGGGAGTTTAAATAGAGGGTCGGGTATCCTAAAACGGGACGGGAAAGGGTTGAGGGTTGAATTAGGCGAACCGCTACCGCGGATCTGCCTAATCCAACCCTCAACCCTTTTCCTTCTCACATTATCGGCGGCGAGACCAAAAGATACCCTGGAGGAGCCGAGTGAACCCTTTTTTGGGGACGGGATTTAAAGTAGAGGGCCGGCTATTCTAAAACGGGACGGGAAAGCGTTGAGGGTTGGATTAGTCAGACCGCTACCGCGGATCCACCTAATCCAACCCTCAACCCTTTCCCTTCTCACATTATCGGTCGCGAGACCAAAAGATACCCTGGAGGGGCCGAGTGAACCCTTTTTTGGGGACGGGATTTAAAGTAGAGGGCCGGGTATCCTAAAACAGGACAGGAAAGGGTTGAGCGTTGGATTAGGCGGCCCGCTACCGTGGATCCGCCTTATCCAACCCTCAACCCTTTCCCGTCTAACATTATCGGCCGCGAGACCAAAAAACACCCTAGAGGGGATGAGTGAACTCTTTTTTGGGGACAGTATTTAAAATAAAATGCCGGGTATCCTAAAACGGGACGGGAAAGGGTTGAGGGTTGGATTAAGCGGACAGCTACCGCGGATCCACCTAATCCAACCCTTAACCCTTTCCCTTATCACATTATCGGCCGCGAGACCAAAAGACATCCTAGAGGGTCCGAGTGAACCCTTTTTTGGGGACGGGATTTAAATTAGAGGGTCGTCTATCCTAAAACGGGACGGGAAAGGGTTGAGGGTTGGATTAGGCAGACCGATACCACGGATCCGCCTAATCCAAACCTCAACCCTTTCCCTTCTCACATTATCGGACGCAAGATCAAAAGACACCCTAGAGCGGATGAGTGAACCCTTTTTTGGGGACGGGATTTAAAGTAAAGGGCCGGGTATCCTAAAACGGGACGGGAATGGGTTGAGGGTTGGATTAGGCGGACCGCTACCGCGGATCCGCCTAATCAATTCCTTAACCCTTTCCCTTCTCACATTATCAACCGTGAGACCAAAAGACACCCTAGAGGGGATGAGTGAACCTTTTTTTGGGGACAGGATTTAAAGTAAAAGGTCGGGTATCCTAAAACGGGACGGGAAAGGGTTGAGGGTTAGATTATGCGGATCCGCCTAATCAAACCCTCAACCCTTACCCTTCTCACCTTATCGGCCGCGAAACCAAAAGACACCCTAGAGGGGATGAGTGAACCCTTTTTTTTGGGGACGGGAGTTAAAGTAGAGGGTCGGGTATCCTAAAACGGGACGGAAAAGGGTTGAGGTTTGGATTAGGCGGACCGCTACTGCGGATCCGCCTAATCCAACCCTTAACACTTTCCTTTCTCACATTATCGGCCGCGAGACAAAAAGACACCCTTAAGGGCCCGAGTGAACCCTTTTTTGGGGACGGGATTTAAAGTAGAGGGTCGGGTATCCTAAAACGGGACGGGAAAGGGTTGAGGGTTGGATTAGGCGGACCGCTACTGCGGATCCGCCTAATCCAACCCTCAACACTTTCCTTTCTCACATTATCGGCCGCGAGACCTAAAAACACCCTTGAGGGGCCGAGTGAACCCTTTTTTGGGGACGGGATTTAAAGTAGAGAGCCGGCTAACCTAAAACGGGACGGGAAAGGGTTGAGGGTTGAATTAGGCGGACCGCTACCGCGGATCTGCCTAATCCAACCCTCAACCCTTTCCCTTCTCACATTATCGGCCACGAGACCAAAAGACACCCTAGAGGGAATGAGTGAACCCTTTTTTTTGAGGACATGAGTTAAAGTAGAGGGTCGGGTATCCTAAAATGGGACGGGAAAGGGTTGAGGGTTGGATTAGGCAGACCGCTACCGCGGATCCGCCTAATCCAACCCTCAACCCTTTTCCTTCTCACATTATCGGCGGCGAGACCAAAAGATACCCTTGAGGGGCCGAGTGAACCCTTTTTGGGGGACGGGATTTAAAGTAGAGGGCCGGATATCCTAAATCGGACGGGGAAAGGGTTGAGGGTTGGATTAGGCGGACCGCCACCGCGGATCCGCCTAATCCAACCCTCAAACCTTTCCCTTCTCACATTATCGGCCGCGAGACCCAAAGACACCCTAGAGGGGCCGAGTGAACTCTTTTTTTGGGGACGAGATTTAAAGTAGAGGGCCGCTAATCCTAAAACGGGACGGGAAAGGGTTGAGGGTTGGATTAGGGGGACCGCTACCGTGGATCCGCCTAATCCAAACCTCAACCCTTTCCCTTCTCACATTATCAAATCGCGAGACCAAAAGACACCCTAGAGGGGATGAGTGAACCCTTTTTTGGGGACGGGATTTAAAGTAAAGGGCCGGGTATCCTAAAACGGGACGGGAAAGGGTTGAGGGTTGGATTAGGCGGCACACCGCGGATCAACCTAATCCAACCCTCAACTCTTTCCCTTCTCACATTATCGACCGCGAGACCAAAAGACACCCTAGAGGGGCCAAGTGAACCCTTTTTTGGGGACGGGATTTCACTTAGAGGGCCTGCTATCCTAAAACGGGACGGGAAAGGGTTGAGGGTTTGATTAGGCAGACCACTACCACGGATCCGCCTAATCCAAACCTCAACCCTTTCCCTTCTCACATTATCGGCTGCGAGATCGAAAGACACCCTAGAGGGGATGAGTGAACCCTTTTTTGGGGACGGGATTTAAAGTAAAGGGCCGGGTATCCTAAAACGGGACGGGAAAGGGTTGAGGGTTGGATTAGGCGGACCGCTACCGCGGATCCGCCTAATCCAATCCTCAACCCTTTCCCTTCTCACATTATCGACCGGGAGACCAAAAGACACCCTAGAGAGGATGAGTGAACCTTTTTTTGGGGACGGGATTTAAAGTAACGGGTCAGGTATCCTAAAACGGGACGGGAAAGGGTTGAGGGTTGGATTAGGCGGAACCGCCTAATCCAACCCTCAACCCTTTCTCTTCTCACATTATCGGCCGCGAAACCAAAAGACACCCTAGAGGGGATGAGTGAACCCTTTTTTTTGGGGACGGGAGTTAAACTAGAGGATCGGGTATCCTAAAACGGGACGGGAAAGGGTTGAGGGTTGGATTAGGCGGACCGCTACCGCAGATCCGCCTAATCCAACCCTCAACCCTTTTCCTTCTCACATTATCGGCGGCGAGACCAAAAGATACCCTGGAGGGGCCGACTGAACCCTTTTTTGGGGACGGGATTTAAAGTAGAGGGCCGGGTATCCTAAAACGGGACGTTAAAGGGTTGAGGGTTGGATTAGGCAGACCACTATCATGGATCCGCCTAATCCAAACCTCAACCCTTTCCCTTCTCACATTATCGGCCGAGAGACCAAAAGACACCCTAGAGTGGCCGAGTGAACCCTTTTTTGGGGAGGGGATTTAAAGTAGAGGGCCGGTTATCCTAAACGGGACGGGGAAAGGGTTGAGGGTTGAATTAGGCGGACCGCCACCGCGGATCCGCCTAATCCAACCCTCAACCCTTTCCCTTCTCACATTATCGGCCGCGAGATTAAAAGATACCCTGGAGGGGCCGAGTGAACCCTTTTTTGGGGACGGGATTTAAAGTAGAGGGCCGGGTATCCTAAAACGGGACGGGAAAGGGTTGAGGGTTGGATTAGACGGACCGCTACCGTGGATCCGCCTAATCCAACCCTCAACCCTTTCCCTTCTCACATTATCTGCCGCGAGACCAAAAGACACCCTAGAGGGATGAGTGAACCCTTTTTTGGGGACGCGATTTAAAGTAAAGGGTCGGGTATCCTAAAACGGGGATGGAAAGGGTTGAGGATTGGATTAGGCGGACCGCTACCGCGGATCCGCCTAATCCAACCCTCAACCCTTTCCCTTCTCATATTATCGGCCGCGAGACCAAAAGACACCCTAGAGGGGATGAGTGAACCCTTTTTTTTGGGGACGGTACCGCGGATCCGCCTAATCCAACCCTCAACCCTTTCCCTTCTCACATTATCGGCCGCGAGACCAAAAGACACCCTAGAGGGGATGAGTGAACCCTTTTTTTTGGGGACGGGAGTTAAAGTAGAGGGTCGGGTATCCTAAAACGGGACGGGAAAGGGTTGAGGGTTGGATTACGCGGACCGCTACCGCGGATCCACCTAATCCAACCCTCAACCCTTTCCCTTCTCACATTATCGGTCGCGAGACCAAAAGATACCCTGGAGAGGCCGAGTGAACCCTTTTTTGGGGACGGGATTTAAAGTAGAGGGCCGGGTATCCTAAAACAGGACGGGAAAGGGTTGAGTGTTGGATTAGGCAGACCACTATCATGGATCCGCCTAATCCAAACCTCAACCCTTTCCCTTCTCACATTATCGGCCGAGAGACCAAAAGACACCCTAGAGTGGCCGAGTGAACCCTTTTTTGGGGAGGGGATTTAAAGTAGAGGGCCGGTTATCCTAAAACGGGACGGGAAAGGGTTGAGGGTTGAATTAGGCGGACCGCTACCGCGGATCCGCCTAATCCAACCCTCAACCCTTTCCCTTCTCACATTATCGGCCGCGAGATTAAAAGATACCCTGGAGGGGCCGAGTGAACCCTTTTTTGGGGACGGGATTTAAAGTAGAGGGCCGGGTATCCTAAACGGGACGGGGAAAGGGTTGAGGTTGGATTAGACGGACCGCTACCGTGGATCCGCCTAATCCAACCCTCAACCCTTTCCCTTCTCACATTATCTGCCGCGAGACCAAAAGACACCCTAGAGGGATGAGTGAACCCTTTTTTGGGGACGCGATTTAAAGTAAAGGGTCGGGTATCCTAAAACGGGACTGGAAAGGGTTGAGGATTGGATTAGGCGGACCGCTACCGCGGATCCGCCTAATCCAACCCTCAACCCTTTCCCTTCTCACATTATCGGCGGCGAGACCAAAAGATACCCTGGAGGGGCCGACTGAACCCTTTTTTGGGGACGGGATTTAAAGTAGAGGGCCGGGTATCCTAAAACGGGACGTTAAAGGGTTGAGGGTTGGATTAGGCAGACCACTATCATGGATCCGCCTAATCCAAACCTCAACCCTTTCCCTTCTCACATTATCGGCCGAGAGACCAAAAGACACCCTAGAGTGGCCGAGTGAACCCTTTTTTGGGGAGGGGATTTAAAGTAGAGGGCCGGTTATCCTAAAACGGGACGGGAAAGGGTTGAGGGTTGAATTAGGCGGACCGCTACCGCGGATCCGCCTAATCCAACCCTCAACCCGTTCCCTTCTCACATTATCGGCCGCGAGATTAAAAGATACCCTGGAGGGGCCGAGTGAACCCTTTTTTGGGGACGGGATTTAAAGTAGAGGGCCGGGTATCCTAAAACGGGACGGGAAAGGGTTGAGGGTTGGATTAGACGGACCGCTACCGTGGATCCGCCTAATCCAACCCTCAACCCTTTCCCTTCTCACATTATCTGCCGCGAGACCAAAAGACACCCTAGAGGGATGAGTGAACCCTTTTTTGGGGACGCGATTTAAAGTAAAGGGTCGGGTATCCTAAAACGGGACTGGAAAGGGTTGAGGATTGGATTAGGCGGACCGCTACCGCGGATCCGCCTAATCCAACCCTCAACCCTTTCCCTTCTCACATTATCGGCCGCGAGACCAAAAGACACCCTAGAGGGGATGAGTGAACCCTTTTTTTTGGGGACGGTACCGCGGATCCGCCTAATCCAACCCTCAACCCTTTCCCTTCTCACATTATCGGCCGCGAGACCAAAAGACACCCTAGAGGGGATGAGTGAACCCTTTTTTTTGGGGACGGGAGTTAAAGTAGAGGGTCGGGTATCCTAAAACGGGACGGGAAAGGGTTGAGGGTTGGATTACGCGGACCGCTACCGCGGATCCACCTAATCCAACCCTCAACCCTTTCCCTTCTCACATTATCGGTCGCGAGACCAAAAGATACCCTGGAGAGGCCGAGTGAACCCTTTTTTGGGGACGGGATTTAAAGTAGAGGGCCGGGTATCCTAAAACAGACGGGGAAAGGGTTGAGTGTTGGATTAGGCGGACCGCTACCATGGATCCGCCTAATCCAACCCTTAACCCTTTCCCGTCTAACATTATCGGCCGCGAGACCAAAAGACACACTAGAGGGGATGAGTGAACCCTTTTTTGGGGACAGGATTTAAAGTAAAGGGTCGGGTATCCTAAAACGGGGACGGGGGAAAGGGTTGAGGGTTGGATTAGGCGGACAGCTACTGCGGATCCACCTAATCCAACCCTCAACCCTTTCCCTTCTAACATTATCGGCCGCGAGACCAAAAGACACCCTAGTGGGGCCGAGTGAACCCTTTTTTAGGGACGGGACTTTAAGTAGAGGGTCGGTTATCCTAAAACGGGACGGGAAAGGGTTGAGGGTTGGATTAGGAGGATCCGTCTAATCCAACGCTCAACCCTTTCCCTTCTCACATTATCGGCCGCGAGACCAAAAGACATCCTAGAGGGTCCGAGTGAACCCTTTTTTGGGGACGGGATTTAAATTAGAGGGTCGGCTATCCTAAAACGGGACGGGAAAGGGTTGAGGGTTGGATTAGGCAGACCGATACCACGGATCCGCCTAATCCAAACCTCAACCCTTTCCCTTCTCACATTATCGGATGCGAGATCAAAAGACACTCTACAGCGGATGAGTGAACTCTTTTTTGGGGACAGGATTTAAAGTAAATGGCCGGGTATCCTAAAACGGTAAGGGAAAGGGTTGGATTAGGCGGACCGCTACCGCGGATCCGCCTAATCCATTCCTCAACCCTTTCCCTTCTCACATTATCAACCGTGAGACCAAAAGACACCCTAGAGAGGATGAGTGAACCTTTTTTTGGGGACATGATTTAAAGTAAAAGGTCGGGTATCCTAAAACGGGACGGGAAGGGGTAGAGGGTTGGATTATGCGGATCCGCCTAATCCAACCCTCAACCCTTTCCCTTCTCACATTATCGGCCGCGAAACCAAAAGACACCCTAGAGGGGATGAGTGAACCCTTTTTGTTGGGGACGGGAGTTAAAGTAGAGGGTCGGTTATCCTAAAACGGGACGGAAAAGGGTTGAGGGTTGATTTAGGCGGACCGCTACCGCGGATCCGCCTAATCCAACCCTCAACCCTTTCCCTTCTCACATTATCGGCCGCGAGACCAAAAGACACCTTAGAGGGGATGAGTGAACCCTTTTTTTTGGGGACAGGAGTTAAAGTAGAGGGTCGGGTATCCTAAAATGGGACGGGAAAGGGTTGAGGGTTGGATTAGGCGGACCGCTACCGCGGATCCGCCTAATCCAACCCTCAACCCTTTTCCTTCTCACATTATCGGCCGCGAGACCAAAAGACACCCTAGAGGGGATGAGTGAACCCTTTTTTGGGGACGCGATTTAAAGTAAAGGGCCGGGTATCCTAAAACGGGACGGGAAAGGGTTGAGGTTGGATTAGCCAGGACCGCCACCGCGGATCCGCCTAATCCAACCCTCAACCATTTCCCTTCTCACATTATCGGCCGCGAGACCAAAAGACACCCTAGAGGGGATGAGTGAACCCTTTTTTTTGGGGACGGGAGTTAAAGTAGAGGGTCGGGTATCCTAAAACGGGACGGGAAAGGGTTGAGGGTTGGATTAGGCGGACCGCTACCGCGGATCCACCTAATCCAACTCTCAACCCTTTCCATTCTCACATTATCGGTCGCGAGACCAAAAGATACCCTGGAGGGGCCGAGTGAACCCATTTTTGGGGACGGGACTTTAAGTAGAGGGTCGGTTATCCTAAACGGGACGGGGAAAGGTTTAAGGGTTTGATAAGGCGGATCCGCCTAATCCAACCCTCAACCCTTTCCCTTCTCACATTATCGGCCGAGAGACCAAAAGACATCCTAGAGGGGCCGAGTGAACCCTTTTTTGGGGACGGGATTTTAATAAGAGGGTCGGCTATCCTAAAACGGGACGGGAAAGGGTTTAGGGTTGGATTAGGCAGACCACTACCGTGGATCCGCCTAATCCAACCCTTAACCTTTTCTCTTCTCACATTATCGGCCGCGAGACCAAAAGACACCCTAGAGGGGCCGAGTGAACCCTTTTTTGGGGACGCGATTTAAAGTAAAGGGCCGGTTATCCTAAAACGGGACGGGAAAGGGTTGAGGGTTGGATTAGGCGGACCGCTACTGCGGATCCGCCTAATCCAACCCTCAACCCTTTCCCTTCTCACATTAACGGCCGCGATACTAAAAGACACCCTAGAGGGGCCGAGTGAACCCTTTTTTGGGGACGGGAGTTAAAGTAGAGGGCCGGCTATCCTAAAACGGGATGGGAAAGGGTTTAGGGTTGGATTAGGCGGACCGCTGCCGCGGATCCGCCTAATCCAACCCTCAACCCTTTCCCTTCTCACATTATCGGCCGCGAGACCAAAAGACACCCTAGAGGGGATGAGTGAACCCTTTTTTTTGGGGACGGGAGTTAAAGTAGAGGGTCGGGTATCCTAAAACGGGACGGGAAAGGGTTGAGGGTTGGATTAGGCGGACCGCTACCGCGGATCCGCCTTATCAAACCCTCAACCCTTTTCCTTCTCACATTATCGGCGGCGAGACCAAAAGATACCCTGGAGGTGCCGAGTGAACCCTTTTTTGGGGACGGGATTTAAAGTAGAGGGCGGCTATCCTAAAGCGGGACGGGAAAGGGTTGAGGGTTGGATTAGGCGGACCGCTACCGCGGATCCGCCTAATCCAACCCTCAACCCTTTCCCTTCTCACATTAACGGCCGTGAGACCAAAAGACACCCTAGAGGGGATGAGTGAACCCTTTTTTGGGGACGGGATTTAAAGTAGAGGGCCGGGTATCCTAAAACGGGACGGGGAAAAGGTTGAGGTTGGATTAGGCGGACCGCTACCGCGGATCCGCTAATCCAACCCTCAACCCTTTTCCTTCTCACATTATCGGCGGCGAGACCAAAAGATACCCTGGAGGTGCCGAGTGAACCCTTTTTTGGGGACGGGATTTAAAGTAGAGGGCCGGCTATCCTAAAACGGGACGGGAAAGGGTTGAGGGTTGGATTAGGCAGACCGCTACTGCGGATCCGCCTAATTCAACCCTCAACCCTTTCCCTGCTCACATTAACGGCCGCGAGACCAAAAGACACCCTAGAGGGGACGAGTGAACCCTTTTTTGGGGACGGGATTTAAAGTAGAGGGCCGGGTATCCTAAAAACGGGACGAAGGGGAAAGAGTTGAGGGTTGGATTAGGCGGACCGCTACCGCGGATCCGCCTAATCCAACCCTCAACCCTTTCCCTTCTCATATTATCGGCCGCGAGACCAAAAGACACCCTAGAGGGGATGAGTGAACCCTTTTTTTGGGGACGGGAGTTAAAGTAGAGGTTCGGGTATCCTAAAACGGGACGGGAAAGGGTTGATGTAATACCCGCCCTTTTAGGGACCCTTTGACTATCATTGACCGACCTTGGGAGCGGAAGTAGTCTTAGGAAAGTAGGCCAAAACCTGTTTAAGCTGCGTGTTAAGAGTGGTACTCGATAGAGTAGAGGCTACTCGATCGAGTAGCTAGGGTACTCTATCGAGTAGGGGGCCACTCGATCGAGTAGGTTGGGTACTCGATCGAGTGCCGGGTTTTCAGCGAGGGTTTTATATCGCGTTTTGTTAAATCCGCAAATCACTTCCGCCACTTTCCTCCTATCCTTGATCGCCCCTTTCCTTCCCTTCACCTCAAAACCTCCATGGAAGCCTTTTTGAAGATCTTTGAACCTTGGGAGGGCGTCACTGGTGTCGGGTAGCGGTCTTTTGCTGAGTTTCTCCCTAATAGGTATGTCATAATCATCATCCGTGCCTTGGTTCCCTATAGTTAGGATTGCTTGTTGTAATAGATGCTTGTATGGTGGTTATAGGCTTTGCTTGCTCGCTGGGTATGTTGTTTGTCGGCATGGATTGGCGGCGAGACCAAAAGATACCCTGGAGGGGCCGACTGAACCCTTTTTTGGGGACGGGATTTAAAGTAGAGGGTCGGGTATCCTAAAACGGGACGTTAAAGGGTTGAGGGTTGGATTAGGCAGACCACTACCATGGATTCGCCTAATCCAAACCTCAACCCTTTCCCTTCTCACATTATCGGCCGAGAGACCAAAAGACACCCTAGAGTGGCCGAGTGAACCCTTTTTTGGGGATGAGATTTAAAATAGAGGGCCGGTTATCCTAAAACGGGACGGGAAAGGGTTGAGGGTTGAATTAGGCGGACCGCTACCGCGGATCCGCCTAATCCAACCCTCAACCCTTTCCCTTCTCACATTATCGGCCGCGAGATTAAAAGATACCCTGGAGGGGCCGAGTGAACCCTTTTTTGGGGACGGGATTTAAAGTAGAGGGCCGGGTATCCTAAAACGGGACGGGAAAGGGTTGAGGGTTGGATTAGGCGGACCGCTACCGTGGATCCGCCTAATCCAACCCTCAACCCTTTCCCTTCTCACATTATCTGCCGCGAGACCAAAAGACACCCTAGAGGGATGAGTGAACCATTTTTTGGGGACGCGATTTAAAGTAAAGGGTCGGGTATCCTAAAACGGGACTGGAAAGGGTTGAGGATTGGATTAGGCGGACCGCTACCGCGGATCCGCCTAATCCAACCCTCAACCCTTTCCCTTCTCACATTATCGGCCGCGAGACCAAAAGACACCCTAGAGGGGATGAGTGAACCCTTTTTTTTGGGGACGGGAGTTAAAGTAGAGGGCCGGGTATCCTAAAACTGGACGGGAAAGGGTTGAGGGTTGGATTAGGCGGACCGCTACCGCGGATCCACCTAATCCAACCCTCAAACCTTTCCCTTCTCACATTATCGGCCGCGAGACCCAAAGACACCCTAGAGGGGCCGAGTGAACTCTTTTTTTGGGGACGAGATTTAAAGTAGAGGGCCGCTAATCCTAAAACGGGACGGGAAAGGGTTGAGGGTTGGATTAGGGGGACTGCTACCGTGGATCCGCCTAATCCAAACCTCAACCCTTTCCCTTCTCACATTATCAACTGCGAGACCAAAAGACACCCTAGAGGGGATGAGTGAACCCTTTTTTGGGGACGGGATTTAAAGTAAAGGGCCGGGTATCCTAAAACGGGACGGGAAAGGGTTGAGGGTTGGATTAGGCGGCCAGCTACCGCGGATCAACCTAATCCAACCCTCAACTCTTTCCCTTCTCACATTATCGACCGCGAGACCAAAAGACACCCTAGAGGGGCCAAGTGAACCCTTTTTTGGGGACGGGATTTCACTTAGAGGGCCTGCTATCCTAAAACGGGACGGGAAAGGGTTGAGGGTTTGATTAGGCAGACCACTACCACGGATCCGCCTAATCCAAACCTCAACCCTTTCCCTTCTCACATTATCGGCCGCGAGATCGAAAGACACCCTAGAGGGGATGAGTGAACCCTTTTTTGGGGACGGGATTTAAAGTAAAGGGCCGGGTATCCTAAAACGGGACGGGAAAGGGTTGAGGGTTGGATTAGGCGGACCGCTACCGCGGATCCGCCTAATCCAATCCTCAACCCTTTCCCTTCTCACATTATCGACCGGGAGACCAAAAGACACCCTAGAGAGGATGAGTGAACCTTTTTTTGGGGACGGGATTTAAAGTAACGGGTCGGGTATCCTAAAACGGGACGGGAAAGGGTTGAGGGTTGGATTAGGCGAACCGCCTAATCCAACCCTCAACCCTTTCTCTTCTCACATTATCGGCCGCGAAACCAAAAGACACCCTAGAGGGGATGAGTGAACCCTTTTTTTTGGGGACGGGAGTTAAACTAGAGGATCGGGTATCCTAAAACGGGACGGGAAAGGGTTGAGGGTTGGATTAGGCGGACCGCTACCGCAGATCCGCCTAATCCAACCCTCAACCCTTTTCCTTCTCACATTATCGGCGGCGAGACCAAAAGATACCCTGGAGGGGCCGACTGAACCCTTTTTTGGGGACGGGATTTAAAGTAGAGGGCCGGGTATCCTAAAACGGGACGTTAAAGGGTTGAGGGTTGGATTAGGCAGACCACTATCATGGATCCGCCTAATCCAAACCTCAACCCTTTCCCTTCTCACATTATCGGCCGAGAGACCAAAAGACACCCTAGAGTGGCCGAGTGAACCCTTTTTTGGGGAGGGGATTTAAAGTAGAGGGCCGGTTATCCTAAAACGGGACGGGAAAGGGTTGAGGGTTGAATTAGGCGGACCGCTACCGCGGATCCGCCTAATCCAACCCTCAACCCTTTCCCTTCTCACATTATCGGCCGCGAGATTAAAAGATACCCTGGAGGGGCCGAGTGAACCCTTTTTTGGGGACGGGATTTAAAGTAGAGGGCCGGGTATCCTAAAACGGGACGGGAAAGGGTTGAGGGTTGGATTAGACGGACCGCTACCGTGGATCCGCCTAATCCAACCCTCAACCCTTTCCCTTCTCACATTATCTGCCGCGAGACCAAAAGACACCCTAGAGGGATGAGTGAACCCTTTTTTGGGGACGCGATTTAAAGTAAAGGGTCGGGTATCCTAAAACGGGACTGGAAAGGGTTGAGGATTGGATTAGGCGGACCGCTACCGCGGATCCGCCTAATCAAACCCTCAACACTTTCCCTTCTCACATTATCGGCCGCGAGACCAAAAGACACCCTAGAGGGGATGAGTGAACCCTTTTTTTTGGGGACGGTACCGCGGATCCGCCTAATCCAACCCTCAACCCTTTCCCTTCTCACATTATCGGCCGCGAGACCAAAAGACACCCTAGAGGGGATGAGTGAACCCTTTTTTTGGGGACGGGAGTTAAAGTAGAGGGTCGGGTATCCTAAAACGGGACGGGAAAGGGTTGAGGGTTGGATTACGCGGACCGCTACCGCGGATCCACCTAATCCAACCCTCAACCCTTTCCCTTCTCACATTATCGGTCGCGAGACCAAAAGATACCCTGGAGAGGCCGAGTGAACCCTTTTTTGGGGACGGGATTTAAAGTAGAGGGCCGGGTATCCTAAAACAGGACGGGAAAGGGTTGAGTGTTGGATTAGGCGGACCGCTACCATGGATCCGCCTAATCCAACCCTTAACCCTTTCCCGTCTAACATTATCGGCCGCGAGACCAAAAGACACACTAGAGGGGATGAGTGAACCCTTTTTTGGGGACAGGATTTAAAGTAAAGGGTCGGGTATCCTAAAACGGGACGGGAAAGGGTTGAGGGTTGGATTAGGCGGACAGCTACCGCGGATCCACCTAATCCAACCCTCAACCCTTTCCCTTCTAACATTATCGGCCGCGAGACCAAAAGACACCCTAGAGGGGCCGAGTGAACCCTTTTTTAGGGACGGGACTTTAAGTAGAGGGTCGGTTATCCTAAAACGGGACGGGAAAGGGTTGAGGGTTGGATTAGGAGGATCCGTCTAATCCAACGCTCAACCCTTTCCCTTCTCACATTATCGGCCGCGAGACCAAAAGACATCCTAGAGGGTCCGAGTGAACCCTTTTTTGGGGACGGGATTTAAATTAGAGGGTCGGCTATCCTAAAACGGGACGGGAAAGGGTTGAGGGTTGGATTAGGCAGACCGATACCACGGATCCGCCTAATCCAAACCTCAACCCTTTCCCTTCTCACATTATCGGATGCGAGATCAAAAGACACTCTACAGCGGATGAGTGAACTCTTTTTTGGGGACAGGATTTAAAGTAAATGGCCGGGTATCCTAAAACGGTAAGGGAAAGGGTTGGATTAGGCGGACCGCTACCGCGGATCCGCCTAATCCATTCCTCAACCCTTTCCCTTCTCACATTATCAACCGTGAGACCAAAAGACACCCTAGAGAGGATGAGTGAACCTTTTTTTGGGGACATGATTTAAAGTAAAAGGTCGGGTATCCTAAAACGGGACGGGAAGGGGTAGAGGGTTGGATTATGCGGATCCGCCTAATCCAACCCTCAACCCTTTCCCTTCTCACATTATCGGCCGCGAAACCAAAAGACACCCTAGAGGGGATGAGTGAACCCTTTTTGTTGGGGACGGGAGTTAAAGTAGAGGGTCGGTTATCCTAAAACGGGACGGAAAAGGGTTGAGGGTTGATTTAGGCGGACCGCTACCGCGGATCCGCCTAATCCAACCCTCAACCCTTTCCCTTCTCACATTATCGGCCGCGAGACCAAAAGACACCTTAGAGGGGATGAGTGAACCCTTTTTTGGGGACGGGAGTTAAAGTAGAGGGTCGGGTATCCTAAAATGGGACGGGAAAGGGTTGAGGGTTGGATTAGGCGGACCGCTACCGCGGATCCGCCTAATCCAACCCTCAACCCTTTTCCTTCTCACATTATCGGCCGCGAGACCAAAAGACACCCTAGAGGGGATGAGTGAACCCTTTTTTGGGGACGCGATTTAAAGTAAAGGGCCGGGTATCCTAAAACGGGACGGGAAAGGGTTGAGGGTTGGATTAGCCGGACCGCTACCGCGGATCCGCCTAATCCAACCCTCAACCATTTCCCTTCTCACATTATCGGCCGCGAGACCAAAAGACACCCTAGAGGGGATGAGTGAACCCTTTTTTTTGGGGACGGGAGTTAAAGTAGAGGGTCGGGTATCCTAAAACGGGACGGGAAAGGGTTGAGGGTTGGATTAGGCGGACCGCTACCGCGGATCCACCTAATCCAACTCTCAACCCTTTCCATTCTCACATTATCGGTCGCGAGACCAAAAGATACCCTGGAGGGGCCGAGTGAACCCATTTTTGGGGACGGGACTTTAAGTAGAGGGTCGGTTATCCTAAAACGGGACGGGAAAGGTTTAAGGGTTTGATAAGGCGGATCCGCCTAATCCAACCCTCAACCCTTTCCCTTCTCACATTATCGGCCGAGAGACCAAAAGACATCCTAGAGGGGCCGAGTGAACCCTTTTTTGGGGACGGGATTTTAATAAGAGGGTCGGCTATCCTAAAACGGGACGGGAAAGGGTTTAGGGTTGGATTAGGCAGACCACTACCGTGGATCCGCCTAATCCAACCCTTAACCTTTTCTCTTCTCACATTATCGGCCGCGAGACCAAAAGACACCCTAGAGGGGCCGAGTGAACCCTTTTTTGGGGACGCGATTTAAAGTAAAGGGCCGGTTATCCTAAAACGGGACGGGAAAGGGTAGAGGGTTGGATTAGGCGGACCGCTACTGCGGATCCGCCTAATCCAACCCTCAACCCTTTCCCTTCTCACATTAACGGCCGCGATACTAAAAGACACCCTAGAGGGGCCGAGTGAACCCTTTTTTGGGGACGGGAGTTAAAGTAGAGGGCCGGCTATCCTAAAACGGGATGGGAAAGGGTTTAGGGTTGGATTAGGCGGACCGCTGCCGCGGATCCGCCTAATCCAACCCTCAACCCTTTCCCTTCTCACATTATCGGCCGCGAGACCAAAAGACACCCTAGAGGGGATGAGTGAACCCTTTTTTTTGGGGACGGGAGTTAAAGTAGAGGGTCGGGTATCCTAAAAGCGGGACGGGGAAAGGGTTGAGGGTTGGATTAGGCGGACCGCTACCGCGGATCCGCCTTATCAAACCCTCAACCCTTTTCCTTCTCACATTATCGGCGGCGAGACCAAAAGATACCCTGGAGGTGCCGAGTGAACCCTTTTTTGGGGACGGGATTTAAAGTAGAGGGCCGGCTATCCTAAAACGGGACGGGAAAGGGTTGAGGGTTGGATTAGGCGGACCGCTACCGCGGATCCGCCTAATCCAACCCTCAACCCTTTACCTGCTCACATTAACGGCCGTGAGACCAAAAGACACCCTAGAGGGGACGAGTGAACCCTTTTTTGGGGACGGGATTTAAAGTAGAGGGCCGGGTATCCTAAAACGGGACGGGAAAAGGTTGAGGGTTGGATTAGGCGGACCGCTACCGCGGATCCGCCTAATCCAACCCTCAACCCTTTCCCTTCTCACATTATCGGCCGCGAGACCAAAAGACACCCTAGAGGGGATGAGTGAACCCTTTTTTGGGGACGGGAGTTAAAGTAGAGGTTCGGGTATCCTAAAACGGGACGGGAAAGGGTTGAGGGTTGGATTAGGCGGACCGCTACCGCGGATCCGCTAATCCAACCCTCAACCCTTTTCCTTCTCACATTATCGGCGGCGAGACCAAAAGATACCCTGGAGGTGCCGAGTGAACCCTTTTTTGGGGACGGGATTTAAAGTAGAGGGCCGGCTATCCTAAAACGGGACAGGAAAGGGTTGAGGGTTGGATTAGGCAGACCGCTACTGCGGATCCGCCTAATTCAACCCTCAACCCTTTCCCTGCTCACATTAACGGCCGCGAGACCAAAAGACACCCTAGAGGGGACGAGTGAACCCTTTTTTGGGGACGGGATTTAAAGTAGAGGGCCGGGTATCCTAAAACGGGACGGGAAAGAGTTGAGGGTTGGATTAGGCGGACCGCTACCGCGGATCCGCCTAATCCAACCCTCAACCCTTTCCCTTCTCATATTATCGGCCGCGAGACCAAAAGACACCCTAGAGGGGATGAGTGAACCCTTTTTTTGGGGACGGGAGTTAAAGTAGAGGTTCGGGTATCCTAAAACGGGACGGGAAAGGGTTGATGTAATACCCGCCCTTTTAGGGACCCTTTGACTATCATTGACCGACCTTGGGAGCGGAAGTAGTCTTAGGAAAGTAGGCCAAAACCTGTTTAAGCTGCGTGTTAAGAGTGGTACTCGATAGAGTAGAGGCTACTCGATCGAGTAGCTAGGGTACTCTATCGAGTAGGGGGCCACTCGATCGAGTAGGTTGGGTACTCGATCGAGTCTAGGGTTTTCACGAGGGTTTTATATCGCGTTTTGTTAAATCCGCAAATCACTTCCGCCACTTTCCTCCTATCCTTCAGTCGCCCCTTTCCCTTCCCTTCACCTCAAAACCTCCATGGAAGCCTTTTTGAAGATCTTTGAACCTTGGGAGGGCGTCACTGGTGTCGGGTAGCGGTCTTTTGCTGAGTTTCTCCCTAATAGGTATGTCATAATCATCATCCGTGCCTTGGTTCCCTATAGTTAGGATTGCTTGTTGTAATAGATGCTTGTATGGTGGTTATAGGCTTTGCTTGCTCGCTGGGTATGTTGTTTGTCGGCATGGATTGGTTGCGGTTGCGTAAAGGTAGGTTCGCCTACTCAGTTTCTGTAGATGGTCTAGTGTGTCGGTCGTTGTGGTAGTATTGTGGTTGTTTGATATAGTAATTGTGTGTGTTGTGATTGTGGTTGTGATGGCTGTTGATGGTTCTCGAGATGCATTCTCGGCTGAGTGGGGTCACTTGCGGGAGTGGCTTCACGCCCTAGTTTCGCCCTTCGTGGAACCCGCCACGGAAGGGGATGTGCATATTAATGGGACAGGGTTATCGCTCGGTATGATGAGCGGGGCTTAGGTGGGAACGGCTGCGGTCCCCCACTGGCAGGGCTGGTCCAGTGGACAGTCAGTGACAGGTTTGGTTGGATTATTGTGATGGCGGTTGGGACTGATGTCATTGTTTGTATTGTTGTTTGTAGTTGCCATTGTCTTATCTTATCTCAGTACTGACCTTGTTTGGTTGTTTGTTTGTTATGTGTCTGCCGTGATCCCTTATGGTGAGCAGTCGGTCTTAGCAGGTGTTGATGTTGTGGATAGCTGGAGTCCGGGCGGGGATGAGTCTTCACGAGATTTTTTTATAGTAGCGAGAAGCTTCTGAGTTGTACCTTTTACATCGTTTGTTGTTGAAACCGCTTGTAATATAACTTAATAGTTCTTTTATTGACGTTTGATAATTACTTTCCTCGGGCAACCGAGATGG
Organism: Silene latifolia; assembly: GCF_048544455.1. Taxonomy (NCBI): domain Eukaryota; kingdom Viridiplantae; phylum Streptophyta; class Magnoliopsida; order Caryophyllales; family Caryophyllaceae; genus Silene; species Silene latifolia. The sequence continues at coordinate 14,018,077 of NC_133538.1, read as the reverse complement.
TAACGCCCTTATATGCTAAGGAAGGCCTAGTTAAGGCTCCTCTGGATATGGGGGTGTTACAAAGTGGTATCAGAGCGACGATTTTGGAACCTGTAACAAATGAACATAATGAACGTAGGGAGTCTAATAAAATGAACCTGGTGTATGTGTAATGGGAGCCCCGGCTGATGCTAGATTTTGGGTGAGTAGGCGCCCTCATTTCAAAATCTTGGCCCCATGACACTTAAGCCAGTCACATGGGATGGGAATGTGGAGTCCGTGTGTCTATGTGTGCTATGTATGTTAATTGTGCCGGAGCTACCTCCGGTTAAGTTTTTGTTAGAATTAATAGAGGTGTGATAGTAATGTTTGGGCCGAGTATGGTAATTATTGATGAGATTATTGAAGCTCGTTGGATGATTAATGAGCTTATATGATGGTTATGAGATATGCGACGAAGGTTTATGTAGCTGCTATGATGATAATTATAGTATAGTGAGTTATAATTCGAGACATAGCATATGGTAATGCGTTATTGCCTTATAGGATGGTCGAAATTTTTCCGCTGCGTAATATTTGATTCGTGCAAGGTGAATTGCTTATGATAGAATGTAAGACATGATCGACTAAGTTGTTTAAAAGTATGCATTTATGCGAGAAGTGATAGATTCATTTATTATGAAAATCATGCAATTACATGTCAAATGAAAGAATGAACTAATGTTAATTTAAATGTCTCAATTTAGTAGTAATATATAAAGTAAGCTCAAATGTAATACGATGACGTGATTATGTTTACGGAAGATTGATGTAGAGTGTAAACCGAGTAGGGTAATGGGTGTAGTGTAAGTGGAATAAACTTCATTTGTTTGACAATATGATAGGTTTTGTTAATAATAGTAATGCGTGAATGAACTTGATAATGAGTGCCGAATTCCGAACTTAGTTGGAATCGACACGCGGTGTTGTTTTTGCAGGAATCTTCAAGTTACTTCGTACTTATGATCGAGTACTTAACTATACTTGACCGAGTGCGAGTGCTTACTTGACCGAGTAGACCTCACTCGATCTAATTAGGAAGCTATGATGTCGGGATGTGGGAAAATTCCTGCAGTTACTCGATGATTTAGCTCCTACTCGATCGAGTAGGGTGGTACTCGATCGAGTACCCCAGGCCCTCGATCGAGTAGGTTACTGTGCAGTAATTCCTACGGGTTTTCTTAAAACCCTTCATCTTTCTATTTCTTCTTCTTATTCCTCTATATTTCGACACACCTCCACTTAACCTACTTCCAATTCCTTATTCCCTCTCAAATCCTCTCATTCTCTTGGGTTAGTAGTGATTCTTGGGGTTGATTTCTTAGTTTAATTTCGTTTCTCTACTTGTTCATCAATCAAGGTATGCTATTCTTCCTAATGTACATGGTTTATTGCTTTGAATGTGCTAAGAAAGTAAAACAATCTGAAATTTTCGATTATAATGACCAATTTGGTGCTTTTAATTGTTGAAACATGATTCACATGCCTTCTTTCCATGTTTGTTGGTGATTAATTGCTGTAAATTAGATTAGAAATTGCAAAGATTGAACCCGAAATTTCTAGGGTTTCCAAAATTGAAATCGATTTTTGGTTGTTTTACAATGATTAGATGGAAGAATTGAGCCTTAAGTATTGTTTATATCATGTTGGAGGATAGATTTTGATGATTTTACCCTTAGAAAGTTGCCTTAAACTCCGTCTTAAAAGTGCCATAAATGGAAATTCGGGATTTATAATTGAAAAATTGATGTTGTAATTGACAGTATAAGCATGAGTTGAACTTCATTATGCTAATAGAATCGATGAGTGATGAATATATGCCGAAATTTTCACAGCTGTAAAGACCGTCTGAAAATTTTAGTTGAGTTGTTGAACATAATATGAAAGTGATGATGATATACCATCAATTATTCTTTCTCTTGAACTAGTAACATGTAATTAGCAATGTAAATGGAACGACCTTTAGAAGCATGCTAGGATATTCGAATTGCTGAGAATATGTGTTCACATGCCAAATTTTCATAATTGCGGTTTATAAGTGGCTACAAACTGAGACTATATGTTAAAATTGAGGAAACCATTAATGAAATGCGTGTACCTAGCTGAGCATCTAAGTTTAATGGCATGATTTATGTGCTTCAAATATTGAACTGGTTGATGAGTTAGGGAACTTGCTAAGTATATAGAACTCAAATTGTATGAAGTATATGCCTACATGTTTCATACAAATTGTTTGACCTTATACCTAAAGCAGATGCCGAGACTGAACCTTGGAACCCGCCAAAGCAAACGGGGGAGGGGTAACCCACCTTAGTTAGGGGAACGAAGTGGACCTGTGGTACCCCATGATCCCCCGAATACCCTACGATTGTTTTTGTTGACTTCAAGCAAAGGGAGCGTTTTGTAGCCTTACAAAAACGCAAATTGAGACCTACCAAGTGTATAGACACCAGTGTATTAGAGGAGTTGGAGATAGAGACGGATGTCCGTCACATATTCGAGACCTTGGGTTTTACGGGTTTGTATAGGCTGAGGAAGCATACCTACCCTTTTCTTACCTTGGAGTTCATGAGCTCTTTTAACTATGACCCAGCGGGTCAGACTGTCGAGTTTAGATTGATGAATACCAGTTTTCTGTTGACTATGGACCTGTTTGCCTCTCACCTTGGGTTGGCCAAGCCTCCCAAGGACTCCTTTACCGACATTCCGGTGAGTGCGGCGCCGCCTAATGCCTTGCTTGACTGGGAAGCAAGCTCCCACCTCGAGCAACATGCTGATTAATGATGTTCAGCATATTACCTTGAGGGTCTTTCTCCGCTCTCTTTCGAACCTCCTCTATGACCGAAAGGATATCAGTAAATTGAATAACCATGAGGTTTTACTTTTGATGTCGTACCTCAACCCGGAGCGGGCCAGGAAAGTGGTCTTTAATGCTCCTTCTATAGTTTGTGCTGCCCTTGCCTTGATGGCTTCTTCCTCTTCCCGTGCACTGAGTTGTGGTGCTATTGCCACTCGGTTAGCTGAAAAGCTAACCTCCTTTGAGGCTTCTTCGGCGTACGTGCCTCTAGCTACCCCAGTGCCTACCATGGATCGTGAATACTATCTCGACCTGAAATGGTTGAGGACCTTGGCTGACGGCAGCCTAGCATGGAGGGTGCATGGGATGAGTTGGATGAAGATTCCAGCTCCTGAGCACCTCCCACCCACGGAGCCCTTGGAGCCGACAGTAGTGACGGTGGACTCCGATGACGAGGAGGAGGAGGATGATGATGGACCCCGCCAACTACAGACCTATCTCATCGACGGTACCATCCTTGAGGAGATGCCGGAGCCGACGAAGGGCGAGAATGCGGGAGTTCAGGCGGCAGAGAGGCCTAGAGTGGTGAGGGGACCCCGTCGAGTGAGAGAGAGGGCCTCGGAGACTAGGCCACGGCCCAAGAGCACCGCGCGCGCAGATCTTTTCCATGCTACCCTTACCTCGACACCCCGGAGAAGCGATCCAGCTACTTGGCGGAGAGAGTGTCATCTACTCTGACACTCAGGAACATGCACGAGATGGCGTTCACTCAGGGGATAGGGACCGAGGGACCCCACCCGGTTTGGTGGAGTGGAGTCGGGGACTACACAGGGGTTTTCCAGTCCTACGGGGTGGATCAGTCGACATGGGGGTCACCTCAGTCCTTCCCTTACGGTGGCTTGACCCCATGGTACGTGGGCCCGGGAGCAGGAGCAGGAGGTGATGCGGGAGTGGGTTCATCAGGTGCGGGTATGGCTGGAGGTGGTGGTGGTAATGATGAGGTGATGTTCGAGCAGCAGCAGCAGCAGGAGGAGTGATACTCCTCGTCCTTATCTTTGTTGATAGTAGTTGATGATTAGATGGTGATATTGTTGTTAGACTTTGGTAGTTGTTTCCTTTTATTATTGAGACTTAGTTGGATTTGTATGATTGGCCATAAGGCCGGAATTGATATTCTAACTGGTTGCAGGATATTAGAAGTCGGGGAGTCGTCCCGACTCGGTTTTATATGACAAATATGCGCATGGGTGTTAACTCGTGACAGGTTTTATGAAGAATTGGCCTGTAGGTACTCAACAGAGTACCCCGTACTCTATCGAGTAGCTACAGGATGAAATGAGAAAAAGTTTCTGACCTGTAGGCCACTCGATCGAGTACCCAAGACACTCGATCGAGTAGCATGGCACTCGATCGAGTACCGCTAGTTACTCGATCGAGTAGCACTGTTACAGGAGGTTTTTGAAAATTAAAAATGTTCAATTGTTTTATAACGGCAAGTTTAATGCTTAATGTGGTTATTAGTGCGTAGTAACACCTTTGAACTGTTAATTTCATATGTTACAAGTCGTGATTGAAGTGTTATAAGCATATTTGTCGCAATTAGTGAAGCGGTAATGATTTCTGGTTACTTTAACATTCCATACGCCTCATTACGATCTATTTATCGGAGTTGTAACTTCGCCTATATTTGTGCATATCGTTTTAACGTGTGTTGTCAACGGTAACTAGTTATTCCGGTGACTTGCGTATGATTTCTAACTTAACGAGTGTACAATTAGCGAGTAATGTCCGCAACAAATAATGTGGTTTTCTTTAATGTTAAGATACAAATAATAAGTAATACGCGTTGATATTTGGGTGGTGAACTTCGGGGACGAAGTTCCTTTTTAGAGGGGAAGAGTAATGTCGCGAAATAAAAAGGTTGTTTTAAATAATGTTTAGCTCGTTTATAATGTTATTGGTAATTGTTTATAAGGTGGTTGGTATCATGTAAAAAAAAAAATATATATATATATATATATATAACGACTTGCTTTAGTTCTTAAGGGTGTGTGGTTGTATGTTTCAAAAGACGGTTATGGAGAAAAGTTATAGTGCGATGAATCGTATTTGCATCACGTTACCAAGTAATATGGTGGCATCAGTTGTACCACGTGAAAGTTGATATGAGACATGTTCTAGACCGATAGTTTGATAGTTGTCACTGTACGTCGGGTGATCGTGGGTGGTGATTCGCACTGCGGGCTGATGTTTATATGTATATAAAGTAACGGTTAACGGTAATAGTGCTTGCATAATAGTAGTAAAAGTCATTAGATATAAGTATAGATAGTGATGATGATGACATGGGGGGGAAATGGTGTTTCCAGGGAGTAATGGGTCGAGTGGGAAGATGAGTGAAGACGTGTTGTTCTCGTGTCTCGAGAGGGAGATGGGTGAGGTGAACTTCGGGGACGAAGTTCTTTTTAAGGGGGGAAGACTGTAATACCCGCCCTTTTAGGGACCCTTTGACTATCATTGACCAACCTTGGGAGCGGAAGTAGTCTTAGGAAAGTAGGCCAAAACCTGTTTGAGCTGCGTGTTAAGAGTGGTACTCGATAGAGTAGAGGCTACTCGATCGAGTAGCTAGGGTACTCGATCGAGTAGGGGGCCACTCGATCGAGTAGGTTGGGTACTCGATCGAGTGCCGGGTTTTCAGCGAGGGTTTTATATCGCGTTTTGTTAAATCCGCAAATCACTTCCACCACTTTCCTCCTATCCTTCAGTCGCCCCTTTCCCTTCCCTTCACCTCAAAACCTCCATGGAAGCCTTTTTGAAGATATTTGAACCTTGGGAGGGCGTCACTGGTGTCGGGTAGCGGTCTTTTGCTGAGTTTCTCCCTAATAGGTATGTCATAATCATCATCCGTGCCTTGGTTCCCTATAGTTAGGATTGCTTGTTGTAATAGATGCTTGTATGGTGGTTATAGGCTATGCTTACTCGCTAGGTATGTTATTTGTCGGCATGGATTGGTTGCGGTTGCGTAAAGGTAGGTTCGCCTACTCAGTTTCTGTAGATGGTCTAGTGTGTCGGTCGTTGTGGTAGTATTGTGGTTGTTTGATATAGTAATTGTGTGTGTTGTGATTGTGGTTGTGATGGCTGTTGATGGTTCTCGAGATGCGTTCTCGGCTGAGTGGGGTCACTTGCGGGAGTAGCTTCACGCCCTAGTTTCGCCCTTCGTGGAACCCGCCACGGAAGGGGATGTGCACATTAATGGGACAGGGTTATCGCTCGGTATGATGAGCGGGGCTTAGGTGGGAACGGCTGCGGTCCCCCACTGGCAGGGCTGGTCCAGTGGACAGTCAGTGACAGGTTTGGTTGGATTATTGTGATGGCGGTTGGGACTGATGTCATTGTTTGTATTGTTGTTTGTAGTTGCCATTGTCTTATCTTATCTCAGTACTGACCTTGTTTGGTTGTTTGTTTGTTATGTGTCTGCCGTGATCCCTTATGGTGAGCAGTCGGTCTTAGTAGGTGTTGATGTTGTGGATAGCTGGAGTCCGGGCGGAGATGAGTCTTCACGAGATTTGTTTATAGTAGCGAGTAGCTTCTAAGTTGTACCTTTTACATCGTTTGTTGTTGAAACCGCTTGTAATATAACTTAATAGTTCTTTTATTGACGTTTGATAATTACTTTCCTCGGGCAACCGAGATGGTAACGCCCTTATATGCTAAGGAAGGCCTAGTTAAGGCTCCTCTGGATATGGGGGTGTTACATTTGAGGGTTGGATTAGGCGGACCGCTACCGCGGATCCGCCTAATCCAACCCTTAACCCTTTTCCTTCTCACATTATCGGCGGCGAGACCAAAAGATACCCTAGAGGTGTCGAGTGAACCCTTTTTTGGGGACGGGATTTAAAGTAGAGGGCCGGCTATCCTAAAACGGGACGGGAAAGGGTTGAGGGTTGGATTAGGCGGACCGCTACTGCGGATCCGCCTAATACAACCCTCAACCCTTTCCCTGCTCACATTAACGGCCGCGAGACCAAAAGACACCCTAGAGGGGACGAGTGAACCCTTTTTTGGGGACGGGATTTAAAGTAGAGGGCCGGGTATCCTAAAATGGGACGGGAAAGGGTTGAGGGTTGGATTAGGCGGACCGTTACCGCGGATCCACCTAATCAAACCCTCAACCCTTTCCCTTCTCACATTATCGGTCGCGAGACCAAAAGATACCCTGGAGGGGCCGAGTGAACCCTTTTTTGGGGACGGGATTTAAAGTAGAGGGCCGTGTATCCTAAAACAGGACGGGAAAGGGTTGAGCGTTGGATTAGGCGGACCGCTACCGTGGATCCGCCTAATCCAACCCTCAACCCTTTCCCGTCTAACATTATCGGCCACGAGACCAAAAGACACCCTAGAGGGGATGAGTGAACCCTTTTTGGGGGACAGGATTTAAAGTAAAGGGTCGGGTATCCTAAAACGGGACGGGAAAGGGTTGAGGGTTGGATTAGGCGGACAGCTACCGCGGATCCACCTAGTCCAACCCTCAACCCTTTCCCTTCTCACATTATCGGTCGCGAGACCAAAAGACACCCTAGAGGGGTCGAGTGAACCCTTTTTTGGGGACGGGACTTTAAGTAGAGGGTCGGTTATCCTAAAACGGGACGGGAAAGGGTTGAGGGTTGGATTAGGCGGATCCGCGGTACAGGGATCCGCCTAATCCAACCCTCAACCCTTTTCCTTCTCACATTATCGGCCGCGAGACCAAAAGACATCCTAGAGGGGCCGAGTGAACCCTTTTTTGGGGACGGGATTTAAATTACAGGGCCGGCTATCCTAAAACGGGACGGGAAAGGGTTGAGGGTTGGATTTGGCAGACCGATACCACGGATCCGCCTAATCCAAACCTCAACCCTTTCCCTTCTCACATTATCGGACGCGAGATCAAAAGACACCCTAGAGAGGATGAGTGAACCTTTTTTTAAGGACAGGATTTAAAGTAAAAGGTCGGGTATCCTAAAATGGGACGGGAAAGGGTTGAGTGTTGTATTATGTGGATCCGCCTAATCCAACCCTCAACCCTTTCCCTTCTCACATTATCGGCCGTGAAACCAAAAGACGCCCTGGAGGGGATGAGTGAACCCTTTTTTTTGGGGACGGGAGTTAAAGTAGAGGGTCGGGTATCCTAAAACGGGACGGAAAAGGGTTGAGGGTTGGATTAGGCGGACCGCTACCGCGGATCCGCCTAATCCAACCCTCAAACCTTTCCCTTCTCACATTATCGGCCGTGAAACCAAAAGACGCCCTGGAGGGGATGAGTGAACCCTTTTTTTTGGGGACAGGAGTTAAAGTAGAGGCTCGGGTATCCTAAAACGGGACGGGAAAGGGTTGAGGGTTGGATTAGGCAGACCGCTACTGCGGATCCGCCTAATCCAATCCTCAACACTTTCCTTTCTCACATTATCGGCCGCGAGACCAAAAGACACCCTAGAAGGGCCGAGTGAACCCTTTTTGGGGACGAGATTTAAGGTAGAGGGCCGGCTATCATAAAACGGGACAGGAAAGGGTTGAGGGTTGAATTAGGCGGACCACTACCGCGGATTCACCTAATCCAACCCTCAACCCTTTCCCTTCTCACATTATCGGCCGCGAGACCAAAAGACACCCTAGAGGGGCCGAGTGAACCCTTTTTTGGGGACGGGATTTAAAGTAGAGGGCCGCTAATCCTAAAACGGGACGGGAAAGAGTTGAGGGTTGGATTAGGCGGACCGCTACCGTGGATCCGCCTAATCCAAACCTCAACCCTTTCCCTTCTCACATTATCAGCCGCGAGACCAAAAGACACCCTAGAGCGGATGAGTGAACCCTTTTTTGGGGACGGGATTTAAAGTAAAGGGCCGATATCCTAAAACGGGATGGGAAAGGGTTGAGGGTTGGATTATGTGGATCCGCCTAATCCAACCCTCAACCCTTTCCCTTCTCACATTATCGGCCGTGAAACCAAAAGACGCCCTAGAGGGGATGAGTGAACTCTTTTTTTTGGGGACGGGAGTTAAAGTAGAGGGTCGGGTATCCTAAAACGGGACGGAAAAGGGTTGAGGGTTAGATTAGGCGGACCGCTACCACGTATCCGCCTAATCCAACCCTCAACCATTTCCTTTCTCACATTATCGGCCGCGAGACCAAAAGATACCGTGGAGGGGCCGAGTGAACCCTTTTTTGGGGACGGGATTTAAGGTAGAGGGCCAGCTATCATAAAACGGGACAGGAAAGGGTTGAGGGTTGAATTAGGCGGACCGCTACCGCGGATCCACCTAATCAAACCCTCAACCCTTTCCCTTCTCACATTATCGGCCGCGAGACCAAAAGACACCCTAGAGGGGCCGAGTGAACCCTTTTTTGGGGACGGGATTTAAAGTAGAGGGCCGCTAATCCTAAAACGGGACGGGAAAGTGTTGAGGGTTGGATTAGGCGGACCGCTACCGCGGATCCGCCTAATCCATTCCTCAACCCTTTCCCTTCTCACATTATCAACCGTGAGACCAAAAGACACCCTAGAGGGGATGAGTGAACCTTTTTTTGGGGACAGGATTTAAAGTAAAAGGTCGGGTATCCTAAAACGGGACGGGAAAGGGTTGAGGGTTGGATTATGTGGATCCGCCTAATCCAACCCTCAACCCTTTCCCTTCTCACATTATCGGCCGTGAAACCAAAAGACGCCCTAGAGGGAATGAGTGAACCCTTTTTTTTGGGGACGGGAGTTAAAGTAGAGGGTCGGGTATCCTAAAACGGGACGGAAAAGGGTTGAGGGTTAGATTAGGCGGACCGCTACCGCGGATCCGCCTAATCCAACCCTCAACCCTTTTCCTTCTCACATTATCGGCGGCGAGACCAAAAGATACCCTGGAGGGGCCGACTGAACCCTTTTTTGGGGACGGGATTTAAAGTAGAGGGCCGGGTTGAAGGAAAAGTAGATCTATATACTTACATATTCATATATGTTTTAAATTAATTTGTCATAAATTTAACTAATGATCTTATGCATGCAAACTATTAAACAAAATAAAGAGGAAATGTTCATACATTGTGATTTTTGGTTTAATGGGCACAAGAGAGATCACCTTTCTCTCTTGTTCTTGAGCTTTCCCTTTTGGATGAACTAAGACCCAAGTGTAGGATCTCTCCCAAGGATTTATACCCAAAGCTTTCTCTTAATTAAAATTAATATTATAGTTACTAGTACAATATTAATCTTGTAGAAAAATGACCCAAAAATATTATAAAACACTTAATATTTTCGGTTTTGGGAGAGAAGAAGAAGAGAGCTTTTTGTCTCTCTAGAATTCTAATTTTTGGATGAGTAAAGAATGAATGCTACATCAATAACATTATTGAGTATATGGTAAAAAGGAGAGGAAAAACCAATTGGTTTTTGCCTCTAGAAAACCGGGTGGGAGAGAGGGCAAAGGGGAGCCAATGCATGCATAAATTGTTCTTTACAATGAGCATTAGGTTTGCATGGCTAGTGACTAGGGTAATCATCATGCCCTCCACTAATATAATCAACATATAATTAGCTTAATCCTCACCTAATTTTCGGTCCATATGGATAATATGGAATCCATATTATTTTTGTCAATTTATCAATTTGTCACATGTCATATGTAACATAAATTTGTTATGTATTTTTAACATATTAAAAATCATTTTATTAATAAAAATACGTCATATGCAAAAATCGACTTAGTAATTCATAATTACTTGTACCAAAATAATTTACCAATTTATAAATCGTATTTATAATAATTCATTCAAATTTAATTGTTTCCTTAAACAATAATTTCATCTGAGTAATGATACAATTCGATTACTCAGACCGTATCTCATTTAATCAAATTTCAATGTGATACGTAAATTTTACTTCCAAAATCGTCCGTCAATTTTCAAGTAATTTAATTAACTCGTAACATTATACGATTAATTAAATGATCAATTAAGAGTGTTGCCCTATAGGTATAACCTAGGGGGTCAACTGATCACCACCGTCACACGACAGTAATGTCAAACTCTAGTCAGCCAATCATTACCGATATATGTTGACAAGTTGACAGTAAAAATATTACTTCCCAATTGTATTCTTTATAATGAGATTTAAACATGTGATCATCATGATCAACAGTCGTGATCGCATTATTGTCGGAGGACACATATTCCAACAATCTCCCACTTGTCCTCGACAAGTGTGCGTCACCAATTCTCTTGTCCTATTAATATCTCCCACTCAATGCAAGGTGTCTTTCAGGTCGTACTTGCAAGTGATCATATCGAGAGTGGTTTCCTCGATCTGGAGAATAACTAATTGACCGGACTTATCTATCATAGATACTTTCCGAGCGTGGCCACGCATTTCCAGTTCATTACTCCTCGAGTGGCCCTGAGATATTGTTATAACCCTGACTAGGGGTGGACAATTCCTATCGCACTCATTCCCTTAGACTAGCCACAGCCATCATAACCCAATATGACCATTTGACCCCATTTACGAAGGTCGTAGTAACACAAATCAAAGTTAATCTGAAACTGTGCCATCTTAGGTGAATAGTCTTTAGTCAAAAGAATCGACTCATTCGAATACTATAGTAGCTCTCGCCACGACCAGGCTATATAAATTTGCTAGAACTCTATAAGCGGTCATTAGGCCCGACAAAATGTTCCTAACAGTCTGCCTATGTGATCGACTAGTCATCTCACATGACTCTATGGCACTTGAACTTGCCATCAATCGCATCACACTCTAGTCACTTCGAGACGTCACCTCATGTAAGTAACTATGGGCAAGTACAATGTTAATCCATGTTCACTTTAATGGGGTTCAATTGTCTCCACAACCCGTTTGGACATAACAATGTACAAGGTGAGTTAATAATAACTCAAACGACAAATGTCGACATCACACTCGGGTAGTCAATACCATATTTCAACCTTGTGATGTATATCGTAAGTGTAAACACTTATTGATTGCAATAGAAGTTTAACATGCCATGTGTCCATGTGTTCAAACTTCTTATAATCACATTTTCCTTTACATTCATGTTCTCTCTCATAGCATGATTCTTACCAAGTACACATCAAGGTTCCCGACCTCGGTTTTGGTTCTTTATCTGGGAAGAACTTTCTTATCGATTATCACATAACGAACGAATTTGTGGTGAATGATATAACTTGTATTGATCAAGTACTCCATTCACACACAATGCACTAGGTATATGTTTTGCAGAGTCTTACAACAATTTGTCAAGACGATTGGTCTAGCACTTCTCATAAGTCCTAGATTAGGAAATATTAGTTTTGAGTAACTTCTTATTCAACTAAGTATCTTTCTAAAACATCTTATTTCTCTTTCTAGGCTTGAAAGATTTAGGATTCTCATAAATCCTTACATGTGCTCGGATTTTCATTAATATGCGCAACCTCTTGACACATATAAGAGCATTCTGACAAACACCGAAATCGCTCATCGGATTCTACTTGAGAATTCATGACGTTTCTATTGTGGCTTACCAATGAATCATCATGCTCTTATGCATATGATTCACTATTGGACATGTGCATGATTATTCTAATGGCGGAAACATTAGTTACTAATAATCATGAGATCAACCATTCATAGGTTCAATGAACGACCACGACTGCTAATGGCAATTCCATTTTCATCTATATGAATAACCTATGTGTATGTTGATATGATGTGTATTTCTTAATACTAATCCAATATTTCTTGTCGTAATTGGATTCATCATAGTCCAAATTCATCCAGAATTGAAAACTCAAAACTTCCTCTGTGAAGGAAGGTGTTAGCTCGTCATTCTTTAATGAGTGGTGAGTTGTAAACATTCAAAGGATGATAGCTCCCACTAAATTCCATGTCTTCACATGATAATTTCCTAACTCCCACTCAATTCCACATATTTCGAAATCGACTTCTCAATCGAAACTTTTCAAGAATTGAAATATAAATTGCATTGCCAAGTTATTAAGATAAAACCATATATGTTCCCATCATATCCCTTCAAAATACCTATTTCGAAAAGGTCTCTTTTTAACCTTACGGAAAGAGATTTTAAATCTCTAACACACTCATGTCATAATGATGTGTAGCAATGTCATTATTCAAATATAAATAATATCTAGAACACGTCCTTCGAAATACACTTTCGGAAGGAGGTTTAACCATTTCATAATGAGGTTAAGCAGTGACATTTGCATGGTTAAAACTTGGCTATTGAAGATATCGGTATATCAATCTTTGTAACTCGATCATAACTAGTATGTTACTATGATTCATTTAGGCTCTTAAGTAAATCTCAAGGTTGAAACTATTGGTCAAAATTTATCATATAGAACTTAGTCAAAAACTTGTTAAGACTTTACATTAGTCATTTTTCTTCCAAAACTTTCTTTTGGTCTCCTCGTGTAGTATTCTTAAGAATATACTCTTATGATTACTTCACTTGGTCTCTTTAGTCATATAGAACTAACTTGAGACCATAGATCTCATCTATACCGTATACTATGTAAATAGATATACCTTCATTCAAATCATTCTCCCTTGCGTAGATCTCATATACAAAAGTACACAATTGTGTCCTCATTTTTCTCTCACTCTATCTTTAGAATAAATACACTATAGATTCAAAGATAGCATATGAGACACAAATAATGATGTTGAGGTTATAAGAAGAATTTTCTCATAGATTGACTAATTGTTATAGATTTCATATGTGTACTTGGTGATTGACATTCCTTTAAGAGAGTTCATAGACTCAAAATCGCTTTATAAATGATCATACACAAGCCTTAAGCCTGTGGACATATAATGAAACCCGTCATTATATTTGTCTTATTAGATCACTTTAAGTTATATGTTTCTAAGAACAAGCATTTAAACATGAATTTTAGAACAAAAGGATAAAATGATAAAACGGGTGACTTGGGTTGCAAACCAAGTCACCATTATCCAAATACAACCCATTATCCAAAATACCTTTCCATGTCGAACACGGAAACTTAAGGTTCTAAAATCCAAAACATAATTTAAAATAAGACAATGAAAAGCAAAGCTCCATGAAAGCTATCCCTAGCTTCTTGATGGTTTCTCATGCTTGCTTTTCCTTTCCCTTGTCTTTGTTTGGTGGAGGCCCTATTTACAATAAAAAGGGAGATACATTATCACAACTTTGCATCATAATACCATAGTTGAATTAGAAACATAAAAGAAGGATAGTCATTTACCTACTGGAGTAATCTTTCCAGCCTTAATATCACCAAGGTATTTGGAACAATTTCTTTTCCAATGTCCCATACCATTACAATAATGGCATTTATAAAGAGGACCCTTCTTGATTTTTGAAGTGCTAGCTTCACAAGTCTTAGCTTTGGTGAATGTGGGAGTTTGCTTCTTACCCTTCCTCCCATTCTTCTTGAACTTCCCCTTACTCTTAGTGCTTATGTTAAGCACATCTTTTGGAGGGTTCACATTTAAACCCATGTCCCTCTCGGCTTGCACAAGTAACTTGTGCAATTCTTCAAGAGACACATCCTTGTCTTGCATGTTAAAATTCACCCGGAATTGAACATACGCTTTGACTTTGGACAAGGAGTGTAGAAACCTATCTACAATGAGTTCTTTAGGGATTTCAACTTTTTGAATTTTCAAGGTCTCGACAAGCTCCATGAGTTTGAGCACATGAGGGCTAACCTTTTGGCCCTCTTTGAAGTCGAGATCAAAAAATGCCGCGGCCGCCTCATATTGGACGATCCGCGGAGTTTGTGAAAACATTGTCACAAGCTTGGAGTAAATCTCATTAGCATTGCCCATTTTGAAGGCTCTCCTTTGGAGGTCCGCCTCCATCGCAAATATCAAGACATTTTTCATTGCGGCGGACTCCTTTTGGTAAGCCTCATATGCTTCCCTAGTGGCGGCGGTCGACCTAGTAGTAGGTTCGGGTGAAGAGGCCTCGGTAAGGTAGCGAAGCTTGTCGTCACCTTGGGCGACCAATTTGAGTTGGGCATCCCAATCGGATAAATTTGACCCATTCTTTTCAAGTTTACATCGATCCATGAAGGATCGGAGCCATGAAGTATTAGCGAGAGGTGTGGCGTTTGGTGTTGGTGTTGCCATTTGAAATGAGAAAAAGAAGTGGTCTACAAAACAAAATATAAGGAATAAAACAAATGTCGTTTTAATAATAATACTCGTAAAAAAGTATAATTTAAACAAGTTTTATGCATTTGTCTAGTGACCTCTACCCAACTAGATAAATGATTCCAAGACCCAAATTCATATCAATTTAGGCACGGGGTAGCCGATGAAACCTTTATCAATATAACTCGGTGGATTAACCTATTAATCGATTCTACTTTTAGAACTCTTGGTCGATAAAATTACTCTAATGTTTATCTATAGCCCAAAACACATCAACAAGGGCACGGGGTAGCCGATGAAACCCTTATCAATAACTTTTGTTGAGTTCAATCCAAATTTCGAATAAATGTGTCCATTATCCAAACCCACATTAACTTAGGCACGGGGTAGCCGATAAAACCCTTATCAACATGAATTCGGTGGATAGACATTTATCACCCACTTCCCCTACGTAACAAGGTTTGTACCGGCCGAGTGCACTCCCTCGCGAAATAGATTTTCATGGTTTCTACTATTTGGTAAGGCTATGTCTCAATTGATTGTTTTAGCGAGAGGTCATGCCAATTTATTATCTATCACGTTTTAAGTGAACTAAAGCGGTGAATTACGATAATTTTAATTGACACGGTCGATTAACTCGATAAAGATGACAATGCATGTTTTAGTTATGACGATTTAGCGATGCATGTGACATAAAATAAAATGCAAGCATAAAAAATAAATAAATCCTAGTATGGCCTTTCCTAAAATAGAAAAACTATTTAACTATTACATATTCGGAAACCAACTCCATTGGTCCCTTGAACTTCGGTTGTGGCATGCATCTCGAGGCAACACCGTCTTTATGTATCGCCATTCTTGAAGAAATCCGTCTTTGGGAACTCCGGAATGAATAAAATTACATAATAAATTACAAAATTTCCTATTATACATTTGTAACTAAAATAAAATAAATCTATTAAATTACAAAACGGTGATACGAGATCACAATAAAATTACAACCGAATCGATATTCCCATACATTTCGGGAAATACCAATTAAAATCTAAGGCCATACTAAGTAAAATTACATAAATTAAAAATATGACAATCATAAAGAAAAATGCAGCATTATAATATGTATGAACATGCCCAATTTTATGCTAAATCGCCTTTAATAAGCCAATATCGTATATTACTCGGTTTTTACGGATTTGCGTGATTTCAACATTTTATAATCACAAAAATTACATAAATTCATATTTATGCATAAGTTAATTACCCTAACCTCTTAGGACTCAAAAATTAGTCTTCACTAATGATTTGACCATAATTAAATCATATTTATAAAATTGTTCATTAAAGGACTAAAAATTACAAAAATAAGCTATAAACTTCAAATAAATCACAAAATTTCAAATTAATTTGAAATTTGAAATTTAAACTCATGAACATTCTGGAAAAATACCATGACACTCATAATGTTCAAAACCTTAGGTCAAAAATTTCGAAATTTTTCCGAAAAAACAATGTTGCGGTTTTTTCGGTTTTAACTAAAATAATCATAAAAACATGAGAAAAATTATACTCATTAACTTTTCAATTTTAGATCTGAAAAAAAAAATAATAAAATGCAACATTGGACGTTTTTCCTTAGTCATAGATTATGTTTATTAATTTTTCACTAATAATGTCACTATTTATGCTATTTTTCTTCAAAAATCCATAAATCATGCAAAAAGACTTTACTATAGCCCATTATTTTACACAAATCTTGTAAAATTGCATGTGACAACATACTAAATTTCTATGACCAGATTCGAAATTTATCTCATATTAACCTATTTTACACCTAAATCCGAATTTAATAATGAAAAATCCATTTTTCGAGCATAACAAGTCCAAAAATTATGACAATTTACAGGTTACCTCAAAATAATATATGTGACAACATATCCAAAAATCACTGGAAAATTCGAAGTATAGCTAATTTTAGACCGAAAATGACATTTTTACTCATAAAATCATATTTAAATGTCATTATTGAATAATATGAACAATAAAAATCCGTAAATTTAACCAAAATATCCTAAAACATTTTAGGACCAGAAATTTTAACATGCATGAATTAATTTCGTGATATATCATAATAACACAAAATTTACAACTTTTATATGTTAATCTTTATAACTCGGAAAAACTTTTAACCGATTTGCATGCAAACAACCATGGCTCTGATACCGATTGAAGGAAAAGTAGATCTATATACTTACATATTCATATATGTTTTAAATTAATTTGTCATAAAATTAACTAATGATCTTATGCATGCAAACTATTAAACAAAATAAAGAGGAAATGTTCATACATTGTGATTTTCGGTTTAATGGGCACAAGAGAGATCACCTTTCTCTCTTGTTCTTGAGCTTTCCCTTTTGGATGAACTAAGACCCAAGTGTAGGATCTCTCCCAAGGATTTATACCCAAAGCTTTCTCTTAATTAAAATTAATATTATAGTTACTAGTACAATATTAATCTTGTAGAAAAATGACCCACAAATATTATAAAACACTTAATATTTTCGGTTTTGGGAGAGAAGAAGAAAAGAGCTTTTTGTCTCTCTAGAATTTTAATTTTTGGATGAGTAAAGAATGAATGCTACATCAATAACATTATTGAGTATATGGTAAAAAGGAGAGGAAAAACCTATTGGTTTTTGCCTCTAGAAACCGGGTGGGAGAGAGGGCAAAGGGGAGCCAATGCATGCATAAATTGTTCTTTACAATGAGCATTAGGTTTGCATGGCTAGTGACTAGGGTAATCATCATGCCCTCCACTAATATAATCAACATATAATTAGCTTAATTGTAACGCCCCGTAATTTCGGGCCGTTATTATTTTACGAAAGTAATTTATTAATCAAGTAAAATTTAATATTAATGTATTTGAAGTAATAATAATTCAAAGAAATATAATTTTATTATATTTTGAAGTAAAGTATTTATTTTGATAGTTTCGAAATGTTTAAAAATAGTTTAAACCGTGTAAAAACTTTTTATTTCGAAATAAGGGCATTTTGGGGAAAAATGACAACTCTATTGAAAATTGGGTAAACAATTTTGGAAATGGGTCGTATGAGTATTCAATTTTCTTGTAATCTCGTGTTTAAGAACTTTGGTCTTGTCGGAATTTGCGTTTGACAAGCGGTTCTAATTATTATCGAAACGAACCAAAATCGACTCGCAAAATCCCGACTAAAACCCGCTCCTTTCCTTTCCTCCTTTCCTTTCCCGCGGACACCCCCCTTCCCCTTCCTTTTTTCTGATTTTTCTTGTCTATCATCACCTTCCTTCATCTTCTAAAACCTTCCAACAAAACAAAAACACCATTTTTATACAATTTCAAGCTAAAATCGCCATAACTTCCTCATTTCTTGTCGGATTTTCACATAATTTATATTTCCGGAATCCTCTCTTCGAGATCTACCTCCTGGTATATTTTAATTTCAGTTTTCTTGAAGTTGTTTTAAGACGATTTTGGGTAATTTCGGTATTTTGTACTTATTATTGTGTTTTTATGGTTTATTTAGGTGAAGAATTGGAGGACGAGTTTGGGGACTCGTATATTGTCGAAGATAGTGGCTAGTTGCTTGTTAGGGTTTGGTTTTCAAGGTGCTAATTGCTCGTTTTCTAGCTTAAGGTAACATATTTCGAGTTACTCGACGAATAATCGTCACATTCTTTGTTGTTTTTGTATGTTTTTGTGATTTTTATTTAAGTAGTTAATTCCACATGATAATATGGTTGCATGCATGGCTAATTCATGTCTTTTGGTTAGTTTAAGTTAACATATTAGTATGGGAACGATTAATTATGTTTCAGACGGTGTTATACTGAACAAAAATGGAAAAATGGAGGTGTAGGGGTGGCGGCAGCAGGCCACGGCAGGCCCACGGCAGGCCCACGGCTGGCCCGGGTCAGCCTGTTGCTTGTTTCGCGGTTTTTCATGCTTTGTTCATCATTTTAGGTTCATTAATGTTATAGTTAGAATAAGTATCATATGGTTAAACCTTTGAAATGAATAATGTTAGTAGTAAAGATAATGAGGTTGGTAAAATTATGCTCATATTGATAGTTATCACATGTTAGGGTAGATTATACAATGAAATTGTAATGATTAGGCTCAAATGAATTTTATAGCGATAATTGTAATGTTTTGATGATTGTCTTAAAATCGAGCCTTAGTCCCTTTGATCGATTCGATGTCGATTAATTGAGTGATTGGTCACCGCAATTTAACCCGCACTGTCGCGGGCAGATGGGGTGTTGCGGGTAAAAATTCGGTTGGATGAAATTTTATATGAATTGGATAATCGGCCTTTTTCTTGTTTTAGGCCATTTATCAAGTTTTTAAGTTCACATGTATAGTTGGTTGAATTTAATAGTTTCTTATATTGTAGAAATGGCCCTAGATTCCCTGAAGCCTTTAATATTGTTAATATTGCTAGAATTGGTATTGAATACTTCTTGCAGGTTGTTGTGTTTGTCATAGATAGGTCTTTATAGTCTCTGACGAGTATATGTTCACTGCTTGATAGCCTTTGTGTTCCTGACTTGGTGGGTTTATATCCAAGTTGGGGCATGACCTCGTTACTTATTTTGATAGTAAGTGGTCAGCTTAAGTACTAGCCAACCCTTTGGTGGACTCCTTAGGGTACTCACTTTGTTTTAGAAAAATTATGGGTCTTGGGTGCGGTGGTGTGTATCCGCATGTCTAGGTCTGCGCAGATTTTAGGCTAGGGTTGTGTTGTGTCTTGGCCATGTTTTGATAGAACCTCTGAGCCAAGATACCGGTTCGATTACCTTCCCTACCTCGTGGTATAGACTCGAGTTACAGAGTGACTATTGACGGTGCTAAGAACTTATGCCTGTCTTTGATATATTGCCCTTTCTTGTATGGTGACTTTATGAATTGTAATAGGTGAGATGTAAGCCGGTTACAATTGATAAAGTTTGGATTACTACTTGTTATATGTTTCACATGATAGTTTAAATTGGTCAGTTTAGTATTCATATGTTAGAATACTTGGAAATTAGATTAATTATCATATTGTTTACATGTTACACTACATGTTACATTAAAAATGACGTTTCGTGGCTGGGAGGACTCGAAGTTACTCCCCACTGAATTGTGGCTTTCGTGTTTGTATAAAATGCGATTGACAGGTTGATGATGCTTAGTTGGGGTTCACGGACGAGCTAGTGAGCAAGAGAACCTTGGACCTAGTTTGGCTATTTTTGTAGTAAACCTTTTAACTCTTGGTTATGTATATATTTTGAAGGGACATATGTCTCCCTCTTTTACCTTGGGGTTGTATCTCTATGTTCTCGCAACTTTAGTTGGGTTATGTAAATTAGTTGGTTTGCATTTGCAGGTTTTGGGCACTCTTAAGTTGGAATTGTTTGTGAATGGTTTAGGAAAATTTTGAAAATTACAGGTTTTATCTAGTTGAACCAATTACAAACATATCCTGTCAGTTTTTCTGTAGAATTTACGTATTTATTTAACGCTAAATTTAAGGGTGTCACAGTTGGTATCAGAGCTTGTTGCTCCCGACGCACGTTTGTGCACCCCACTTAAATCACTTGACCTTTAATTAATAAACTTGAGAGAAGGGTAGGATGGGTAGATTTAGGATTTTATGTGGTAGTCTGTTTGTGATTGCTAATTGATAGGTACTAATTAATTTTCTCTTTTGTAAGATGGCTCCGCCAAGAAGAATTGATGATGCTCTTTTACTAGTTCTTACTCAAATTCTCCAAAACCAACAAAATCAGCAGAATCAACAAGCTCCTCCTCCCCCGCCTGCTGAGGGTACTCCAGGCACTTATACTTGGGTGGCTAACCAATTAACCCGAATCAACACTCCCACTTATGGTGGAGAGATTGATCCAGCTGCTCTTACAGGGTGGTTTCGGGAGTTGGAGAAAAGCTTTACGTTGTATGATGTTAAGGAGGAACATAAAGTGAAGCTGGCATCTCACTTCCTAGTACGAGAAGCAGATCGGTGGTGGTCCATAACTGGGCCTACCGTTTCAGCTGAACCGGGATTTGATTGGGAACGTTTCAAGGAATTAGTGGAGGCCCGATTCTATCCGCAAGAGCTTAAGCAGCAGAAGTTGAAGGGATTCATGGAATTAAAGCAAGGAAGCCTTCCTGTTCAGACCTTCACCGATAAATTCAACGAGTTGGCTCATTATGCAACTAGATTGGTGAAGGATGACAACGAAAAAGCCTTCTTTTATCTTGAAAAGCTCTCTCCAAAAATCAAAAGCATGGTCCGTCGGGATTCCACCAGCTTTGTTTCAATGTACAATGATGCTTTATGGGCTGAGAATTCCCTAAAAGACATTGAAAATGAAGCTCGTGCAACCAGTTCTAATCTTGGCAAGAGGCCTTTATATCCATCTTCTAGGCCTTATGCTCCTTCACCCAGGTTCATCTCTTCTCCTCTCGACTCAAACAAGAGGAGATTTGTTTCTAATGTGCAAGTTAACCGGGGTGGTCAATCTTGACTCTTAATGACAATAAAGGTACTAAAGACCGAGTGTGCTATAACTGCAAGAAACCAGCACACCCTGGTAAGTGCTTTGTTGATCGTATCATATGCTTTTCATGCAACAAACCGGGCCACAAGGCCAATGTTTGCCCGGAGAAGAAGGTGACGGCTCCTACTACTCCTGCCGCCCCAGTGAGGCCAGTGAGGCCGAAGGGTCGGATTTTTGTCATGAGTCGAGCGGTAAGGCCGAGGCACATCCCGATATCATCTTCGGTACATTTTCTATTTTTGATGTTCCTTGTTTGGTACTATTTGATACGGGTGCCTCTTTATCTTTTATTTCAATGAAACTCTCCGATAAATTATCACTTGAATCATCACAAGAAGAAAGCACATCTATATCCTTACCGTCTGGTGATGTCTTTTCCTGTTCTAAAATCTATCCTGAAGTCCCTATTTCTATTGCGGGATCTATATTTCCAGCAAATCTTTTCCAATTTCCGCTTGAAGAATTTGACGTCATTTTGGGCATGGATTGGTTACATACTTATCATGCTCGATTTGAATATCGAGATCAGAAAATAATTCTTACAAGCCCTTCAGGTCACCGTGTGTCTTACCAAATGGTTAAAAGACAAACCGGTACTAAATTAATTTCTGCTATGAAGTTTGTCAATGCGATGAAAAAGGGTCATCAAGCCTTCTTGTGTATGGTGACTCCTTCTGATTCTTCCTCTCTGCCTCCTAAAGAGAACGTTCCTGTAGTATGTGAATTTCCCGATGTTTTTCCTGATGAGCTACCGGGAATTCCTCCTGAAAGGGAAGTTGAATTTGCTATTGATCTTATTCCTGGTACCGGCCCTATTGCTAAAGCTCCTTATAGGCTGGCACCGTCTGAAATGAAAGAGTTGAAGACTCAGCTGGATGATTTGATTGCCAAAGGTTTTATCCGACCTAGCTCTTCACCTTGGGGTGCTCCTGTTCTCTTTGTAAGAAAGAAGGATGGATCTATGCGATTATGCATAGATTATCGTGAACTTAACCGGGTTACTATCAAGAATAAATATCCTCTTCCTAGGATTGATGATCTTTTCGACCAACTCCGTGGTGCTTCTACTTTTTCTAAAATTGATCTTCGTTCGGGCTATCATCAAATTCCAGTTCGAGAAGCTGATATTCTTAAAACCGCCTTCGACGAGATATGGTCATTTCGAGTTCTGAGTGATGCCATTCGGATTGACCAATGCTCCAATAGCAGTATTCATGGATCGGATGAACCGTACTTTCGAGAGAACACCTTGACAAATGCGTTGTAGTGTTCATTGATGACATCCTGATCTATTCTAAATCTGAAGAAGAACATGTCCAACACCTTCGTGTTGTTTTAGAGATTCTGCGCCGTGAAAAATGGTATGCTAAATTCTCTAAATGTGAATTCTGGTTACCTAAAGTGACCTTCCTTGGGCATGTCATTTCAAAAGAGGGTGTTATGGTAGATCCTGCCAAAATTGAAGCCGTTGTTGATTGGAAAAGTCCAACCAATGTTTCTGAAATCCGTAGTTTCCTTGGCTTGGCGGGTTATTATCGGCGGTTTGTGAAAGATTTTTCAAAGATTGCTAGGCCGATGACTCGATTCTTTGAAGAAAGAGTCTAAGTTTGTGTGGTCCGAGGAGTGTGAAAATGCCTTCCGGGAATTGAAAAAGAGGTTGACTACCGCTCCGGTGTTGACCTTACGAAGAAGGAGTGGACTTTGATGTTTCATCGCGATGCTTCTAAGCATGGTATAGGTTGTGTCTTGATGCAAAAAGGGAAAGTTATTGCGTATGCCTCTCGACAGCTTAGAGTTCATGAATTTAACTACCCGACTCATGATCTTGAATTAGCTGCGGTGGTGCATGCTTTGAAGATTTGGAGGCACTACCTCATTGGAGTCCATTGCAACATCTACACCGACCACAAAAGCCTGAAATATCTCTTTACCCAAAAAGAGCTAAACATGAGACAAAGAAGATGGTTAGAATTGGTGAATGATTATGATGCCGATCTAATTTATCATGAAGGAAAAGCTAATGTGGTGGCTGATGCTCTTAGCAGAAAATCCTGTCATTCTTTGAATTCTTTTCAGGAATTACCTCCTGAACTTGTTTTAGAACTTCAAAAATTAGGAGTAAGCCTTGTAGAAAGGGGCTCTCATCATCTTGATGCCATGTCAGCCGAACCTGACTTCTACCGTGAGATCCGTGCTTGCCTTTCCGATGATCCTACTTTCAAATCCATTCGAGCTAAAATTCAACTTGGGCAAGCTAAGGATTGTAAGATTGATGATGATGGGTATCTTCGTTATCATGGTAGAATCTATGTTCCGAGTGCAGCTGATTTGAGAAAAAGAATTCTTGATGAAGCACACCTCGCTCCTTACTCCGTTCATCCGGGAGCTACCAATCACCCCTCCTTTTAAAAAGTTTCGCCCTCGAAACTTAGAAGGAGAATTTATAGTATATAACATCTTAATAATATAATCATAAGAAAAATATAGGTATCTTTTCAATGAAACGGTGATACTCTTGTTGATCAGACAAGAACATCCACATTCATATCAAGATATAAAAATATTTCTACACCAATAAATGAGAAAACCCATTATTGGGACGTCTCCAACAACGAGATTTAATACTCATTAATGTTAAAACCATTGAAAATCATAAAAGCATTTTCAAAACTTTAGTTTAAAGTTCTATAATAAGAATAATATCTTTACTAATTATGATTAAACACGGCTTAGTAACTCGGAAAAAGAGTAAGAAAAGGAATACCTTACGTGAATAATTCAGGATATTTAGCTAACATAGAAGCTTCAGTCTCCCAAGTCTCTTCTTCGACATTTCCACAACGCCAAAGAATACGGACTAGAGGTTCAACTTTGCTCCTAAGTTGCTTGTTGGCTTTTTCAAGAATCCGAATTGGCCTTTCTTCAACCGCCAAGTTAGGCTCCAATTCAAGAATCTCTTCTTGGATGATATGGCTAGGGTCACTAATGTACTTCCTCAACTGAGAAACATGGAAGACATTGTGAACCTTGCTCAGATTTGGGGGCAATTCTAAACGGTAAGCAGCAGGACCAATCTTTTCAATCACCCGAAAAGGTCCAATATATTTATGGCTCAGCTTCCCTTTAACGCCAAACTGTTTCACCCCTTTCATAGGTGACACTTTAAGGAATACTTGATCATCAACCTCAAAGGAAAGTGGTCGACGACGGACATCAGCATATGATTTTTGACGGTCCTGAGCGTCCTTCATCTGCTCCCGAACGATCTTAACTTGTTCAATGGACTCGGTTACCAAATCAGGTCCTAACATTGGAACATTTTGGGTTTGATCCCAACAGACTGGAGTACGGCATTTTCTACTGTACAGAGCTTCATATGGTGCCATTTTAATGGAGGCTTGATAGCTGTTGTTGTAAGAGAACTCAACCAGAGGTAAACATTTCTCCCAAGAAGTTTGGAAATCTAAAGCACAGGCGCGAAGAAGATCCTCTAAAGTTTGAATTGTTCTCTCGGTTTGACCATCAGTGGCAGCGTGAAAAGCAGTGCTCATCAATGGTTTACTACCCAAGGCTCTCTGTAATGCAGTCCAGAAACGAGAACAAAATCGAGGGTCTCGATCTGAAACTATATCTTTAGGAACCCCATGATAGCGCACTATCTCATCCACATAGACACGAGCTAGAACTTCTAAACTCCAGGTTTCTTTGATAGGAATAAACCGAGCACACTTAGTAAATCGGTCCACAATCACTCAAACAGCATTCTTCCCTGTGGAAGTCCTGGGTAAAGCCATCACAAAATCCATGGAAATAGACTCTCATTTCCAAAGAGGAATATCCAGGGGTTGAAGCAAACCCCCGGGCTTTTGATGCTCTACCTTTACTTTCTGGCAGGTGAGGCATTTACCGACATACTCCATAACTTCAATCTCATCCTAGGCCACCAGAATTGCAATCTCAAATCTTTGTACATTTTGGTAGCTCCCGGATGAACGGAGTAAGGAGAGAGGTGTGCTTCATCAAGAATTCTTTTTCTCAAATCAGCTGCACTCGGAACATAGATTCTACCATGATAACGAAGATACCCATCATCATCAATCTTACAATCCTTAGCTTGCCCAAGTTGAATTTTAGCTCGAATGGATTTGAAAGTAGGATCATCGGAAAGGTAAGCACGGATCTCACGGTAGAAGTCAGGTTCGGCTGACATGGCATCAAGATGATGAGAGCCCCTTTCTACAAGGCTTACTCCTAATTTTTGAAGTTCTAAAACAAGTTCAGGAGGTAATTCCTGAAAAGAATTCAAAGAATGACAGGATTTTCTGCTAAGAGCATCAGCCACCACATTAGCTTTTCCTTCATGATAAATTAGATCGGCATCATAATCATTCACCAATTCTAACCATCTTCTTTGTCTCATGTTCAGCTCTTTTTGGGTAAAGAGATATTTCAGGCTTTTGTGGTCGGTGTAGATGTTGCAATGGACTCCAATGAGGTAGTGCCTCCAAATCTTCAAAGCATGCACCACCGCAGCTAATTAAAGATCATGAGTCGGGTAGTTAAATTCATGAACTCTAAGCTGTCGAGAGGCATACGCAATAACTTTCCCTTTTTGCATCAAGACACAACCTATACCATGCTTAGAAGCATCGCAGTAAACATCAAAGTCCACTCCTTCTTCAGGTAAGGTCAACACCGGAGCGGTAGTCAACCTCTTTTTCAATTCCTGGAAGGCATTTTCACACTCCTCAGACCACACAAACTTAGACTCTTTCTTCAGCAACTGAGTCATCGGCCTAGCAATCTTTGAAAAATCTTTCACAAACCGCCGATAATAACCCGCCAAGCCAAGGAAACTACGGATTTCAGAAACATTGGTTGGACTTTTCCAATCAACAACGGCTTCAATTTTGGCAGGATCTACCATAACGCCCTCTTTTGAAATGACATGCCCAAGGAAGGTCACTTTAGGTAACCAGAATTCACATTTAGAGAATTTAGCATACCATTTTTCACGGCGCGAGAATCTCTAAAAAAAGACGAAGGTGTTGGACATGTTCTTCTTCAGATTTAGAATAGATCAGGATGTCATCAATGAACACTACAACGCATTTGTCAAGGTGTTCTCTGAAAGTACGGTTCATCTGATCCATGAATACTGCTGGAGCATTGGTCAATCCGAATGGCATCACTGTAAACTCGAAATGACCATATCTCGTACTGAAGGCGGTTTTAAGAATATCAGCTTCTCGGACTGGAATTTGATGATAGCCCGAACGAAGATCAATTTTAGAAAAAGTAGAAGCACCACGGAGTTGGTCGAAAATATCATCAATCCTAGGAAGAGGATATTTATTCTTGATAGTACCCCGGTTAAGTTCACGATAATCTATGCATAATCGCATAGATCCATCCTTCTTTCTTACAAAGAGAACAGGAGCACCCCAAGGTGAAGAGCTAGGTCGGATAAAACCTTTGGCAATCAAATCATCCAGCTGAGTCTTCAACTCTTTCATTTCAGATGGTGCCAGACTATAAGGAGCTTTAGCAATAGGGCCGGTACCAGGAATAAGATCAATAGCAAATTCAACTTCCCTTTCAGGAGGAATTCCCAGTAGCTCATCAGGAAAAACATCGGGAAATTCACATACTACAGGAACGTTCTCTTTAGGAGGCAGAGAGGAAGAATCAGAAGGAGTCACCATACACAAGAAGGCTTGATGACCCTTTTTCATCGCATTGACAAACTTCATAGCAGAAATTAATTTAGTACCGGTTTGTCTTTTAACCATTTGGTAAGACACACGGTGACCTGAAGGGCTTGTAAGAATTATTTTCTGATCTCGACATTCAAATCGAGCATGATAAGTATGTAACCAATCCATGCCCAAAATGACATCAAATTCTTCAAGCGGAAATTGGAAAAGATTTCTTTGGAAATATAGATCATGATAGCAATAGAAATAGGGACTTCAGGATAGATTTTAGAACAGGAAAAGACATCACCAGAGGGTAAGGATATAGATGTGCTTTCTTCTTGTGATGATTCAAGTGATAATTTATCGGAGAGTTTCATTGAAATAAAAGATAAAGAGGCACCCGTATCAAATAGTACCAAACAAGGAACATCAAAAATAGAAAATGTACCAGTAATGATATCAGGATGTGCCTCAGCTTCTGCTCGACTCATGACAAAAATCCGACCCTTCGGCCTCACTGGCCTCACTGGGGCGGCAGGAGTAGTAGGAGCCGTCACCTTCTTCTCCGGGCAAACATTGGCCTTGTGGCCCTGTTTGTTGCATGAAAAGCATATGATAGGATCAACAAAGCACTTACCAGGGTGTGCTGGTTTCTTGCAGTTATAGCACACTCGGTCTTTAGTACCTTTATTGTCATTAAGAGCTGAAGATTGACCACCACGGTTAACTTGCACATTAGAAACAAATCTCCTCTTGTTTGAGTCAGAGGGAGAAGAGATGAACCTGGGTGAAGGAGCATAAGGCCTAGAAGATGGATATAAAGGCCTCTTGCCAAGATTAGAACTGGTTGCACGAGCTTCATTTTCAATGTCTTTTAGGGAATTCTCAGCCCATAAAGCATCATTGTACATTGAAACAAAGCTGGTGGAATCCCGACGGACCATGCTTTTGATTTTTGGAGAGAGCTTTTCAGGATAAAAGAAGGCTTTTTCGTTGTCATCCTTCACCAATCTAGTTGCATAATGAGCCAACTCGTTGAATTTATCGGTGAAGGTCTGAACAGGAAGGCTTCCTTGCTTTAATTCCATGAATCCCTTCAACTTCTGCTGCTTAAGCTCTTGCGGATAGAATCGGGCCTCCACTAATTCCTTGAAACGTTCCCAATCAAATCCCGGTTCAGCTGAAACGGTAGGCCCAGTCATGGACCACCACCGATCTGCTTCTCGTACTAGGAAGTGAGATGCCAGCTTCACTTTATGTTCCTCCTTAACATCATACAACGTATAGCTTTTCTACAACTCCCGAAACCACCCTGTAAGAGCAGCTGGATCAATCTCTCCACCATAAGTGGGAGTGTTGATTCGGGTTAATTGGTTAGCCACCCAAGTATAAGTGCCTGGAGTACCCTCAGCAGGCGGGGGAGGAGGAGCTTGTTGCTCCCGACGCACGTTTGTGCACCCCACTTAAATCACTTGACCTTTAATTAATAAACTTGAGAGAAGGGTAGGATAGGTAGATTTAGGATTTTATGTGGTAGTCTATTTGTGATTGCTAATTGATAGGTACTAATTAATTTTCTCTTTTGTAAGATGGCTCCGCCAAGAAGAATTGATGATGCTCTTTTACTAGTTCTTACTCAAATTCTCCAAAACCAACAAAACATTATTCATTTCAAAAGTTTACCCATATGTTACTTATACTAACTATAACATTAATGAACCTAAAACGACGAACAACGCATGAAAAATCGCGAAAACAAGCAACGGGCCGACCCGGGCCAACCCAGGGCTGTCGTGGGCCTGCACGGGCCTGCCGGGCCTGCTAGGGCGCCACCCCTAATTCTCCATTTTTCCGTTTTTGTTCATTTTAACATCGTTTTAAGCATCAATTAATCATTCGCATTTTATTTCCATACTAAAATGTGAACTTATACTTATAAAAGACATGAATTTAACCCATATAATCATGTGAAATAAACCACCCAATTAACATACACAAAATCACACAAAAAGCAAAAAATGTGACATTTATTCGTCAGAGACTATAAAGACCTATCTATGACAAACACAACAACCTGCAAGAAGTATTCAATACCAATTCCATTTCTAGCAATATTAACAATATTAAAGGTTTCAGGGAATCTAGGGCCGTTTCTACAATATAAGAAACTACTCAAATCAACCAACAACACATGTTATTACTCCACTAAGGAAATAAAGGGTAATAACCAGGTCAGGAAATGATAGGAAATTTAAAAAGGAATATATGAACATGTCAAGATGTGAGACTAAAAGAGTCGAATCATAAAGATAACTAGTTAACAACCAGTAAGAGATATTAGAATTAGGGAGGTATTTTAACAAAGATTTGAGATTGCAATTCTGGTGGCCTAGGATGAAGATTGAAGTTATGGAGTATGTCGGTAAATGCCTCACCTGCCATAAAGTAAAGGTAGAGCATCAAAAGCCCGGGGGTTTGCTTCAACCCCTGGATGTTCCTCTTTGGAAATGGGAGTCTATTTCCATGGATTTTGTGATGGCTTTACCCAGGACTTCCACAGGGAAGAATGCTGTTTGGGTGATTGTGGACCGATTGACTAAGTGTGCTCGGTTTATTCCTATCAAAGAAACCTGGAGTTTAGAATTTCCAGCTCGTGTCTATGTGGATGAGATAGTGCGCTATCATGGGGTTCCTAAAGATATAGTTTCAGATCGAGACCCTCGATTTTGTTCTCGTTTCTGGACTGCATTACAGAGAGCCTTGGGTAGTAAACTATTGATGAGCACTGCTTTTCACGCCGCCACTGATGGTCAAACCGAGAGAACAATTCAAACTTTAGAGGATCTTCTTCGTGCCTGTGCTTTAGATTTCCAAACTTCTTGGGAGAAATGTTTACCTCTGGTTGAGTTCTCTTATAACAACTGCTATCAAGCCTCCATTAAAATGGCACCATATGAAGCTCTGTACGGTAGAAAATGCCGTACTCCAGTCTGTTGGGATCAAACCCAAAATGTTCCAATGTTCGGACCTGATTTGGTAACCGAGTCCATTGAACAAGTTAAGATCGTTCGGGAGCGGATGAAGGCCGCTCAGGACCGTCAAAAATCATATGCTGATGTCCGTCGTCGACCACTTTCCTTTGAGGTTGATGATCAAGTATTCCTTAAAGTGTCACCTATGAAAGGGGTGAAACGGTTTGGCGTTAAAGGGAAGCTGAGCCCTAAATATATTGGACCTTTTCGGGTGATTGAAAAGATTGGTCCTGCTGCTTACCGTTTAGAATTGCCCCCAAATCTGAGCAAGGTTCACAATGTCTTCCATGTTTCTCAGTTGAGGAAGTACATTAGTGACCCTAGCCATATCATCCAAGAAGAGATTCTTGAATTGGAGCCTAACTTGGCGGTTGAAGAAAGGCCAATTCGGATTCTTGAAAAAGCCAACAAGCAACTTAGGAGCAAAGTTGTACCTCTAGTCCGTATTCTTTGGCGTTGTGTAAATGTCGAAGAAGAGACTTGGGAGACTGAAGCTTCTATGTTAGCTAAATATCCTGAATTATTCACGTAAGGTATTCCTTTTCTTACTCTTTTTCCGAGTTACTAAGCCGTGTTTAATCATAATTAGTAAAGATATTATTCTTATTATAGAACTTTAAACTAAAGTTTTGAAAATGCTTTTATGATTTTCAATGGTTTTAACATTAATGAGTGTCAAATCTCGTTGTTGGAGACGTCCCAATAATGGGTTTTCTCATTTATTGGTGTAGAAATATTTTTATATCTTGATATGAATGTGGATGTTCTTGTCTGATCAACAAGAGTATCACCGTTTCATTGAAAAGATACCTATATTTTTCTTATGATTATATTATTAAGATGTTATATACTATAAATTCTCCTTCTAAGTTTCGAGGGCGAAACTTTTTAAAAGGAGGGGTGATTGGTAGCTCCCGGATGAACGGAGTAAGGAGCGAGGTGTGCTTCATCAAGAATTCTTTTTCTCAAATCATTTTGCACTCGGAACATAGATTCTACCATGATAACGAAGATACCCATCATCATCAATCTTACAATCCTTAGCTTGCCCAAGTTGAATTTTAGCTCGAATGGATTTGAAAGTAGGATCATCGGAAAGGCAAGCACGGATCTCACGGTAGAAGTCAGGTTCGGCTGACATGGCATCAAGATGATGAGAGCCCCTTTCTACAATGCTTACTCCTAATTTTTGAAGTTCTAAAACAAGTTCAGGAGGTAATTCCTGAAAAGAATTCAAAGAATGACAGGATTTTCTGCTAAGAGCATCAGCCACCACATTAGCTTTTATAAATCGTATTTATAATAATTCATTCAAATTTAATTGTTTCCTTAAACAATAATTTCATCTGAGTAATGATATAATTCGATTACTCAGACCGTATCTCATTTAATCAAATTTCAATGTGATACGTAAATTTTACTTCCAAAATCGTCTGTCAATTTTCAAGTAATTTAATTAACTCGTAACATTATACGATTAATTAAATGATCAATTAAGAGTGTTGCCCTATAGGTATGACCTAGGGGGACAACTGATCACCACCGTCACACGACAGTAATGTCAAACTCTAGTCACCCAATCATTACCGATATATGTTGACCAGTTGACAGTAAAAATATTACTTCCCAATTATATTTTTTATAATGAGATTTAAACATGTGATCATCATGATCAACATTCGTGATCGCATTATTGTCGGAGGACACATATTCCAACACGGGTATCCTAAAACGGGACGGGAAAGGGTTGAGAGTAGGATTAGGCAGACCACTACCATGGATCCGCCTAATCCAAACCTCAACCCTTTCCCTTCTCACATTATCGGCCGCGAGACCAAAAGAAACCCTAGAGGGGCCGAGTGAACCCTTTTTTGGGGACGGGATTTAAAGTAGAGGGTCGGTTATCCTAAAACGGAACGGGAAAGGGTTGAGGGTTGGATTAGGCGGACCGCTACCGCGGATCCGCCTAATCCAACCCTCAACCCTTTCCCTTCTCACATTATCGGCCGCGAGACCAAAAGATACCCTGGAGGGGCCGAGTGAACCCTTTTTTGGGGACGGGATTTAAAGTAGAGGGCTGGGTATCCTAAAACGGGACGGGAAAGGGTTGAGGGTTGGATTAGGCAGACCGCTACCCCGAATCCGCCTAATCCAACCCTCAACCCTTTCCCTTCTCACATTATCGGCCGCGAGACCAAAAGACACCCTAGAGGGGATGAGTGAACCCTTTTTTTGGGGGACGGGAGTTAAAGTAGAGGGTCGGGTATCCTAAAACGGGACGAGAAAGGGTTGAGGGTTGGATTAGGCGGACCACTACCGCGGATCTGCCTAATCAGACCCCCAACCCTTTTCCTTCTCACATTATCGCCGGCGAGACCAAAAGATACCCTGGAGGGGCCGAGTGAACCCTTTTTTGGGGACGGGATTTAAAGTAAAGGGTCAGGTATCCTAAAACGGGACGGGAAAGGGTTGAGGGTTAGATTAGGCGGACCGCTACCGTGGATCCGCCTAATCCAACCCTCAACCCTTTCCCTTCTCACATTATCGGCCGCGAGACCAAAAGACACCCCAGAGGGGATGAGTGAACCCTTTTTTGGGGACGCGATTTAAAGTACAGGGTCGGGTATCCTAAAACGGGACGGGAAAGGGTTGAGGGTTGGATTAGGCGGACCGCTACCGCGAATCCGCCTAATCCAACCCTTAACCCTTTCCCTTCTCTCATTATCGGCCGCGAGACCAAAAGACACCCTAGAGGGGATGAGTGAACCCTTTTTTTTGGGGACGGAAGTTAAAGTAGAGGGTCGGGTATCCTAAAACGGGACGGGAAAGGGTTGAGGGTTGGATTAGGCGGACCACTACCGCGGATCCACCTAATCAAACCCTCAACCCTTTTCCTTCTCACATTATCGCCGGCGAGACCAAAAGATACCCTGGAGGGGCCGAGTGAACCCTTTTTTAGGGACGGGATTTAAAGTAGATGGCCGGGTATCCTAAAACTGGACGGGAAAGGGTTGAGGGTTGGATTAGGCGGATCCGCCTAATCCAACCCTCAACCCTTTCCCTTCTCACATTATCGGCCGCGAGACCAAAAGACACCCTAGAGGGGCCGAGTGAACCCTTTTTTGGGGATGGGATTTAAAGTAGAGGGCCGGTTATCCTAAAACGGGACGGGAAAGGGTTGAGGGTTGGATTAGGCGGACCGCTACCGCGGATCCGCCTAATCCAACCGTCAACTCTTTCCCTTCTCACATTAACGAGCGCGAGACCAAAAGATACCCTAGAGGGGCCGAGTGAACCCTTTTTTGGGGACGGGATTTAAAGTAGAGGGCCGGGTATCCTAAAACGGGACGGGAAAGGGTTGAGGGTTGGATTAGACGGACCGCTACCGTTGATCCGCCTAATCCAACCCTCAACCCTTTCCCTTCTCACATTATCGGCCGCGAGACCAAAAGACACCCTAGAGGGGATGAGTGAACCCCTTTTTTGGGGACGGGATTTAAAGTAGAGGGCCGGGTATCCTAAAACGGGACGGGAAAGGGATGAGGGTTGGAGTAGGCGGACCGCTACCATGGATCCGCCTAATCCAACCCTCAACCCTTTCCCTTCTCACATTATCGGCCGCGAGACCAAAAGATACCCTATAGGGGATGAGTGAACCCTTTTTCGGGGACGCGATTTAAAGTAAAGGGCCGGGTATCCTAAAACGGGACGGGAAAGTGTTGAGGGTTGGATTAGGCGGACCGCTACCGCGAATCCGCCTAATCCAACCCTCAACACTTTCCCTTCTCACATTATCGGCCGCGAGACCAAAAGACACCCTAGAGAGGATGAGTGAACCCTTTTTTGGGGACGGGATTTAAAGTAGGGGGTCGGGTATCCTAAAACGGGACGGGAAAGGGTTGAGGGTTGGATTAGGCGGACCACTACCGCGGATCCGCCTAATCCAACCCTCAACCCTTTTCCTTCTCACATTATCGCCGGCGAGACCAAAAGATACCCTAGAGGGGCCGAGTGAACCCTTTTTTTGAGACGAGATTTAAAGTAGAGGGCCGGTTATCCTAAAACGGGACGGGAAAGGGTTGAGGGTTGGATTAGGCGGACCGCTACCGTGGATCCGCCTAATCCAACCCTCAACCCTTTCCCTTCTCACATTATCGCCGGCGAGACCAAAAGATACCCTGGAGGGGCCGAGTGAACCCTTTTTTGGGGACGGGATTTAAAGTAGAGGGTCGGGTATCCTAAAACGGGACAGGAAAGGGTTGAGGGTTGGATTAGGCGGACCGCTACCGTTGATCCGCCTAATCCAATCCTTTCCCTTCTCACAATATCGGCCGCGAGACCAAAAGACACCCTAGAGGGGATGAGTGAACCCTTTTTTGGGGACGGGATTTAAAGTAGAGGGCCGGGTATCCTAAAACGGGACGGGAAAGGGTTGAGGGTTGGATTAGGCGGACCGCTACCGCGGATCCGCCTAATCCAACCCTCAACCCTTTCCCTTCTTGCATTATCGGCCGCGAGACCAAAAGACACCCTAGAGGGGATTAGTGAACCCTTTTTTTGGGGACGGGAGTTAAAGTAGAGGGTCGGGTATCCTAAAACGGGACGTGAAATGGTTGAGGGTTGGATTAGGCGGACCACTACCGCGGATCCGCCTAATCCAACCCTCAACCCTTTTCCTTCTCACATTATCGCCGGCGAGACCAAAAGATACCCTGGAGGGGCCGAGTGAACCCTTTTTTGGGGACGGGATTTAAAGTAGAGGGTCGGGTATCCTAAAACGGGACAGGAAAGGGTTGAGGGTTGGATTAGGCGGACCGCTACCGTTGATCCGCCTAATCCAACCCTCAACCCTTTCCCTTCTCACAATATCGGCCGCGAGACCAAAAGACACCCTAGAGGGGATGAGTGAACCCTTTTTTGGGGACGGGATTTAAAGTAGAGGGCCGGGTATCCTAAAACGGGACGGGAAAGGGTTGAGGGTTGGATTAGGCGGACCGCTACCGCGAATCCACCTAATCCAACCCTTAACCCTTTCCCTTCTCTCATTATCGGCCGCGAGACCAAAAGACACCCTAGAGGGGATGAGTGAACCCTTTTTTTGGGGACGGAAGTTAAAGTAGAGGGTCGGGTATCCTAAAACGGGACGGGAAAGGGTTGAGGATTGGATTAGGCGGACCACTACCGCGGATCCACCTAATCAAACCCTCAACCCTTTTCCTTCTCACATTATCGCCGGCGAGACCAAAAGATACCCTGGAGGGGCCGAGTGAACCCTTTTTTAGGGACGGGATTTAAAGTAGAGGGCCGGGTATCCTAAAACTGGACGGGAAAGGGTTGAGGGTTGGATTAGGCGGATCCGCCTAATCCAACCCTTAACCCTTTCCCTTCTCACATTATCGGCCGCGAGACCAAAAGACACCCTAGAGGGGCCGAGTGAACCCTTTTTTGGGGACGGGATTTAAAGTAGAGGGCCGGGTATCCTAAAACGGGACGGGAAAGGGTTGAGGGTTGGATTAGGCGGACCGCTACCGCGGATCCGCCTAATCCAACCGTCAACTCTTTCCCTTCTCACATTAACGAGCGCGAGACCAAAAGATACCCTAGAGGGGCCGAGTGAACCCTTTTTTGGGGACGGGATTTAAAGTAGAGGGCCGGATATCCTAAAACGGGACGGGAAAGGGTTGAGGGTTGGATTAGGCGGACCGCTACCGTTGATCCGCCTAATCCAACCCTCAACCCTTTCCCTTCTCACATTATCGGCCGCGAGACCAAAAGACACCCTAGAGGGGATGAGTGAACCCCTTTTTTGGGGACGGGATTTAAAGTAGAGGGCCGGGTATCCTTAAACGGGACGGGAAAGGGATGAGGGTTGGAGTAGGCGGACCGCTACCATGGATCCGCCTAATCCAACCCTCAACCCTTTCCCTTCTCACATTATCGGCCGCGAGACCAAAAGATACCCTATAGGGGATGAGTGAACCCTTTTTCGGGGACGCGATTTAAAGTAAAGGGCCGGGTATCCTAAAACGGGACGGGAAAGTGTTGAGGGTTGGATTAGGCGGACCGCTACCGCGAATCCGCCTAATCCAACCCTCAACACTTTCCCTTCTCACATTATCGGCCGCGAGACCAAAAGACACCCTAGAGAGGATGAGTGAACCCTTTTTTTGGGGACGGGAGTTAAAGTAGAGGGTCGGGTATCCTAAAACGGGACGGGAAAGGGTTGAGGGTTGGATTAGGCGGACCACTACCGCGGATCCGCCTAATCCAACCCTCAACCCTTTTCCTTCTCACATTATCGCCGGCGAGACCTAAAGATACCCTGGAGGGGCCGAGTGAACCCTTTTTTGGAGACGAGATTTAAAGTAGAAGGCCGGTTATCCTAAAACGGGACGGGAAAGGGTTGAGGGTTGGATTAGGCGGACCGCTACCGTGGATCCGCCTAATCCAACCCTCAACCCTTTCCCTTCTCACATTATCGGCCGCGAGACCGAAAGACACCCTAGAGGGGATGAGTGAACCCTTTTTTGGGGACGCGATTTAAAGTAAAGGGCCGGGTATCCTAAAACGGGACGGGAAAGGGTTGAGGGTTGGATTAGGCGGACCGCTACCGCGAATCCGCCTAATCCAACCCTCAACCCTTTCCCTTCTCACATTATCGGCCGCGAGACCAAAAGACACCCTAGAGGGGATTAGTGAACCCTTTTTTTTGGGGACGGGAGTTAAAGTAGAGGGTCGGGTATCCTAAAACGGGACGTGAAATGGTTGAGGGTTGGATTAGGCGGACCACTACCGCGGATCCGCCTAATCCAACCCTCAACCCTTTTCCTTCTCACATTATCGCCGGCGAGACCAAAAGATACCCTGGAGGGGCCGAGTGAACCCTTTTTTGGGGACGGGATTTAAAGTAGAGGGTCGGGTATCCTAAAACGGGACGGGAAAGGGTTGAGGGTTGGATTAGGCGGACCGCTACCGTTGATCCGCCTAATCCAACCCTCAACCCTTTCCCTTCTCACAATATCGGCCGCGAGACCAAAAGACACCCTAGAGGGGATGAGTGAACCCTTTTTTGGGGACGGGATTTAAAGTAGAGGGTCGGGTATCCTAAAACGGGACGGGAAAGGGTTGAGGGTTGGAGTAGGCGGACCGCTACCGTGGATCCGCCTAATCCAACCCTCAACCCTTTCCCTTCTCACATTATCGGCCGCGAGACCAAAAGATACCCTAGAGGGGATGAGTGAACCCTTTTTCGGGGACGCGATTTAAAGTAAAGGGCCGGGTATCCTAAAACGGGACGGGAAAGTGTTGAGGGTTGGATTAGGCGGACGCTCGCGAATCCGCCTAATCCAACCCTCAACCCTTTCCCTTCTCACATTATCGGCCGCGAGACCAAAAGACACCCTAGAGAGGATGAGTGAACCCTTTTTTTTGGGGACGGGAGTTAAAGTAGAGGGTCGGGTATCCAAAAACGGGACGGGAAATGGTTGAGGGTTGGATTAGGCGGACCACTACCGCGGATCCGCCTAATCCAACCCTCAACCCTTTTCCTTCTCACATTATCGCCGGCGAGACCAAAAGATACCCTGAAGGGGCCGAGTGAACCCTTTTTTGGGGACGGGATTTAAAGTAGAGGGTCGGGTATCCTAAAACGGGACGGGAAAGGGTTGAGGGTTGGATTAGGCGGACCGCTACCATGGATCCGCCTAATCCAACCCTCAACCCTTTCCCTTCTCACATTATCGGCCGCGAGACCAAAAGACACCCTAGAGGGGATGAGTGAACCCTTTTTTGGGGACGCGATTTAAAGTAAAGGGCCGGGTATCCTAAAACAGGACGGGAAAGGGTTGAGGGTTGGATTAGGCGGACCGCTACCGCGAATCCGCCTAATCCAACCCTCAACCCTTTCCCTTCTCACATTATCGGCCGCGAGACAAAAAGACACCCTAGAGGGGATGAGTGAACCCTTTTTTTTTGGGGACGGGAGTTAAAGTAGAGGGTCGGGTATCCTAAAACGGGACGGGAAAGGGTTGAGGGTTGGATTAGGCGGACCACTACCGCGGATCCGCCTAATCCAACCCTCAACCCTTTTCCTTCTCACATTATCGGCCGTGAGACCAAAAGATACCCTAGAGGGGATGAGTGAACCCTTTTTCGGGGACGCGATTTAAAGTAAAGGGCCGGGTATCCTAAAACGGGACGGGAAAGGGTTGAGGGTTGGATTAGGCGGACCGCTACCGCGAATCCGCCTAATCCAACCCTCAACCCTTTCCCTTCTCACATTATCGGCCGCGAGACCAAAAGACACCCTAGAGGGGATGAATGAACCCTTTTTTTGGGGATGGGAGTTAAAGTAGAGGGTCGGGTATCCTAAAACGGGACGGGAAAGGGTTGAGGGTTGGATTAGGCGGACCACTACCGCGGATCCGCCTAATCCAACCCTCAGCCCTTTTCCTTCTCACATTATCGCCGGCGAGACCAAAAGATACTCTGGAGGGGCCGAGTGAACTCTTTTTTGGGGACGGGATTTAAAGTAGAGGGCCGGGTATCCTAAAACGGGACGGGAAAGGGTTGAGGGTTGGATTAGGCGGACCGCTACCGTGGATCCGCCTAATCCAACCCTCAACCCTTTCCCTTCTCACATTATCGGCCGCGAGACCAAAAGACACCCTAGAGGGGATGAGTGAACCCTTTTTTGGGGACGGGATTTAAAGTAGAGGGCCGGGTA
Source organism: Silene latifolia (assembly GCF_048544455.1). Lineage (NCBI taxonomy): Eukaryota > Viridiplantae > Streptophyta > Magnoliopsida > Caryophyllales > Caryophyllaceae > Silene > Silene latifolia. The sequence goes on along the minus strand of NC_133538.1, from coordinate 13,979,031 downwards.
TCCTAAAACGGGACGGGAAAGGGTTGAGGGTTGGAGTAGGCGGACCGCTATCGTGGATCCGCCTAATCCAACCCTCAACCCTTTCCCTTCTCACATTATCGGCCGCGAGACCAAAAGATACCCTAGAGGGGATGAGGGAACCCTTTTTTTTGGGGACGGGAGTTAAAGTAGAGGGTCGGGTATCCTAAAACAGGACGGAGAAAGGGTTGAGGGTTGGATTAGGCGGACCGCTACCGCGTATCCGCCTAATCCAACCCTCAACCCTTTCCCTTCTCACATTATCGGCCGCGAGACCAAAAGACACCCTAGAGAGGATGAGTGAACCCTTTTTTTTGGGGACGGGAGTTAAAGTAGAGGGTCGGGTATCCTAAACGGGACGGGGAAAGGGTTGAGGTTGGATTAGGCGGACCGCTACCGCGAATCCGCCTAATCCAACCCTCAACCCTTTTCCTTCTCACATTCTCGCTGGCGAGACCAAAAGATACCCTAGAGGGGCCGAGTGAACCCTTTTTTGGGGACAGGATTTAAAGTAGAGGGCCGGTTATCCTAAAGCAGGACGGGAAAGGGTTGAGGTTGGATTAGGCGGACCGCTACCGCTGATCCGCCTAATCCAACCCTCAACCCTTTCCCTTCTCACATTATCGGCCGCGAGACCAAAAGACACCCTAGAGGGGATGAGTGAACCCTTTTTTTGGGACGCGATTTAAAGTAAAGGGCCGGTTATCCTAAAACGGGACGGGAAAGGGTTGAGGTTGGATTAGGCGGACCGCTACCGCGAATCCGCCTAATCCAACCCTCAACCCTTTCCCTTCTCGCATTATCGGCCGCGAGACCAAAAGACGCCCTAGAGGGGATTAGTGAACCCTTTTTTTTTGGGGACGGGAGTTAAAGTAGAGGGTCGGGTATCCTAAAACGGGACGGAAATGGTTGAGGTTGGATTAGGCGGACCACTACCGCGGATCCGCCTAATCCAACCCTCAACCCTTTTCCTTCTCACATTATTGCCGGCGAGACCAAAGGATACCCTGGAGGGGCCGAGTGAACCCTTTTTTGGGGACGGGATTTAAAGTAGAGGGTCGGGTATCATAAAACGGGACGGGAAAGGGTTGAGGGTTGGATTAGGCGGACCGCTACCGTTGATCCGCCTAATCCAACCCTCAACCCTTTCCCTTCTCACAATATCGGCCGCGAGACCAAAAGACACCCTAGAGGGGATGAGTGAACCCTTTTTTGGGGACGGGATTTAAAGTAGAGGGCGGTTATCCTAAACGGGACGGGAAAGGGATGAGGGTTGGAGTAGGCGGACCGCTACCGTGGATCCGCCTAATCCAACCCTCAACCCTTTCCCTTCTCACATTATCGGCCGCGAGACCAAAAGATACCCTAGAGGGGATGAGTGAACCCTTTTTCGGGGACGCGATTTAAAGTAAAGGGCCGGATATCCTAAAACGGGACGGGAAAGTGTTGAGGGTTGGATTAGGCGGACCGCTACCGCGAATCCGCCTAATCCAACCCTCAACCCTTTCCCTTCTCACATTATCGGCCGCGAGACCAAAAGACACCCTAGAGAGGATGAGTGAACTCTTTTTTTTGGGGACGGGAGTTAAAGTAGAGGGTCGGGTATCCTAAAACGGGACGGGAAAGGGTTGAGGGTTGGATTAGGCGGACCACTACCGCGGATCCGCCTAATCCAACCCTCAAACCTTTTCCTTCTCACATTATCGCCGGCGAGACCAAAAGATACCGTGGAGGGGCCGAGTGAACCCTTTTTTGGGGACGAGATTTAAAGTAGAGGGCCGGTTATCCTAAAACGGGACGGGAAAGGGTTGAGGGTTGGATTAGGCGGACCGCTACCGTGGATCCGCCTAATCCAACCCTCAACCCTTTCCCTTCTCACATTATCGGCCGCGAGACCAAAAGACACCCTAGAGGGGATGAGTGAACCCTTTTTTTGGGGACGCGATTTAAAGTAGAGGGCCGGGTATCCTAAAACGGGACGGGAAAGGGTTGAGGGTTGGATTAGGCGGACCGCTACCGCGAATCCGCCTAATCCAACCCGCAACCCTTTCCCTTCTCACATTATCGGCCGCGAGACCAAAAGACACCCTAGAGGGGATTAGTGAACCCTTTTTTTTGGGGACGGGAGTTAAAGTAGAGGGTCGGGTATCCTAAAACGGGACGGGAAATGGTTGAGGTTGGATTAGGCGGACCACTACCGCGGATCCGCCTAATCCAACCCTCAACCCTTTTCCTTCTCACATTATCGCCGGAGAGACCAAAAGATACCTTGGAGGGGCCGAGTGAACCCTTTTTTGGGGACGGGATTTAAAGTAGAGGGTCGGGTATCCTAAAACGGGACGGGAAAGGGTTGAGGGTTGGATTAGGCGGACCGCTACCATGGATCCGCCTAATCCAACCCTCAACCCTTTCCCTTCTCACATTATCGGCCGCGAGACCAAAAGATACCCTAGAGGGGATGAGTGAACCCTTTTTTGGGGACGCGATTTAAAGTAAAGGGCCGGGTATCCTAAAACGGGACGGGAAATGGTTGAGGGTTGGATTAGGCGGACCACTACCGCGGATCCGCCTAATCCAACCCTCAACCCTTTTCCTTCTCACATTATCGCCGGCGAGACCAAAAGATACCCTGGAGGGGCCGAGTGAACCCTTTTTTGGGGACGGGATTTAAAGTAGAGGGTCGGGTATCCTAAAACGGGACGGGAAAGGGTTGAGGGTTGGATTAGGCGGACCGCTACCGTTGATCCGCCTAATCCAACCCTCAACCCTTTCCCTTCTCACAATATCGGCCGCGAGACCAAAAGACACCCTAGAGGGGATGAGTGAACCCTTTTTTGGGGACGGGATTTAAAGTAGAGGGCCGGTTATCCTAAAACGGGACGGGAAAGGGATGAGGGTTGGAGTAGGCGGACCGCTACCGTGGATCCGCCTAATCCAACCCTCAACCCTTTCCCTTCTCACATTATCAGCCGCGAGACCAAAAGATACCCTAGAGGGGATGAGTGAACCCTTTTTCGGGGACGCGATTTAAAGTAAAGGACCGGGTATCCTAAAACGGGACGGGAAAGTGTTGAGGGTTGGATTAGGCGGACCGCTACCGCGAATCCGCCTAATCCAACCCTCAACCCTTTCCCTTCTCACATTATCGGCCGCGAGACCAAAAGACACCCTAGAGAGGATGAGTGAACTCTTTTTTTTGGGGACGGGAGTTAAAGTAGAGGGTCGGGTATCCTAAAACGGGACGGGAAAGGGTTGAGGGTTGGATTAGGCGGACCACTACCGCGGATTCGCCTAATCCAACCCTCAAACCTTTTCCTTCTCACATTATCGCCGGTGAGACCAAAAGATACCGTGGAGGGGCCGAGTGAACCCTTTTTTGGGGACGAGATTTAAAGTAGAGGGCCGGTTATCCTAAAACGGGACGGGAAAGGGTTGAGGGTTGGATTAGGCGGACCGCTACCGTGGATCCGCCTAATCCAACCCTCAACCCTTTCCCTTCTCACATTATCGGCCGCGAGACCAAAAGACACCCTAGAGGGGATGAGTGAACCCTTTTTTGGGGACGCGATTTAAAGTAAAGGGCCGGGTATCCTAAAACGGGACGGGAAAGGGTTGAGGTTGGATTAGGCGGACCGCTACCGCGAATCCGCCTAATCCAACCCGCAACCCTTTCCCTTCTCACATTATCGGCCGCGAGACCAAAAGACACCCTAGAGGGGATTAGTGAACCCGTTTTTTTGGGGACGGGAGTTAAAGTAGAGGGTCGGGTATCCTAAAACGGGACGGGAAATGGTTGAGGGTTGGATTAGGCGGACCACTACCGCGGATCCGCCTAATCCAACCCTCAACCCTTTTCCTTCTCACATTATCGCCGGAGAGACCAAAAGATACCTTGGAGGGGCCGAGTGAACCCTTTTTTGGGGACGAGATTTAAAGTAGAGGGTCGGGTATCCTAAAACGGGACGGGAAAGGGTTGAGGGTTGGATTAGGCGGACCGCACCGTGGATCCGCCTAATCCAACCCTCAACCCTTTCCCTTCTCACATTATCGGCCGCGAGACCAAAAGACACCCTAGAGGGGATGAGTGAACCCTTTTTGGGGACGCGATTTAAAGTAAAGGGCCGGGTATCCTAAAACGGGACGGGAAAGGGTTGAGGGTTGGATTAGGCGGACCGCTACCGCGAATCCGCCTAATCCAACCCGCAACCCTTTCCCTTCTCACATTATCGGCCGCGAGACCAAAAGACACCCTAGAGGGGATTAGTGAACCCTTTTTTTTGGGGACGGGAGTTAAAGTAGAGGGTCGGGTATCCTAAAACGGGACGGGAAATGGTTGAGGGTTGGATTAGGCGGACCACTACCGCGGATCCGCCTAATCCAACCCTCAACCCTTTTCCTTCTCACATTATCGCCGGAGAGACCAAAAGATACCTTGGAGGGGCCGAGTGAACCCTTTTTTGGGGACGGGATTTAAAGTAGAGGGTCGGGTATCCTAAAACGGGACGGGAAAGGGTTGAGGGTTGGATTAGGCGGACCGCTACCATGGATCCGCCTAATCCAACCCTCAACCCTTTCCCTTCTCACATTATCGGCCGCGAGACCAAAAGATACCCTAGAGGGGATGAGTGAACCCTTTTTTGGGGACGCGATTTAAAGTAAAGGGCCGGGTATCCTAAAACGGGACGGGAAATGGTTGAGGGTTGGATTAGGCGGACCACTACCGCGGATCCGCCTAATCCAACCCTCAACCCTTTTCCTTCTCACATTATCGCCGGCGAGACCAAAAGATACCCTGGAGGGGCCGAGTGAACCCTTTTTTGGGGACGGGATTTAAAGTAGAGGGTCGGGTATCCTAAAGCGGGACGGGGAAAGGGTTGAGGTTGGATTAGGCGGACCGCACCGTTGATCCGCCTAATCCAACCCTCAACCCTTTCCCTTCTCACAATATCGGCCGCGAGACCAAAAGACACCCTAGAGGGGATGAGTGAACCCTTTTTTGGGGACGGGATTTAAAGTAGAGGGCCGGTTATCCTAAAACGGGACGGGAAAGGGATGAGGGTTGGAGTAGGCGGACCGCTACCGTGGATCCGCCTAATCCAACCCTCAACCCTTTCCCTTCTCACATTATCAGCCGCGAGACCAAAAGATACCCTAGAGGGGATGAGTGAACCCTTTTTCGGGGACGCGATTTAAAGTAAAGGGCCGGGTATCCTAAAACGGGACGGGAAAGTGTTGAGGGTTGGATTAGGCGGACCGCTACCGCGAATCCGCCTAATCCAACCCTCAACCCTTTCCCTTCTCACATTATCGGCCACGAGACCAAAAGACACCCTAGAGAGGATGAGTGAACTCTTTTTTTTTTTTTTGGGGACGGGAGTTAAAGTAGAGGGTCGGGTATCCTAAAACGGGACGGGAAAGGGTTGAGGGTTGGATTAGGCGGACCACTACCGCGGATTCGCCTAATCCAACCCTCAAACCTTTTCCTTCTCACATTATCGCCGGTGAGACCAAAAGATACCGTGGAGGGGCCGAGTGAACCCTTTTTTGGGGACGAGATTTAAAGTAGAGGGCCGGTTATCCTAAAACGGGACGGGAAAGGGTTGAGGGTTGGATTAGGCGGACCGCTACCGTGGATCCGCCTAATCCAACCCTCAACCCTTTCTCTTCTCACATTATCGGCCGCGAGACCAAAAGACACCCTAGAGGGGATGAGTGAACCCTTTTTGGGGACGCGATTTAAAGTAAAGGGCCGGGTATCCTAAAACGGGACGGGAAAGGGTTGAGGGTTGGATTAGGCGGACCGCTACCGCGAATCCGCCTAATCCAACCCGCAACCCTTTCCCTTCTCACATTATCGGCCGCGAGACCAAAAGACACCCTAGAGGGGATTAGTGAACCCGTTTTTTTGGGGACGGGAGTTAAAGTAGAGGGTCGGGTATCCTAAAACGGGACGGGAAATGGTTGAGGGTTGGATTAGGCGGACCACTACCGCGGATCCGCCTAATCCAACCCTCAACCCTTTTCCTTCTCACATTATCGCCGGAGAGACCAAAAGATACCTTGGAGGGGCCGAGTGAACCCTTTTTTGGGGACGAGATTTAAAGTAGAGGGTCGGGTATCCTAAAACGGGACGGGAAAGGGTTGAGGGTTGGATTAGGCGGACCGCTACCGTGGATCCGCCTAATCCAACCCTCAACCCTTTCCCTTCTCACATTATCGGCCGCGAGACCAAAAGACACCCTAGAGGGGATGAGTGAACCCTTTTTTGGGGACGCGATTTAAAGTAAAGGGCCGGGTATCCTAAAACGGGACGGGAAAGGGTTGAGGGTTGGATTAGGCGGACCGCTACCGCGAATCCGCCTAATCCAACCCGCAACCCTTTCCCTTCTCACATTATCGGCCGCGAGACCAAAAGACACCCTAGAGGGGATTAGTGAACCCTTTTTTTTGGGGACGGGAGTTAAAGTAGAGGGTCGGGTATCCTAAAACGGGACGGGAAATGGTTGAGGGTTGGATTAGGCGGACCACTACCGCGGATCCGCCTAATCCAACCCTCAACCCTTTTCCTTCTCACATTATCGCCGGAGAGACCAAAAGATACCTTGGAGGGGCCGAGTGAACCCTTTTTTGGGGACGGGATTTAAAGTAGAGGGTCGGGTATCCTAAAACGGGACGGGAAAGGGTTGAGGGTTGGATTAGGCGGACCGCTACCATGGATCCGCCTAATCCAACCCTCAACCCTTTCCCTTCTCACATTATCGGCCGCGAGACCAAAAGATACCCTAGAGGGGATGAGTGAACCCTTTTTTGGGGACGCGATTTAAAGTAAAGGGCCGGGTATCCTAAAACGGGACGGGAAATGGTTGAGGGTTGGATTAGGCGGACCACTACCGCGGATCCGCCTAATCCAACCCTCAACCCTTTTCCTTCTCACATTATCGCCGGCGAGACCAAAAGATACCCTGGAGGGGCCGAGTGAACCCTTTTTTGGGGACGGGATTTAAAGTAGAGGGTCGGGTATCCTAAAACGGGACGGGAAAGGGTTGAGGGTTGGATTAGGCGGACCGCTACCGTTGATCCGCCTAATCCAACCCTCAACCCTTTCCCTTCTCACAATATCGGCCGCGAGACCAAAAGACACCCTAGAGGGGATGAGTGAACCCTTTTTTGGGGACGGGATTTAAAGTAGAGGGCAGTTATCCTAAAACGGGATTTTAGGGGAAAGGGATGAGGGTTGGAGTAGGCGGACCGCTACCGTGGATCCGCCTAATCCAACCCTCAACCCTTTCCCTTCTCACATTATCAGCCGCGAGACCAAAAGATACCCTAGAGGGGATGAGTGAACCCTTTTTCGGGGACGCGATTTAAAGTAAAGGGCCGGGTATCCTAAAACGGGACGGGAAAGTGTTGAGGGTTGGATTAGGCGGACCGCTACCGCGAATCCGCCTAATCCAACCCTCAACCCTTTCCCTTCTCACATTATCGGCCGCGAGACCAAAAGACACCCTAGAGAGGATGAGTGAACTCTTTTTTTTGGGGACGGGAGTTAAAGTAGAGGGTCGGGTATCCTAAAACGGGACGGGAAAGGGTTGAGGGTTGGATTAGGCGGACCACTACCGCGGATTCGCCTAATCCAACCCTCAAACCTTTTCCTTCTCACATTATCGCCGGTGAGACCAAAAGATACCGTGGAGGGGCCGAGTGAACCCTTTTTTGGGGACGAGATTTAAAGTAGAGGGCCGGTTATCCTAAAACGGGACGGGAAAGGGTTGAGGGTTGGATTAGGCGGACCGCTACCGTGGATCCGCCTAATCCAACCCTCAACCCTTTCCCTTCTCACATTATCGGCCGCGAGACCAAAAGACACCCTAGAGGGGATGAGTGAACCCTTTTTTGGGGACGCGATTTAAAGTAAAGGGCCGGGTATCCTAAAACGGGACGGGAAAGGGTTGAGGGTTGGATTAGGCGGACCGCTACCGCGAATCCGCCTAATCCAACCCGCAACCCTTTCCCTTCTCACATTATCGGCCGCGAGACCAAAAGACACCCTAGAGGGGATTAGTGAACCCGTTTTTTTGGGGACGGGAGTTAAAGTAGAGGGTCGGGTATCCTAAAACGGGACGGGAAATGGTTGAGGGTTGGATTAGGCGGACCACTACCGCGGATCCGCCTAATCCAACCCTCAACCCTTTTCCTTCTCACATTATCGCCGGAGAGACCAAAAGATACCTTGGAGGGGCCGAGTGAACCCTTTTTTGGGGACGGGATTTAAAGTAGAGGGTCGGGTATCCTAAAACGGGACGGGAAAGGGTTGAGGGTTGGATTAGGCGGACCGCTACCATGGATCTGCCTAATCCAACCCTCAACCCTTTCCCTTCTCACATTATCGGCCGCGAGACCAAAAGACACCCTAGAGGGGATGAGTGAACCCTTTTTTGGGGACGCGATTTAAAGTAAAGGGCCGGGTATCCTAAAATGGGACGGGAAAGGGTTGAGGGTTGGATTAGGCGGACCGCTACCGCGAATCCGCCTAATCCAACCCTCAACCCTTTCCCTTCTCACATTATCGGCCGCGAGACCAAAAGACACCCTAGAGGGGATGAGTGAACCCTTTTTTGGGGACGGGATTTAAAGTAGAGGGTCGGGTATCCTAAAACGGGACGGGAAATGGTTGAGGTTGGATTAGGCGGACCACTACCGCGGATCCGCCTAATCCAACCCTCAACCCTTTTCCTTCTCACATTATCGCCGGCGAGACCAAAAGATACCCTGGAGGGGCCGAGTGAACCCTTTTTTGGGGACGGGATTTAAAGTAGAGGGTCGGGTATCCTAAAACGGGACGGGAAAGGGTTGAGGGTTGGATTAGGCGGACCGCTACCATGGATCCGCCTAATCCAACCCTCAACCCTTTCCCTTCTCACATTATCGGCCGCGAGACCAAAAGATACCCTAGAGGGGATGAGTGAACCCTTTTTTGGGGACGCGATTTAAAGTAAAGGGCCGGGTATCCTAAAACAGACGGAAAGAGTTGAGGGTTGGATTAGGCGGACCGCTACCGCGAATCCGCCAAATCCAACCCACAACCCTTTCCCTTCTCACATTATCGGCCGCGAGACAAAAAGACACCCTAGAGGGGATGAGTGAACCCTTTTTTTGGGGACGGGAGTTAAAGTAGAGGTTCGGGTATCCTAAAACGGGACGGGAAAGGGTTGAGGGTTGGATTAGGCGGACCACTACCGCGGATCCGCCTAATCCAACCCTCAACCCTTTTCCTTCTCACATTATCGAACGTGAGCCAAAAGATACCCTAGAGGGGATGAGTGAACCCTTTTTCGGGGACGCGATTTAAAGTAAAGGGCCGGGTATCCTAAAGCGGGACGGGAAAGGGTTGAGGTTGGATTAGGCGGACCGCTACCGCGAATCCGCCTAATCCAACCCTCAACCCTTTCCCTTCTCACATTATCGGCCACGAGACCAAAAGACACCCTAGAGGGGATGAATGAACCCTTTTTTTTGGGGATGGGAGTTAAAGTAGAGGGTCGGGTATCCTAAAACGGGACGGGAAAGGGTTGAGGGTTGGATTAGGCGGACCACTACCGCGGATCCGCCTAATCCAACCCTCAACCCTTTTCCTTCTCACATTATCGCCGGCGAGACCAAAAGATACTCTGGAGGGGCCGAGTGAACCCTTTTTTGGGGACGGGATTTAAAGTAGAGGGCCGGGTATCCTAAAACGGGACGGGAAAGGGTTGAGGGTTGGATTAGGCGGACCGCTACCGTGGATCCGCCTAATCCAACCCTCAACCCTTTCCCTTCTCACATTATCGGCCGCGAGACCAAAAGACACCCTAGAGGGGATGAGTGAACCCTTTTTTGGGGACGGGATTTAAAGTAGAGGGCCGGTTATCCTAAAACGGGACGGGAAAGGGTTGAGGGTTGGAGTAGGCGGACCGCTATCGTGGATCCGCCTAATCCAACCCTCAACCCTTTCCCTTCTCACATTATCGGCCGCGAGACCAAAAGATACCCTAGAGGGGATGAGGGAACCCTTTTTTTTGGGGACGGGAGTTAAAGTAGAGGGTCGGGTATCCTAAAACGGGACGGGAAAGGGTTGAGGGTTGGATTAGGCGGACCGCTACCGCGAATCCGCCTAATCCAACCCTCAACCCTTTCCCTTCTCACATTATCGGCCGCGAGACCAAAAGACACCCTAGAGAGGATGAGTGAACCCTTTTTTTTGGGGACGGGAGTTAAAGTAGAGGGTCGGGTATCCTAAAACGGGACGGGAAAGGGTTGAGGGTTGGATTAGGCGGACCGCTACCGCGAATCCGCCTAATCCAACCCTCAACCCTTTTCCTTCTCACATTATCGCTGGCGAGACCAAAAGATACCCTAGAGGGGCCGAGTGAACCCTTTTTTGGGGACAGGATTTAAAGTAGAGGGCCGGTTATCCTAAAACGGGACGGGAAAGGGTTGAGGGTTGGATTAGGCGGACCGCTACCGTGGATCCGCCTAATCCAACCCTCAACCCTTTCCCTTCTCACATTATCGGCCGCGAGACCAAAAGACACCCTAGAGGGGATGAGTGAACCCTTTTTTTGGGACGCGATTTAAAGTAAAGGGCCGGTTATCCTAAAACGGGACGGGAAAGGGTTGAGGGTTGGATTAGGCGGACCGCTACCGCGAATCCGCCTAATCCAACCCTCAACCCTTTCCCTTCTCGCATTATCGGCCGCGAGACCAAAAGACGCCCTAGAGGGGATTAGTGAACCCTTTTTTTTGGGGACGGGAGTTAAAGTAGAGGGTCGGGTATCCTAAAACGGGACGGGAAATGGTTGAGGGTTGGATTAGGCGGACCACTACCGCGGATCCGCCTAATCCAACCCTCAACCCTTTTCCTTCTCACATTATCGCCTTGAGACGAGACCAAAAGATACCCTGGAGGGGCCGAGTGAACCCTTTTTTGGGGACGGGATTTAAAGTAGAGGGTCGGGTATCCTAAAACGGGACGGGAAAGGGTTGAGGGTTGGATTAGGCGGACCGCTACCGTTGATCCGCCTAATCCAACCCTCAACCCTTTCCCTTCTCACAATATCGGCCGCGAGACCAAAAGACACCCTAGAGGGGATGAGTGAACCCTTTTTTGGGGACGGGATTTAAAGTAGAGGGCCGGTTATCCTAAAACGGGACGGGAAAGGGATGAGGGTTGGAGTAGGCGGACCGCTACCGTGGATCCGCCTAATCCAACCCTCAACCCTTTCCCTTCTCACATTATCGGCCGCGAGACCAAAAGATACCCTAGAGGGGATGAGTGAACCCTTTTTCGGGGACGCGATTTAAAGTAAAGGGCCGGATATCCTAAAACGGGACGGGAAAGTGTTGAGGGTTGGATTAGGCGGACCGCTACCGCGAATCCGCCTAATCCAACCCTCAACCCTTTCCCTTCTCACATTATCGGCCGCGAGACCAAAAGACACCCTAGAGAGGATGAGTGAACTCTTTTTTTTGGGGACGGGAGTTAAAGTAGAGGGTCGGGTATCCTAAAACGGGACGGGAAAGGGTTGAGGGTTGGATTAGGCGGACCACTACCGCGGATCCGCCTAATCCAACCCTCAAACCTTTTCCTTCTCACATTATCGCCGGCGAGACCAAAAGATACCGTGGAGGGGCCGAGTGAACCCTTTTTTGGGGACGAGATTTAAAGTAGAGGGCGGTTATCCTAAAGCGGGACGGGGAAAGGGTTGAGGGTTGGATTAGGCGGACCGCTACCGTGGATCCGCCTAATCCAACCCTCAACCCTTTCCCTTCTCACATTATCGGCCGCGAGACCAAAAGACACCCTAGAGGGGATGAGTGAACCCTTTTTTGGGGACGCGATTTAAAGTAAAGGGCCGGGTATCCTAAAACGGGACGGGAAAGGGTTGAGGTTGGATTAGGCGGACCGCTACCGCGAATCCGCCTAATCCAACCCGCAACCCTTTCCCTTCTCACATTATCGGCCGCGAGACCAAAAGACACCCTAGAGGGGATTAGTGAACCCTTTTTTTTGGGGACGGGAGTTAAAGTAGAGGGTCGGGTATCCTAAAACGGGACGGGAAATGGTTGAGGTTGGATTAGGCGGACCACTACCGCGGATCCGCCTAATCCAACCCTCAACCCTTTTCCTTCTCACATTATCGCCGGAGAGACCAAAAGATACCTTGGAGGGGCCGAGTGAACCCTTTTTTGGGGACGGGATTTAAAGTAGAGGGTCGGGTATCCTAAAACGGGACGGGAAAGGGTTGAGGGTTGGATTAGGCGGACCGCTACCATGGATCCGCCTAATCCAACCCTCAACCCTTTCCCTTCTCACATTATCGGCCGCGAGACCAAAAGATACCCTAGAGGGGATGAGTGAACCCTTTTTTGGGGACGCGATTTAAAGTAAAGGGCCGGGTATCCTAAAACGGGACGGGAAATGGTTGAGGGTTGGATTAGGCGGACCACTACCGCGGATCCGCCTAATCCAACCCTCAACCCTTTTCCTTCTCACATTATCGCCAAGCGAGACCAAAAGATACCCTGGAGGGGCCGAGTGAACCCTTTTTTGGGGACGGGATTTAAAGTAGAGGGTCGGGTATCCTAAAGCGGGACGGGGGAAAGGGTTGAGGGTTGGATTAGGCGGACCGCTACCGTTGATCCGCCTAATCCAACCCTCAACCCTTTCCCTTCTCACAATATCGGCCGCGAGACCAAAAGACACCCTAGAGGGGATGAGTGAACCCTTTTTTGGGGACGGGATTTAAAGTAGAGGGCTAAGTTATCCTAAAACGGGACGGGAAAGGGATGAGGGTTGGAGTAGGCGGACCGCTACCGTGGATCCGCCTAATCCAACCCTCAACCCTTTCCCTTCTCACATTATCAGCCGCGAGACCAAAAGATACCCTAGAGGGGATGAGTGAACCCTTTTTCGGGGACGCGATTTAAAGTAAAGGGTAGGGTATCCTAAAGCGGGACGGGAAAGTGTTGAGGGTTGGATTAGGCGGACCGCTACCGCGAATCCGCCTAATCCAACCCTCAACCCTTTCCCTTCTCACATTATCGGCCGCGAGACCAAAAGACACCCTAGAGGGGATGAGTGAACCCTTTTTGGGGACGCGATTTAAAGTAAAGGTAGGGTATCCTAAAGCGGGACGGGGAAAGGGTTGAGGGTTGGATTAGGCGGACCGCCACCGCGAATCCGCCTAATCCAACCCGCAACCCTTTCCCTTCTCACATTATCGGCCGCGAGACCAAAAGACACCCTAGAGGGGATTAGTGAACCCTTTTTTTTGGGGACGGGAGTTAAAGTAGAGGGTCGGGTATCCTAAAACGGGACGGGAAATGGTTGAGGTTGGATTAGGCGGACCACTACCGCGGATCCGCCTAATCCAACCCTCAACCCTTTTCCTTCTCACATTATCGCCGGAGAGACCAAAAGATACCTTGGAGGGGCCGAGTGAACCCTTTTTTGGGGACGGGATTTAAAGTAGAGGGTCGGGTATCCTAAAACGGGACGGGAAAGGGTTGAGGGTTGGATTAGGCGGACCGCTACCATGGATCCGCCTAATCCAACCCTCAACCCTTTCCCTTCTCACATTATCGGCCGCGAGACCAAAAGATACCCTAGAGGGGATGAGTGAACCCTTTTTTGGGGACGCGATTTAAAGTAAAGGGCCGGGTATCCTAAAACGGGACGGGAAATGGTTGAGGGTTGGATTAGGCGGACCACTACCGCGGATCCGCCTAATCCAACCCTCAACCCTTTTCCTTCTCACATTATCGCCGGCGAGACCAAAAGATACCCTGGAGGGGCCGAGTGAACCCTTTTTTGGGGACGGGATTTAAAGTAGAGGGTCGGGTATCCTAAAACGGGACGGGAAAGGGTTGAGGGTTGGATTAGGCGGACCGCTACCGTTGATCCGCCTAATCCAACCCTCAACCCTTTCCCTTCTCACAATATCGGCCGCGAGACCAAAAGACACCCTAGAGGGGATGAGTGAACCCTTTTTTGGGGACGGGATTTAAAGTAGAGGGCCGGTTATCCTTAACGGGACGGGGAAAGGGATGAGGGTTGGAGTAGGCGGACCGCTACCGTGGATCCGCCTAATCCAACCCTCAACCCTTTCCCTTCTCACATTATCAGCCGCGAGACCAAAAGATACCCTAGAGGGGATGAGTGAACCCTTTTTCGGGGACGCGATTTAAAGTAAAGGGCCGGGTATCCTAAAACGGGACGGGAAAGTGTTGAGGGTTGGATTAGGCGGACCGCTACCGCGAATCCGCCTAATCCAACCCTCAACCCTTTCCCTTCTCACATTATCGGCCGCGAGACCAAAAGACACCCTAGAGAGGATGAGTGAACTCTTTTTTTTGGGGACGGGAGTTAAAGTAGAGGGTCGGGTATCCTAAAACGGGACGGGAAAGGGTTGAGGGTTGGATTAGGCGGACCACTACCGCGGATTCGCCTAATCCAACCCTCAAACCTTTTCCTTCTCACATTATCGCCGGTGAGACCAAAAGATACCGTGGAGGGGCCGAGTGAACCCTTTTTTGGGGACGAGATTTAAAGTAGAGGGCCGGTTATCCTAAAGCGGGACGGGGAAAGGGTTGAGGTTGGATTAGGCGGACCGCTACCGTGGATCCGCCTAATCCAACCCTCAACCCTTTCCCTTCTCACATTATCGGCCGCGAGACCAAAAGACACCCTAGAGGGGATGAGTGAACCCTTTTTGGGGACGCGATTTAAAGTAAAGGGCCGGGTATCCTAAAGCGGGACGGGGAAAGGGTTGAGGTTGGATTAGGCGGACCGCTACCGCGAATCCGCCTAATCCAACCCGCAACCCTTTCCCTTCTCACATTATCGGCCGCGAGACCAAAAGACACCCTAGAGGGGATTAGTGAACCCGTTTTTTTGGGGACGGGAGTTAAAGTAGAGGGTCGGGTATCCTAAAACGGGACGGGAAATGGTTGAGGGTTGGATTAGGCGGACCACTACCGCGGATCCGCCTAATCCAACCCTCAACCCTTTTCCTTCTCACATTATCGCCGGAGAGACCAAAAGATACCTTGGAGGGGCCGAGTGAACCCTTTTTTGGGGACGGGATTTAAAGTAGAGGGTCGGGTATCCTAAAAGCGGGATGGGGAAAGGGTTGAGGGTTGGATTAGGCGGACCGCTACCATGGATCTGCCTAATCCAACCCTCAACCCTTTCCCTTCTCACATTATCGGCCGCGAGACCAAAAGACACCCTAGAGGGGATGAGTGAACCCTTTTTTGGGGACGCGATTTAAAGTAAAGGGCCGGGTATCCTAAAATGGGACGGGAAAGGGTTGAGGGTTGGATTAGGCGGACCGCTACCGCGAATCCGCCTAATCCAACCCTCAACCCTTTCCCTTCTCACATTATCGGCCGCGAGACCAAAAGACACCCTAGAGGGGATCAGTGAACCCTTTTTTTTGGGGACGGGAGTTAAAGTAGAGGGTCGGGTATCCTAAAACGGGACGGGAAATGGTTGAGGGTTGGATTAGGCGGACCACTACCGCGGATCCGCCTAATCCAACCCTCAACCCTTTTCCTTCTCACATTATCGCCGGCGAGACCAAAAGATACCCTGGAGGGGCCGAGTGAACCCTTTTTTGGGGACGGGATTTAAAGTAGAGGGTCGGGTATCCTAAAGCGGGACGGGGAAAGGGTTGAGGGTTGGATTAGGCGGACCGCTACCATGGATCCGCCTAATCCAACCCTCAACCCTTTCCCTTCTCACATTATCGGCCGCGAGACCAAAAGATACCCTAGAGGGGATGAGTGAACCCTTTTTTGGGGACGCGATTTAAAGTAAAGGGCCGGGTATCCTAAAACGGGACGGGAAAGGGTTGAGGTTGGATTAGGCGGACCGCTACCGCGAATCCGCCTAATCCAACCCTCAACCCTTTCCCTTCTCACATTATCGGCCGCGAGACAAAAAGACACCCTAGAGGGGATGAGTGAACCCTTTTTTTTGGGGACGGGAGTTAAAGTAGAGGGTCGGGTATCCTAAAACGGGACGGGAAAGGGTTGAGGGTTGGATTAGGCGGACCACTACCGCGGATCCGCCTAATCCAACCCTCAACCCTTTTCCTTCTCACATTATCGAACGTGAGACCAAAAGATACCCTAGAGGGGATGAGTGAACCCTTTTTCGGGGACGCGATTTAAAGTAAAGGGCCGGGTATCCTAAAACGGGACGGGAAAGGGTTGAGGGTTGGATTAGGCGGACCGCTACCGCGAATCCGCCTAATCCAACCCTCAACCCTTTCCCTTCTCACATTATCGGCCGCGAGACCAAAAGACACCCTAGAGGGGATGAATGAACCCTTTTTTTTGGGGATGGGAGTTAAAGTAGAGGGTCGGGTATCCTAAAAAGGGACGGGAAAGGGTTGAGGGTTGGATTAGGCGGACCACTACCGCGGATCCGCCTAATCCAACCCTTTACCCTTTTCCTTCTCACATTATCGCCGGCGAGACCAAAAGATACTCTGGAGGGGCCGAGTGAACCCTTTTTTGGGGACGGGATTTAAAGTAGAGGGCCGGGTATCCTAAAACGGGACGGGAAAGGGTTGAGGGTTGGATTAGGCGGACCGCTACCGTGGATCCGCCTAATCCAACCCTCAACCCTTTCCCTTCTCACATTATCGGCCGCGAGACCAAAAGACACCCTAGAGGGGATGAGTGAACCCTTTTTTGGGGACGGGATTTAAAGTAGAGGGCCGGTTATCCTAAAACGGGACGGGAAAGGGTTGAGGGTTGGAGTAGGCGGACCGCTATCGTGGATCCGCCTAATCCAACCCTCAACCCTTTCCCTTCTCACATTATCGGCCGCGAGACCAAAAGATACCCTAGAGGGGATGAGGGAACCCTTTTTTTTGGGGACGGGAGTTAAAGTAGAGGGTCGGGTATCCTAAAACGGGACGGGAAAGGGTTGAGGGTTGGATTAGGCGGACCGCTACCGCGAATCCGCCTAATCCAACCCTCAACCCTTTCCCTTCTCACATTATCGGCCGCGAGACCAAAAGACACCCTAGAGAGGATGAGTGAACCCTTTTTTTTGGGGACGGGAGTTAAAGTAGAGGGTCGGGTATCCTAAAACGGGACGGGAAAGGGTTGAGGGTTGGATTAGGCGGACCGCTACCGCGAATCCGCCTAATCCAACCCTCAACCCTTTTCCTTCTCACATTATCGCTGGCGAGATCAAAAGATACCCTGGAAGGGCCGAGTGAACCCTTTTTTGGGGACAGGATTTAAAGTAGAGGGCCGGTTATCCTAAAACGGGACGGGAAAGGGTTGAGGGTTGGATTAGGCGGACCGCTACCGTGGATCCGCCTAATCCAACCCTCAACCCTTTCCCTTCACACATTATCGGCCGCGAGACCAAAAGACACCCTAGAGGGGATGAGTGAACCCTTTTTTGGGGACGCGATTTAAAGTAAAGGGCCGGTTATCCTAAAACGGGACGGGAAAGGGTTGAGGGTTGGATTAGGCGGACCGCTACCGCGAATCCGCCTAATCCAACCCTCAACCCTTTCCCTTCTCGCATTATCGGCCGCGAGACCAAAAGACGCCCTAGAGGGGATTAGTGAACCCTTTTTTTTTGGGGACGGGAGTTAAAGTAGAGGGTCGGGTATCCTAAAACGGGACGGGAAATGGTTGAGGGTTGGATTAGGCGGACCACTACCGCGGATCCGCCTAATCCAACCCTCAACCCTTTTCCTTCTCACATTATCGCCGGCGAGACCAAAAGATACCCTGGAGGAGCCGAGTGAACCCTTTTTTGGGGACGGGATTTAAAATAGAGGGCCGGGTATCCTAAAACGGGACGGGAAAGGGTTGAGTGTTGGATTAGGCGGACCGCTACCACGGATCCGCCTAATTCAACCCTCAACCCTTTCCCTTTTCACATTATCGGCCGCGAGACCAAAAGATACTCTAGAGGGGATGAGTGAACCCTTTTTTGGGGACGCGATTTAAAGTAAAGGGCGGGTATCCTAAAGCGGGACGGGAAAGGGTTGAGGGTTGGAGTAGGCGGACCGCTACCGCGAATCCGCCTAATCCAACCCTCAACCCTTTCCCTTCTCACATTATCGGCCGCGAGACCAAAAGACACCCTAGAGGGGATGAGTGAACCCTTTTTTTTGGGGACGTGAGTTAAAGTAGAGGGTCGGGTATCCTAAAACGGGACGGGAAAGGGTTGAGGGTTGGATTAGGCGGACCACTACCGCGGATCCGCCTAATCCAACCCTCAACCCTTTTCCTTCTCACATTATCGCCGGCAAGACCAAAAGATACCCTGGAGGGGACGAGTGAACCCTTTTTTGGGGACGGGATTTAAAGTAGAGGGCCGGGTATCCTAAAGCTGGGACGGGGAAAGGGTTGAGGGTTGGATTAGGCGGATCCGCCACCGCGGATCCGCCTAATCTAACCCTCAACCCTTTCCCTTTTGACATTATCGGCCGCGAGACCAAAAGACATCCTAGAGGGGCCGAGTGAACCCTTTTTTGGGGACGGGATTTAAAGTAGAGGGCGGTTATCCTAAAGCGGGACGGGAAAGGGTTGAGGGTTGGATTAGGCGGACCGCTACCGCGGATCCGCCTAATCCAACCCTCAACCCTTTCCCTTCTCACATTAACGGCCGCGAGACCAAAAGATACCCTGGAGGGACCGAGTGAACCCTTTTTTGGGGACGGGATTTAAAGTAGAGGGCCGGTTATCCTAAAACGGGACGGGAAAGGGTTGAGGGTTGGATTAGGCGGACCGCTACCGCGGATCCGCCTAATCCAACTCTCAACCCTTTCCCTTCTCACATTAACGGCCGCGAGACCAAAAGATACCCTGGAGGGGCCGAGTGAACCCTTTTTTGGGGATGGGATTTAAAGTAGAGGGCCGGGTATCCTAAAACGGGACGGGAAAGGGTTGAGGGTTGGATTAGGCGGACCGCTACCGTGGATCCGCCTAATCCAACCCTCAACCCTTTCCCTTCTCACATTATCGGCCGCGAGACCCAAAGACACCCTAGAGGGGATGAGTGAACCCTTTTTTGGGGACGGGATTTAAAGTAGAGGGCCGGGTATCCTAAAACGGGACGGGAAAGGGTTGAGGGTTGGAGTAGGCGGACCGCTATCGTGGATCCGCCTAATCCAACCCTCAACCCTTTCCCTTCTCACATTATCGGCCGCGAGACCAAAAGATACCCTAGAGGGGATGAGGGAACCCTTTTTTTTGGGGACGGGAGTTAAAGTAGAGGGTCGGGTATCCTAAAACGGGACGGGAAAGGGTTGAGGGTTGGATTAGGCGGACCGCTACCGCGAATCCACCTAATCCAACCCTCAACCCTTTCCCTTCTCACATTATCGGCCGCGAGACCAAAAGACACCCTAGAGAGGATGAGTGAACCCTTTTTTTTGGGGACGGGAGTTAAAGTAGAGGGTCGGGTATCCTAAAACGGGACGGGAAAGGGTTGAGGGTTGGATTAGGCGGACCGCTACCGCGAATCCGCCTAATCCAACCCTCAACCCTTTTCCTTCTCACATTATCGCTGGCGAGATCAAAAGATACCCTGGAAGGGCCGAGTGAACCCTTTTTTGGGGACAGGATTTAAAGTAGAGGGCCGGTTATCCTAAAACGGGACGGGAAAGGGTTGAGGGTTGGATTAGGCGGACCGCTACCGTGGATCCGCCTAATCCAACCCTCAACCCTTTCCCTTCTCACATTATCGGCCGCGAGACCAAAAGACACCCTAGAGGGGATGAGTGAACCCTTTTTTGGGGACGCGATTTAAAGTAAAGGGCCGGTTATCCTAAAACGGGACGGGAAAGGGTTGAGGGTTGGATTAGGCGGACCGCTACCGCGAATCCGCCTAATCCAACCCTCAACCCTTTCCCTTCTCGCATTATCGGCCGCGAGACCAAAAGACGCCCTAGAGGGGATTAGTGAACCCTTTTTTTTGGGGACGGGAGTTAAAGTAGAGGGTCGGGTATCCTAAAACGGGACGGGAAATGGTTGAGGGTTGGATTAGGCGGACCACTACCGTGGATCCGCCTAATCCAACCCTCAACCCTTTTCCTTCTCACATTATCGCCGGCGAGACCAAAAGATACCCTGGAGGAGCCGAGTGAACCCTTTTTTGGGGACGGGATTTAAAATAGAGGGCCGGGTATCCTAAAACGGGACGGGAAAGGGTTGAGTGTTGGATTAGGCGGACCGCTACCATGGATCCGCCTAATCCAACCCTCAACCCTTTCCCTTCTCACATTATCGGCCGCGAGACCAAAAGATACTCTAGAGGGGATGAGTGAACCCTTTTTTGGGGACGCGATTTAAAGTAAAGGGCCGGGTATCCTAAAACGGGACGGGAAAGGGTTGAGGGTTGGATTAGGCGGACCGCTACCGCGAATCCGCCTAATCCAACCCTCAACCCTTTCCCTTCTCACATTATCGGCCGCGAGACCAAAAGACACCCTAGAGGGGATGAGTGAACCCTTTTTTTTGGGGACGTGAGTTAAAGTAGAGGGTCGGGTATCCTAAAACGGGACGGGAAAGGGTTGAGGGTTGGATTAGGCGGACCACTACCGCGGATCCGCCTAATCCAACCCTCAACCCTTTTCCTTCTCACATTATCGCCGGCAAGACCAAAAGATACCCTGGAGGGGACGAGTGAACCCTTTTTTGGGGACGGGATTTAAAGTAGAGGGCCGGGTATCCTAAAACTGGACGGGAAAGGGTTGAGGGTTGGATTAGGCGGATCCGCTACCGCGGATCCGCCTAATCTAACCCTCAACCCTTTCCCTTTTGACATTATCGGCCGCGAGACCAAAAGACATCCTAGAGGGGCCGAGTGAACCCTTTTTTGGGGACGGGATTTAAAGTAGAGGGCCGGTTATCCTAAAACGGGACGGGAAAGGGTTGAGGGTTGGATTAGGCGGACCGCTACCGCGGATCCGCCTAATCCAACCCTCAACCCTTTCCCTTCTCACATTAACGGCCGCGAGACCAAAAGATACCCTGGAGGGACCGAGTGAACCCTTTTTTGGGGACGGGATTTAAAGTAGAGGGCCGGTTATCCTAAAGCGGGACGGGAAAGGGTTGAGGTTGGATTAGGCGGACGCTACGCGGATCCGCCTAATCCAACCCTCAACCCTTTCCTTCTCACATTATCGGCCGCGAGACCAAAAGATACCCTGGAGGGGCCGAGTGAACCCTTTTTTGGGGATGGGATTTAAAGTAGAGGGCCGGGTATCCTAAACGGGACGGGGAAAGGGTTGAGGTTGGATTAGGCGGACCGCTACCGTGGATCCGCCTAATCCAACCCTCAACCCTTTCCCTTCTCACATTATCGGCCGCGAGACCAAAAGACACTCTAGAGGGGATGAGTGAACCCTTTTTTGGGGACGGGATTTAAAGTAGAGGGCCGGGTATCCTAAAACGGGACGGGAAAGGGTTGAGGGTTGGATTAGGCGGACTGCTACCGTGGATCCGCCTAATCCAACTCTCAATCCTTTCCCTTCTCACATTATCGGCCGTGAGACCAAAAGATACCCTAGAGGGGATGAGTGAACCCTTTTTCGGGGACGCGATTTAAAGTAAAGGACCGGGTATCCTAAAGCGGGACGGGGAAAGGGTTGAGGTTGGATTAGGCGGACCGCACGCGAATCCGCCTAATCCAACCCTCAACCCTTTCCCTTTTCACATTATCGGCCGCGAGACCAAAAGACACCCTAGAGCGGATGAATGAACCCTTTTTTTGGGGATGGGAGTTAAAGTAGAGGGTCGGGTATCCTAAATCGGGATGGGAAAGGGTTGAAGGTTGGATTAGGCGGACCACTACCGCGGATCCGCCTAATCCAACCCTCAACCCTTTTCCTTCTCACATTATCGCCGGCGAGACTAAAAGATACCCTGGAGGGGCCGAGTGAACCCTTTTTTGGGGACGGGATTTAAAGTAGAGGGCCGGTTATCCTAAAACGGGACGGGAAAGGGTTGAGGGTTGGATTAGGCGGACCGATAACGCGGATCCGCCTAATCCAACCCTCAACCCTTTCCCTTCTCACATTATCGGCCGCGAGACCAAAAGACACTCTAGAGGGGATGAGTGAACCCTTTTTTGGGGACGCGATTTAAAGTAAAGGGCCGGGTATCCTAAAACGGGACGGGAAAGGGTTGAGGGTTGGATTAGGCGGACCGCTACCGCGAATCCGCCTAATCCAACCCTCAACCCTTTCCCTTCTCACATTATCGGCCGCGAGACCAAAAGACACCCTAGAGGGGATTAGTGAACCCTTTTTTTTTGGGGACGGGAGTTAAAGTAGAGGGTCGGGTATCCTAAAACGGGACGGGAAATGGTTGAGGGTTGGATTAGGCGGACCACTACCGCGGATCCGCCTAATCCAACCCTCAACCCTTTTCCTTCTCACATTATCGCCGGCGAGACCAAAAGATACCCTGGAGGGGCCGAGTGAACCCTTTTTTGGGGACGGGATTTAAAGTAGAGGGTCGGGTATCCTAAAACGGGACGGGAAAGGGTTGAGGGTTGGATTAGGCGGACCGCTACCATGGATCCGCCTAATCCAACCCTCAACCCTTTCCCTTCTCACATTATCGGCCGCGAGACCAAAAGATACCCTAGAGGGGATGAGTGAACCCTTTTTTGGGGACGCGATTTAAAGTAAAGGGCCGGGTATCCTAAAACAGGACGGGAAAGAGTTGAGGGTTGGATTAGGCGGACCGCTACCGCGAATCCGCCTAATCCAACCCTCAACCCTTTCCCTTCTCACATTATCAGCCGCGAGACAAAAAGACACCCTAGAGGGGATGAGTGAACCCTTTTTTTTTGGGGACGGGAGTTAAAGTAGAGGGTCGGGTATCCTAAAACGGGACGGGAAAGGGTTGAGGGTTGGATTAGGCGGACCACTACCGCGGATCCGCCTAAATCAACCCTCAACCCTTTTCCTTCTCACAATATCGAACGTGAGACCAAAAGATACCCAAGAGGGGATGAGTGAACCCTTTTTCGGGGACGCGATTTAAAGTAAAGGGCCGGGTATCCTAAAAAGGGACGGGAAAGGGTTGAGGGTTGGATTAGGCGGACCGCTACCGCGAATCCGCCTAATCCAACCCTCAACCCTTTCCCTTCTCACATTATCGGCCGCGAGACCAAAAGACACCCTAGAGGGGATGAATGAACCCTTTTTTTTGGGGATGGGAGTTAAAGTAGAGGGTCGGGTATCCTAAAACGGGACGGGAAAGGGTTGAGGGTTGGATTAGGCGGACCACTACCGCGGATCCGCTTAATCCAACCCTCAACCCTTTTCCTTCTCACATTATCGCCGGCGAGACCAAAAGATACTCTGGAGGGGCCGAGTGAACCCTTTTTTGGGGACGGGATTTAAAGTAGAGGGCCGGGTATCCTAAAACGGGACGGGAAAGGGTTGAGGGTTGGATTAGGCGGACCGCTACCGTGGATCCGCCTAATCCAACCCTCAACCCTTTCCCTTCTCACATTATCGGCCGCGAGACCAAAAGACACCCTAAAGGGGATGAGTGAACCCTTTTTTGGGGACGGGATTTAAAGTAGAGGGCCCGGTATCCTAAAACGGGACGGAAAAGGGTTGAGGGTTTGAGTAGGCGGACCGCTATCGTGGATCCGCCTAATCCAACCCTCAACCCTTTCCCTTCTCACATTATCGGCCGCGAGACCAAAAGATACCCTAGAGGGGATGAGGGAACCCTTTTTTTTGGGGACGGGAGTTAAAGTAGAGGGTCGGGTATCCTAAAACGGGACGGGAAAGGGTTGAGGGTTGGATTAGGCGGACCGCTACCGCGAATCCGCCTAATCCAACCCTCAACCCTTTCCCTTCTCGCATTATCGGCCGCGAGACCAAAAGACGCCCTAGAGGGGATTAGTGAACCCTTTTTTTTTGGGGACGGGAGTTAAAGTAGAGGGTCGGGTATCCTAAAACGGGACGGGAAATGGTTGAGGGTTGGATTAAGCGGACCACTACCGCGGATCCGCCTAATCCAACCCTCAACCCTTTTCCTTCTCACATTATCGCCGGCGAGACCAAAAGATACCCTGGAGGAGCCGAGTGAACCCTTTTTTGGGGACGGGATTTAAAATAGAGGGCCGGGTATCCTAAAACGGGACGGGAAAGGGTTGAGGGTTGGATTAGGCGGACCGCTACCATGGATCCGCCTAATCCAACCCTCAACCCTTTCCCTTCTCACATTATCGGCCGCGAGACCAAAAGATACTCTAGAGGGGATGAGTGAACCCTTTTTTGGGGACGCGATTTAAAGTAAAGGGCCGGGTATCCTAAAACGGGACGGGAAAGGGTTGAGGGTTGGATTAGGCGGACCGCTACCGCGAATCCGCCTAATCCAACCCTCAACCCTTTCCCTTCTCACATTATCGGCCGCGAGACCAAAAGACACCCTAGAGGGGATGAGTGAACCCTTTTTTTGGGGACGGGAGTTAAAGTAGAGGTTCGGGTATCCTAAAACGGGACGGGAAAGGGTTGAGGGTTGGATTAGGCGGACCGCTACCGCGGATCCGCCTAATCCAACTCTCAACCCTTTTCCTTCTCACATTATCGCCGGCAAGACCAAAAGATACCCTGGAGGGGACGAGTGAACCCTTTTTTGGGGACGGGATTTAAAGTAGAGGGCCGGGTATCCTAAAACTGGACGGGAAAGGGTTGAGGGTTGGATTAGGCGGATCCGCGGTGATCCGCCTAATCCAACCCTCAACCCTTTCCCTTCGACATTATCGGCCGCGAGACCAAAAGACATCCTAGAGGGGCCGAGTAAACCCTTTTTGGGGACGGGATTTAAAGTAGAGGGCCGGTTATCCTAAAACGGGACGGGAAAGGGTTGAGGTTGGATTAGGCGGACCGCTACCGCGGATCCGCCTAATCCAACCCTCAACCCTTTCCCTTCTCACATTAACGGCCGCGAGACCAAAAGATACCCTGGAGGAACCGAGTGAACCCTTTTTTGGGGACGGGATTTAAAGTAGAGGGCCGGTTATCCTAAAACGGGACGGGAAAGGGTTGAGGGTTGGATTAGGCGGACCGCTACCGTGGATCCGCCTAATCCAACCCTCAACCCTTTCCCTTCTCACATTATCGGCCGCGAGACCAAAAGACACCCTAGAGGGGATGAGTGAACCCTTTTTTGGGGACGGGATTTAAAGTAGAGGGCCGGGTATCCTAAAACGGGACGGGAAAGGGTTGAGGGTTGGATTAGGCGGACTGCTACCGTGGATCCGCCTAATCCAACTCTCAACCCTTTCCCTTCTCACATTATCGGCCGTGAGACCAAAAGATACCCTAGAGGGGATGAGTGAACCCTTTTTCGGGGACGCGATTTAAAGTAAAGGACCGGGTATCCTAAAACGGGACGGGAAAGGGTTGAGGGTTGGATTAGGCGGACCGCTACCGCGAATCCGCCTAATCCAACCCTCAACCCTTTCCCTTTTCACATTATCGGCCGCGAGACCAAAAGACACCCTAGAGGGGAGGAATGAACCCTTTTTTTGGGGATGGGAGTTAAAGTAGAGGGTCGGGTATCCTAAAACGGGACGGGAAAGGGTTGAGGGTTGGATTAGGCGGACCACTACCGCGGATCCGCCTAATCCAACCCTCAACCCTTTTCCTTCTCACATTATCGCCGGCGAGACTAAAAGATACCCTGGAGGGGCCGAGTGAACCCTTTTTTGGGGACGGGATTTAAAGTAGAGGGTCGGTTATCCTAAAACGGGACGGGAAAGGGTTGAGGGTTGGATTAGGCGGACCGATAACGCGGATCCGCCTAATCCAACCCTCAACCCTTTCCCTTCTCACATTATCGGCCGCGAGACCAAAAGACACTCTAGAGGGGCCGAGTGAACCCTTTTTTGGGGACGGGATTTAAAGTAGAGGGCCTGTTATCCTAAAACGGGACGGGAAAGGGTTGAGGGTTGGATTAGGCGGACCGCTACCGCGAATCCGCCTAATTCAACCCTTTCCCTTCTCACATTAACGGCCGCGAGACCAAAAGATACCCTAGAGGGGCCGAGTGAACCCTTTTTTGGGGACGGGATTTAAAGTAGAGGGCCGGGTATCCTAAAACGGGACGGGAAAGGGTTGAGGGTTGGATTAGGCGGACCGCTACCGTGGATCCGCCTAATCCAACCCTCAACCCTTTCACTTCTCACATTATCGGCCGCGAGACCAAAAGACACCCTAGAGGGGATGAGTGAAACCTTTTTTGGGGACGGGATTTAAAGTAAAGGGTCGGGTATCCTAAAACGGGACGGGAAAGGGTTGAGGGTTGGATTAGGCGGACCGCTACCGCGGATCCGCCTAATCCAACCCTCAACCCTTTCCCTTCTCACATTATCGGCCGCGAGACCAAAAGACACCCTAGAGGGGATAAGTGAAAACTTTTTTTTTGGGACGGGAGTTAAAGTAGAGGGTCGGGTATCCTAAAACGGGACGGGAAAGGGCTGAGGGTTGGATTAGGCGGACCGCTACCGCTTATCCGCCTAATCCAACCCTCAGCCCTTTCCCTTATTTTTCAGACATGTGGAAGACTGTTTAATGCACATACTCTGATTTGTCATGCATGTACACGGTTGTTTAATAAACATATTGATACCGTCGTTTTGTATCAAAATTAAATTTATAAATCCGAACTAAAACTATAGCTAGTTATAGTAAGGGTCGAACCACATAGACACAAGATCAATTCTATTTGCTATTTTCAGTCTATAAAAGTAACAATTAAATGGGGGTTTTGAATTTGTTTGATTCTAATGACTAATTGCTAAAATACGAAATTTCTCAACAAGATAAAAAGAAGATCAGGAACTTCGGTTCACCATGGCTAAGGTTAGTTCAATAAGGTAGTAGAGGTCTTGTAATACGGTCTTAGGAAATATGAGCAAGCCTTTCGATCAATGCTCAAATTAACCTTACGGTCTTCTAATTCCCTAGAATTTCTCAAAACTTTCGTTCAAAGGAAATTCCAAATCTAATGATAACTTAACTACTAATCTTTTAATCTAGCATGATAGGTTTATCAAAAGAAAACAAGATCGATATGGAAGAAAATCATACTAATAAAATTGACCCTAATTTACACCATGGCTCACCTCGTTCCCAATCAAAAAGATTAGCAATGCATGATTAAAATTATAACAATTGCAAAATTAAAAGCAAAGAATAAGCTTGACATGATTGGAATTGAAATTAAGACAAAAGATTAAAAAATGAATTCTTTGAAAATAAATTAGTAACAACAAGAATTAATTGACAAGAAAATGAAAGAAGAAGGAAATCGCATTAAAGCTTACTAATTAATTGATGAACAAAGTAATAGAAATCGGAATCCGTCGTCGCACTTTCTTGTCTCCCAACTAGATCTAAAACTCAGTTCTTGAATAATGAAAAGCATTGCCTAAATTATTCCTCCGTTCTACTGATAAACGATGCCAAAAAGTTAATTACAATTGGGCTTTTTAAAAGTCTAACACGAAAAATCAATCTCAGCCTTGCGGCCTGGTCGATCGACTAAGGGGCATGGTCGATCGACCAGCCAGTGCAGTACAGTAACTCCTGCTGAATGTCCACGGTCGATCGACTGAAGAGCTTGGTCGATCGACCAACTTAGCTGTGCAGTAACTTCCTTTCCTCTTCAAATAAGCCACTTCACTCCAATGCACGCATCCCAAAGTGAGTGAGTACGAACTCCCTTCTTCCAAGCTTCCCTGAAGTTGCCTCCGGAGGACGATTTAGGCTTGATTTATCTCACTTCCACTCATTCCTACAATAAATCATAGAAATTGCAAAGTAAACCGTTTCGGGAGAAATAGTAGCTTTAAGCTAACGAATACGCATGGAAATACGTGCTAAAACTTCAAATAAAGTGTATAGAATATGCACGTATCAAATCTCCCCAAACCAAACTTTGCTTGTCCCCAAGCAAGCACTATGACTCAACTAAAAACCTAATGGAAAGGAGTATATCTCAGAGCTAGCTACAAGCCAATGCTAAACCGTTTAATGCACATAATCAACTACTGCAAAGCTCAAAGCAAGTGAACAAATTTATGCATATCATGGAATTAAATCGGGCATTCGACCTTGCAAGACTCATAAATTCGGACTCTCCCGGGTCACTCTTCCCTCAGCAAGGCAAATGGTAAGAATATATGTAGAAGAGAGGGAAGAAAATACAGACTCTCACCTAGACTGCGACTGACAAAACATGTATGCTTGACTAGTATGAATAATGATTCTAGCTATCGTACACACGCATAACCACCGTCAAGAACTATTACATGCCGAACTATTGCAAGATTTGGATATGTGAGGTTAAGTGGGAAAGAAAGGGCAAAACAAGTATGAAAATGTGAGGGTAAGAAGCCAAACTAGTACCTAACAAACCATCAGAAACCGTATCCCGATCCTCCAATTCGAAATATAAACAATTGCCTCTAAATGTCTAGGCAACACACTATCTCATAACAGACACCTCCAATTCATGAAATAAGCACATGAGGTGTATTCTCAACTCAGCCGAATTGTTATTTTTTTCTAAATTCCTTTTTTTTTCTTCTTCTGTTTTTTTTTCATTTTCTTTTTCCTGGATGGGCAATCGATCGCCCATCAGACCCAGTTGATCGACCACCTCCGCTGGACTATACTCACTGCCCAGATCAACTTCTTTTTTTTTTTTCATTTTTCTGAGTTTTTTTTTTCTTTTCCTCTTCTGACTTTCTCTCTTTTTTTTTCAGGCTGACACATTAGCAACTCCTGCAATTCTCATAAATACTCATTCCAACAGTACAGAAACGTACCAAAACTGCTATAATTCGACAAATTCCTCTACTACTTCCTAGCTCGGCACAATGGTAGGCTAAGTATGGGATGTAGTTAAGGACAACTGGCAGATATGGCTTATAGTGGAGTTAATGGGGCAAAATGAGAAAGGGGGAGATGCAATAGTTCTTAAAACACGCAATACCGACCACAAACCGATGCGTATAGGCAATAAGCAATCAAAACTCATACACGTGCAAAACATGAAATGATGGGAGTACTACTCTCAATCCTAAACTAACCGGTTATGAATGTCACCAGTTATAGGCTCTATATCTCAGAAAGTATAAGTAGTGTGCCAAAAGTAAATGAGTCAAGTCTAATAACCCGAAGTAAATTCCACAACAAAATTGGAAAAATCACTTTTAATTCTCGCTAAGCAGTTGTGAAAAGGCAAGGAATGGCATATATTTGACTAATAGTGCAATGTCATCATTAAAAACTCCGATCCGACTCGACTATATGCAAAAGTAAACGTGATATTTTTGATTTTTATGAAAAAAAATTTTTTTTTCGAAAGAAACACAAATGCAAGCTAAAATGTAATAAACGTGTGACTGGAATGCAATAAAAAAAACAAATGCAGATGCAAAAGACATATGCAAATACCCTCCCCAAACCAAAACGCACAATGCCCCCATTGTGCTCAGCAGCAAATCACCAGCATTCACAACAATATAGGGAAGGATAAAAGTAACAAAATAATAAAAGGAAACTAACAAAAGGGATCGGAACTCACAAAAGAAGACCTCCCCAAACCATCCAAAAATAGGGGAGGTCACAAGCATCTAATCTCCACTGTCATATTCGGAACCACTATCCTCATCTGACCCTGAGTCATCCTCCTCTTCCGCCGCAGCAGCAGCGGCAGTAGTAGTAGTGAGAGCAGCTCTCGCGGCAGGCTGAGGGTAACCGCCCACCGGAGGAACAAAGAAGGACGGGTGAGTCCAAGCACCTCGAGGGAGCATCCCCGTCCAGGCGTACTCCTCGTAAACTGGGTACAGGGCCAGGGCCGTGTCTAATCTGTGCTGATCAAAACTCCTGCACAAGTCACCCAACACACGTGACATCGCCCTTTGGTCCATGACCACAGGGATAACAGTAGGTGGAGGGGGACGAAAAGTGGCTGGGAAGCCCGTGGGGGCAGGAGTAGAAGAGGAGGAGGTTTGCGAAACGGAGGCACGAGCTCGCCTCGAAGTGCTAGCAGTAGCGGTGCCCGCCCCAATAGGGAGCATGTAGCTAGGCAAGGGCGGGCGAGCTGCCCCCAAAACAGTGGTAAGGGGTAGGATAGGAGGGAGGCCAACGACAGGGATGCGGTCGCAGATGAAAGAGTCAATCTTCCACCGACTCCGACTGTCGACCCACTTCACAGACCTCGCGTAAGCAAGATCCATGAAACATAGGTCAGGGTCAATAGGGGCCTCCTCTCAAGGGAAAAGAAGAACTAGACGGTTGGCGATACGCGTCACCAACCCACCACAAGAAATAGCTGCCAAAGTGCCCTCACTTATACTGTGAAAGTGAGAGGTAGTCAAAAATGCGATGTTATAGATACGGGCTACCCGACTTTCAATGTTCAGATAGCCCGCCAAGATAGAAAGTTCAATAGTATTCACATTATTTGACTCCTTGTGACCGAAAATGGTATTACCCATCAGCCGTAAAAAATAACGAAAAGGGGGCAAGTGGACGGAAGTGCCCGTCCTCTTAGGGCCGTTCCAGTCAGAGATACACGACCACATGACCCGGTGAACATCAGAAGTTTCCGAGGTGTTACCCTCGAAATAAAGACCCAAAAATCCAGCAAAGTCGGCTAGTGTCAGGGAGTAGGTGACATTGAATAGCCGAAAATAAATGCAAGGGCCATCCCTGTTGGCTTCAAAAGAAGCCTGGTCAAAAACATAAGACGAGAAAAACTCGAGGGTCAAAGTGTAGTAAGTGAACTCAGCCATGTCCATAAGACCCGACATTCCTGTCCCATTTAGCAGAGACACAACAGAGTCGAAACATCCTAATTTCTCTAAAGTAGGCCGATGAATAAAACGGGTGGCCTGAACTTTCATTTTTGCGACAAAGAGAGCGAATTTAGCTTGCTGAGTAGAAGTGGAGAAAATAACCTGCGGATAGTCAGGTAGACTATCCGTAGTATCCTCGATCATCAATGGCGGACCCCGGCCGTTTAGCGACTCCGATCGAATCGACCTTCGAACATCGGCTGCTTTCCTTTCGTCATTGTTGCTTCCTGCAAACAACAAATTAGCAACAAGCTTCCCCTAATCCCTAACACTGACAATTTAGAAACCCGAAACAAAATCAAAACTGAACATGAATTTAGGGTTTCGAAAAATTTGGGGAAAAAGGCTATAAGCATCTCCTAGTTGCTAAATTGTCTCGAAAATCAAGGGGAAAGGGTAGTAAAGGCAATTAAAACATAAAAGTCGAAAGAAATTGGCGTGAAATCGATTTTCTCCAAATCGATTTTTCGATCAAAAGGTAGCTTGTCTCGAAATATGGGCATAGAAATGCAGCGAGAATCGAAAATAAAGGATTAAAAGAAGATTAGAGACATACCTTTGACAAGAACTTGAAGATTTAAGCAAGAAAAATCGAGATTAAGGGGGATTTGCAGGAAAATCGCAAGAAAGGGGAAGAACAAGGGTTTCTATTTTTTTTGTTTGATTGAATGAGAAAGAACGAGTGAAATAGAAATGAAAACTTCCCTTTAATTTTACTTCTGATGTCGCGTGGTGG
Organism: Silene latifolia; assembly: GCF_048544455.1. Classification (NCBI taxonomy): domain Eukaryota; kingdom Viridiplantae; phylum Streptophyta; class Magnoliopsida; order Caryophyllales; family Caryophyllaceae; genus Silene; species Silene latifolia. The sequence goes on along the minus strand of NC_133538.1, from coordinate 13,947,352 downwards.
TCGATCGACTATCTTATCCAGTCGATCGACCACTCTCCCCAGGAAATAGCTTCTGCCCTTTTCTGCTCAGTCGATCGACTGAGTAACTTAGTCGATCGACTGCGTACGCTGGCAATTAAACACAAAATCGTCAAAAATTTATTTTTCCACTTCATTTTCCCGTCTCTCTCTCATGAACATTCAGTAAATCATCTTACGCATTGTGCATAAAATAAATTCCTGCAAAAAAAATCTCAAAGGCGCACATTTTTCAAACCAAGAAATTGCTAATTAAAAGAAAATAAGTTGAAAGTCCTAATGCAATTCAAATGAAATAACAAAGTAAAAAACCTAATTATAAAAAATGTACAAGCCGGGTTGCCTCCCAGTTAGCGCTGGTTTAAGAGGTCCCGCACGACCTTTTTACCTCAGTTTGCAGCTTCTAAAATTGGGTCAAAGTATAGTACTTCGACCTGCCCAACGAAATCGTCTGCACCGTGATAATGTTTTACATATTGGCCATTAACTTTGAACCTTTCTCTCAGAGAGGTCTCAATTCAACCGATCCGAATTTTGTAATGCTCTTGTGACCGTATATGGGCAGTCCACCTGGATTTCAGCTTACCAGAAATAAACAGATACGCGCATTAAAAAGAAGTACCTTATCGCCAATATGGAACTCGCGCTTGATGATTCTCTTGTCGTGTCGCCGCTTCGTTTTCTCTTTGTAGATCCTAGCATTATCATAGGCCAGTGACCTAAATTCCTCCACTCATTCAATTGTGTCATGCGTTTCTCACGAGAGAGGTTAGGATCCAAATTCAAATCACATATAGCCCACCAAGACTTACACTCCAACTCAACAGGTAAATGACATGTCTTACCATAAATCAATCGGAATGGTGACATCCCAATTGGCGTATTAAACGCAGTCCTATAAGCCCATAAGACATCATCTAACTTAAGACTCCAATCTTTTCGTGATTTAGAAACAACTTTAGCTAAAACCTCTTTCAATTCCCGTTAGAAATCTCGGCGACCACTAGTTTGGGGATGATACCCCAAACCTCTACGATGTTGGACACCGAATTTAGTCAATAAAGCACTAAGTTGTTTCTCTTTAAAATGCATTTCCCCATCGCTAATGACAACCCTAGGGACACCAAAACGAGGGAAAATAATCTTTTTAAACAGTTTAATCACGGCCTTTGCGTCGCAATGGGGAGTAGCGATAGCTTCTACCCATTTGGACACATAATCTACAGCTACGAGGATATATTTATTACCTTGACTGCTCGGAAAAGGTCCTTGATAATCAATGCCCCAGACATCAAAAATCTCAACCTCTAGAATGCCTACCAGTGGCATCTCATGTCTCTTGAAATATTCCCGATCTTTGACAAGCATCGCACTCAGCAACAAAATTGCGACTATCTGCATGCAAAGTTGGCCAATAGAAACCAGATTGGAGTACCTTAGCCACAGTCTGGGACGGACCATGGTGACCACCATAGGCAGAAGAGTGGCAAGATTCTAGGATATGCTTCACCTCCCATTGAGACACACATCTCCGGATAAGACCGTCTGCGCATTCCTTGAAAACATAAGGATCATCCCAAAAGTATTGTCTAGCATCATAAGCGAACCGCTTCTTCTGCTGCCATGAAACCTCGGGTGGTATCTTACCTGTCACAGCAAAATTAGCATAATCAGCAAACCACGGAGTGGATAAGACCCTGAAGTAGTAATAGCTAACAGACTCTCATCAGGAAAAGAATTATTAATAGGTAATGAATTCTCCCTTTCTGTCAGCTGCAGACGAGATAAATGGTTAGCCACCACATTCTCTGCTCCCTTCTTATCTTTGATCTCCAAATCAAACTCCTGCAAAAGGAGTATCCATCTCAAAAGTCTTGGCTATGCATCCTTCTTAAAAAAGAGAGTCTTCAGCACTGCATGGTCAGTATAAACAACAACCTTAGAACCTAACAAATAAGATCGAAATTTTTCTAAGGCAAAAACTACAGCCAGAAACTCCTTCTCTGTGGTATAATAATTGACTTGAGCCTCATCCAGAGTTCGGCTTGCATAATATATGGCATTCAAAGCTTTATTCTTCCGATGTCCCAAAACTGCACTGATCGCATAGTCGCTGGCATCACACATAATCTCAAATGGGAGGTCCCAATCAGGTGGCTGAATGATTGGCGCAGAAACTAGGGCCTCCTTTAACCTGTTAAAAGCTAAAAGACACTCATCAGTAAACTCAAAGACAACATCCTTAAGGAGCAAATGTGTAAGTGGTTTAGCAATTTTTGAAAAATCCTTAATGAAGCGCCGATAAAAACCAGCGTGACCAAGGAAACTCCTCACTCCTTTAACATTCACGGGAGGGGGCAATTGCTCAATCACCTACACTTTTGCCTTATCAACATGTATACCTTTATCAGATATCAGATGCCCTAACACAACTCCCTCATTGACCATGTACTGACATTTTTCCCAGTTTAAAATAAGATTAACATCTATACAACGCTACATGACTTTATCAAGGTTAGCTAAACAACGATCAAAGTCATTACCATAAACTGAGAAATCATCCATAAATACCTCCATAATGTTCTCTATATAATCAGAAAAAATCCCCATCATGCACCTCTAAAAGGTAGCAGGGGCATTACACAATCCGAAAGGCATTCTACGGTATGCAAAAACACCCTGTGGACAGGTAAAAGTGGTCTTATTATGATCATCCGGATGAATAGGGATCTGAAAGAACCCCGAATATCCATCTAGAAAACAGAAAAATTTGTTAGAAGCAAGTGTTTCAGTCATTTGGTCAACAAAAGGGAGGGGGAAGTGGTCTTTCTTGGTGGCGGCATTCAACTGTCTATAATCAATGCACATCCGCCACCCTGTCACAACTCGTGTTGGTATTAATTCATTTTTCTCATTCTTAACCACGGTAGTCCCTCCTTTCTTCGGAACTACCTGAACTGGGCTAACCCACTTGGAGTTGCCAACTGTATAAATAATACCTGCATCGAGTAGTTTCATCACCTCAGCCATAACAACTTCCTGCATCTTTGGGTTCAACTTGCGTTGACCCTGTCTGTAAGGCTTGTGGCCTTCCTCCAGCTCTATCCTGTGCATACAAATATCAGGGCTGATGCCCTTAATATCGACCAAAGAGTAACCTAGAGCCTTCCTGTTTTTCTTAAGCACACACATTAAAGCAGAAAGCTGGTCATCATTAAGCTTAGCACTAACAATAGATGGGTACTGCTCCGTATCATCTAGAAAAACATACTTAAGATTAGGAGGAAGTGGCTTACGCTCTAACACCTTTACCTCTACAGCATAGACAGAATCAGCTTCAATGGTATAGCAAGTATTTACCAAATTCTCGTTGACCAGGCTTAAGAGCATCTCATCTTCTTCCTCTTTGAGCTCGTAGCTCTCCATTGAGGCTACCAAAGCATCGGCTCCTCAAAGCATTCTCCGTGTATTACCGCACACTCATCTAAACGGGTTAGATCGGCTAAGGGATCCTTGGCTAAGGATTCCCTCCATTATAATTAACGAGCCACTGTCAACAATATCAATGGAATAACATGTATCATCATCGGAAAAGTGTAGCCTTACGAGCAAGATCGAACTCAATGGTGTCATCCCCTACCTCTAAGGTAATGATTCCGTGTTTGACATCTATTACAGCTCCAGTTGTATGTAAAAATGGTCTACCTAAAATAATAGGTATCGACTGTCCTCTCCGCAATGTCCAAATCAACGAAATTGACAGGAATAAAAAACTTACCCACTCGAACGGGTACATCCTCTAAGACTCCTAAAGGTCTCTGAGTCGATCTATTTGCCATCTGAAGGGTGATATCGGTTACCTTAAGTCTACTAATATTTAGCCTTTCACAAAACGAGAATATGGCATGACACGACACTGGCCCCTAAATCGCAAAGGGCCTTTCCAATTTCATGGTTACCTATAGTGCAGGGAATTGAAAAACTACCCGGGTCCTTTAATTTAGGTGGTATATTAATTTGCGAAAGAGCATTGCATTCTTCCACAAAAGCAACATTACCATCATCATGAAAATTTCTCTTACGATTCAAAATGTCTTTCATAAATTTAGCGTAAGAGGGCACAGGTAATTAGGTCGGTGAAAGGAATTGTTACCTCGAGATTCTTGACCATCTCCAAAAACTTACCAAACTTGCGCTCCAGCTTAGTATTCTTTAAACGCTCCGGATACGGGACTGCAACACTAGCCGTAGGATCAGTAACCTTCGGCTTCCGTAAGTTTAAAACCTCCGTCAAATCATCAATAAGTGTAGAATCATGCAAACTAGTTGACGGATTTGCGTCCTGCACTGGAGACCCGGTCGATCGACCATTGGGCTCGGTCGATCGACCAATCACTTTGGGCGTGAATAGTTCTGGACAGAGACTTTTTCATCGACATCCGGTCGATCGATCGGCTTGTTGTTGGTCGATCGACCGTAGTATCTTGGCAATAAAGCTCGTTTTTGCACCAGATATTAAATTCTTCTTTTCATCCTTTCCCGAGTCTTCTCTTGGCTTATCAGGACCATCATAAGAAAGGCCACTTCGGAGATTGATGGCATTAATGGTTTCAATTGGCCCTTCACATTTGCTTGAAGAATTGGCAACTTGCTTAGCCTCTAAATTCTCCAATTGCTTGACAAAATTCTTTGTAGACTCAATCCCGGCTGCTTCTATTTTCGCGACTTGAACCAAAAGAGTTCGGATTGTCTCTCTCAATTCCTCGGTCTCATTTGAGTTATGAACAAGAATTTTAATTTCTCTCTCGGGAACCTTAGAAGTCTCGAGCTTTTCGAGCCGGGCTGTAATAGAAGCTATAAGTGTCGCAACGGCACTCATTTCATCACTTTACTTTCGCGAGTTTCCACGTGAGCTCCTAAACTCAGCTCTATGGACTGCCATCTCCTCAATATTGTTCCAACCTTTATTCTGACCGGTATTATTTTGGAACCTACCATTCGCAGCTGCGTCCAGGATAACCTTGTAGTCATCATATAAAGCATTATAGAATAAGTTGCAAAGGTAACACTACTGGAAACCATGGTGAGGGACGGCCCGAACCAAACTCTTGAAACGTCCCCATGCTTCACAAAAGCCCTCATCAGGTCCTTGCTGGAAATTTGTAATTTTACTTCTCAAGGCATCAGTCTTTGCAAGTGGGAAGTACTTTTTGTAGAAAGCTAATGCTAGAGATGTCCAATCTGTGACTCCAGCTGCTACCCTATCAAGGTAGCAGTACCAATATCGCGCCGAATCCTTCAAGGAGTATAAGAACGTTATCCCCTTTACTTCATCCTGGGTCACCCAGTAGCCAGACATGGTATGGAACAATGATGAGTCCGTGAAAATTTCCATGTGCTTCAAAGGATCCTCGTCCAGGAGAAGAAAACCGATTTCGCTCCACTAAATCAATATAAGAGGAACGAAATTCGAAGTGACCAGTAGTGGGGGTAGGTAATACGTGTCCCTTTGGAATGTGCTGTTCTTTTGGCTGAAGATTGCCATATATCGTTGTCATGTTCGCAAAACTGAGAGTACTCAAGTCTTCCTCTCAAAAACGTGTCTTCTAACTGTGCAAGAGCAAAACTAGAAGCAAGAGTAAGCAACGGCCTCAAGGAACCAAAGTTCCTTAAGACAAGAAAAATAAAGCAAACAGAATTACACCGTCTCCCCAGCAACAGCGCCAAAATTTGATACCGTCGTTTTGTATCAAATTAAATTTATAAATCCGAACTAAAACTATAGCTAGTGATAGTAAGGGTCGAACCACAGAGAGACAAGATCAGTTCTATTTGCTATTTTCAATTAATAAAAGTAACAATTAAATGGGGGTTTCGAATTTGTTTGATTCTAATGACTAATTGCTAAAATACGAAATTTCTCAACAAGATAAAAAGAAGATCAGGAACTTCGGTTCACCATGGCTAAGGTCAGGTCAATAAGGTAGTAGAGGTCCTGTAATACGGTCTCAGGAAATATGAGCAAGCCTTTCGATCAATGATCAAATTAACCTTACGGTCTTCTAATTCCCTAGAATTTCTCAAAACTTTCGTTCAAAGGAAATTCAAAATCTAATGATAACTTAACTACTAATCTTTCAATCTAGCATGATAGGTTTATCAAAAGAAAACAAGATCAATATAGAAGAAAATCATACTAATAAAATTGACCCTAATTTACACCATGGCTCACCTCGTTCCCAATCAAGAAGATTACCTATGCATGATTAAAATTATAACAATTGCAAAATTAAAAGCAAAGAATAAGCTTGACATGATTGGAATTGAAATTAAGACAAAAAATTAAAACTGAATTGCTGAAAATAAATTAGTAACAACAAGAATTAAATTGACAAGAAAATGAAAGAAGAAGGAAATCGCATTAAAGCTTACTAATTAATTGATGAACAAAGTAATAGAAGTCGGAATCCGTCGTCGCACTTTCTTGTCTCCCAACTAGATCTAAAACTCAGTTCTTGAATAATGAAAAGCATTGTCTAAATTATTCCTCCGTTCTACTAATAAACAATGGCAAAAAGTTAATTACAATTGGGCTTTTTAAAAGTCTAACACGAAAAATCAATCTCAGCCTCGCGGCCTGGTCGATTGACTAAGGGGCGTGGTCGATCCACCAGCCAGTGCAGTACAGTAACTCCTGCTGAATGTCCACGGTCGATCGACTGAAGAGCTTGGTCGATCGACCAACTGAGCTGTGCAGTAACCTCATTTCCTATTCAAATCAGTCACTTCACTCCAATGCACGCATCCCAAAGTGAGTGAGTACGAACTCCCTTCTTCCAAGCTTCCCTGAAGATGCCTCCGGAGGACGATTTAGGCTTGATTTAGCTCACTTCCACTCATTCCTACAATAAATCATAGAAATTGCAAAGTAAACCGTTTCGGGAGAAATAGTAGCTTTAAGCTAACGAATACGCATGGAAATACATGCCAAAACTGCGAATAAAGTGTATAGAATATGCACGTATCACATATGTTGCCGGGTATCCTAAAACGGGACGGAAAAGGGTTGAGGGTTGGATTAGGCGGACCGCAACCGCGGATCCGCCTAATCCAACCCTCAACCCTTTCCCTTATTTCTCATTCTAAGGTGAGGTTGCATTTTGTGAGGCTGTCAAAATTAATGTTGATTAGTTCATGCAGGTGTAGGGTTGTTTAATGTACATATATTTTTCTTTCATGCATGTGCAACACTAATTCATGCACTGATAAGGAATTTTTTGTCTCATGAATGTGCAAGAGTAAACTGATTTTCTTACTCAAATTGCTTGGGTCAACAACATCTGTTGTTGCAGCTTTCGATTTTGCTGAAAAATAATCTTTGACTGACCGACCTTCTTTTAGTAGAACTTTTTTCTTGGCTGAAACACTCTTTCGCCCCATATCTATCAATGATTTGAGGGATATTGTAAAGACAGTTGAAAGATACACTGTTGTACAAATCACATGTTTATAATGAAGACGGATTGCAACATTTCACAGTAAATTATGTTGCAAAACAATGGTGAAGAGCATAATACAACTTGATGAATACAGATCAAAACTAAGTAAAATTGGGAAATGAAAGAACGTTAATGTAAAAGTCAAACCAAAAATATAAAATATAAAATATATATATATATATATATATATATATATATATATATATATATATATATATATATATATATATATATATATATATATATATATAGTCGGAATTCGGTGAGAACTCCTAAATATTTGAGGATTGAGAATTAGTGAATACAATATCACGGGTTCTTCAATACAATATCATGAAAAAAAATTAGACTTGTCCAAAAAAAAAATTTTTTTGAAAAAAAAAAAATTTTTTTTTTTTTTGCCAATTTTTTTTTCGTGTGATATTGTTTGAATAACCCGTGTGATATTGTATTGAACAACTTTTTGTGATATTGTAATGAAATCCTCAATCCTCAAAAAGATAGTGTATACTCACATGATCCCATTCCTATATATATATATATATATATATATATATATATATATATATATATATATATATATATATATATATATATAGAAATAGGATCCTGTGCGAACCTAAAGTTCGGTGCGAACTTACGAACTAACTAAGATTAGCCTTATCACACATACTGCATATCCACACAAAACACAACAAGACTGACACTCCTTATCTCCTCTCTCCTCCCATTTTCACTTAGCAACCACTCATCAACCACTTATATCCCAACGTCAGCTGCCGGTGGCCGGACGTTTCACCGGCGAACCATCTCCGACAAGAGCCCCACCAACTCGCCGGCGACCGTACGTTTATAACCACGACACCTCACAAACACTCCACGGACAAACGACCCTCTTTTCGTCGCCTTCAAAACCGCCCCACATACTCGCCCCATCGCACTGTTTCCCATTTTCGACACCAACATTCACCTTATTCTCCGTCTTAATCACGACCAATGTCGCCCCTTTCATAACCTGTCCATTACTTGGCAACTCCAATTCTTTCACATACCACAATTTCATCACCAAATTCCCGACATTTTGGAAATTTTCCGGCTACAAAACATTTAGATTCAATTTTCCGTCTCCAAAATCCCCGATAACGTTGCTGGGTCAGTTAGATTTTTGAAATTTTAGTTCGTTTTTGGTAGATCTAACATTTAGATCGAATTCTAAGAAGTATAAAACCGAAACTTAACTAGTTCTGGTTGTGAATGCGGATGAGATGTGTTGTGTGGAGGTGTGTCGCGACGAGGAAGGCGTGTGAGCAGCAACGAATAGAGTGTCGATCTGTATGGTCGCTGTGGTGGCGTAGGGCTGCTCGTAGTGGTCTTCGGTGCTGCTTGGTGCGGTCATTGTGGTGGTGGTTGCATTGGTATTTGCAGTTGTGATTGTTTTACTGTAGATTCGTGGTGTTTTTCAGTATTGTTTGTCGGTGGCGGTGCTGCTGCTGCCTGGTTGTTGCGGTGATGTGTGGTCAGTGGCGATGGTCGTGAGATGGCAGGGCTGGTGATGTCGTATTAGTGGGGGTGGTGACGTGTCATGAGTGGTGGTCGTGGTATGGTGTTTGTCGGCAGTTGTAGTGTTGGTGGTGGCAGCGGTGGGGCAGTGGATAAACAAAATACCGTCCTAGTTACACTTCGTATAACTACTACATACACCTCGTATAACTACTAGATACACATGTATCCAGTAGTAAGACCATGTGTATCCAGTATTAATAACATGTGTATCTGGGGTAGTTAAATGCAGTTTCGCACCGTACTTTAGTTCGCACGACCCCGACCCATATATATATATATATATATATATATATATATATATATATATATATATATATATATATATATATATATATATATATATATATATATATATATATATATATATATATATATATATATATATATATATAGAGAGAGAGAGAGAGAGTGAGTGAGCATCCCATGAGTCTATCATCTTAGATGAGTCTAGCATATCAATAAGAACTGTTGGATCTTTTGATCCAACCGTCCTGTTTATGACACGTGTTTTAATTTATAAAAAATAAAAAAAAAATAAAAAAAAGAAGTAGGCGCGCTAATATAATAAGAACGACACATTCATTATTCCTCATAAATTTTCACTTCCTTTTCTCTCTCTAAAACGCCTCTCTCTCTCCCTCTAAAAACCGTTTCTCTCCTTTTCTCTCTGGCAGTTAATTCACTAAACCATAAATTTTTTCCGGAAATTTTATTACATCAAGCAAAATCGCACTAATCAAGTGAAGATCATTATTATATTTACTCAGAACAATCGTTTCGAAGACGACGAAGAGGTATAAAATCGCTCTATTTCATTATATTGTTTTTAAACATATTTCGCCACTGCATGTTGTTGCTGTTGCTATTATTGTTGTTATTGTTGTTGTTTTTAGTGTTGATTATACTCTTTCTTCTTCAAATATTCATCGATTTAGGGTTTCTATTTTGCTCAAAGCAGGGTATTGATTTTTCCGCGAAAAATTAGGTTATTATTGTTGTTGTTATTGTTGTTGTTGTTAGTCTCGATTATAGTGATTTGAAGCGTTTATTAATTGATCGAAGAAAGAAATTGAGTTTTCAGTAAAAAAAATTAGGATATTACTGTTGTTGTTGTTGTTATTGTTGGTGTTGTTAGTCTCGATTATAGTGATTTGAAGCGTTTATTAATTGATCGAAGAAAGAAATTGAGTTTTCAGTAAAAAAAAAAATAGGTTATTACAGTTCTTGTTGTTAATGTTGCTGTTGTAATTGATTTAGGCTAATTGTTTTGCTCGAAGTGAGTAATTGATTTTCTGCGTTCAAGTTTTTCGCTTCAAAATCAAGGTTAATGATTTGTAATAAATGAGCAATTACTGTGTGTTACCGTTCTGCTTTCGATTGATTTATTTGTTCGTCGTGTTGAGTTATTTGTGATTTGCAGGGAATGTTCATTTTCCTGAAATTAATAATATTTACGAACAAATCTACGAACAAATATTATCAGAAAAGCGCTATAGTAAAAGTGTATCCCCTATCCTTTTAAAGAGCGACAATTGCTTCGTGATGATGTTATCGTAGTTTTATATCAAAACAATTGTTTGAAAATACCGTAACATTGTCTCATTCTCGTGAGGATACTATCATTCTTATTCCATTCCACATTCTTTCTCAGACTCGTCCACCATCATTCCTCTTGAGTTTAATAGTGTAATTGTTTTAGTTTTAATGTTATTTGTTTTGGTTTTTGATAAACAATCTCGGAAAGCGGTAGGTAGTACTGAAAAATCTGCCGTCAGTAAGAAGGCTAAAGTGGAAGCATCGGAAAAGACAACGAGCAAAAAAGCGCCGACACGAAGCCTTCAAAAACCGTCGGCCACGAAAAACGTCGAACCATCTCATGTCGATCAAGTATGTCCCTATAACTCTTCGTCGTGTTGAGTGATTTGCATGAAATGTCCCTTTTCCGAAATTAATAATATTTCTCAACAGATCTACATTATCAATTGTTTGTAACACTATCGAGTAAAAGTGTATCCCCTATCGTTTTCAAGAGCGAATCGCTTAGCATACGTAATAGTGTTCGTAGTTTTATATCAAAACAATTGTTTGGCAATACTTCGTAACTTTGTCTCATTCTCTCGAGGATACTATCATTCTTGCTCCATTCCACATTCTTTGTCAGACTCGTCCACCATCATTCTACTTCAGTTTAATAGTTTGTAATTGTTTTATTTTTAATGTTATTCTGTTTTGGTTTTTGATAAACAATGTCGGAAAGCGGACGTAGTGGCGAGAAATCATGCCGTCGATAAGAAGGCTAAAGTGGAAGCTTCGAAAAGACAGCGAGCAAAAAGCGGCGACACGAAGCCTTCCAAAATGCCAGCACCGAAAAACGTTGAAGCATCTCATACGGATCAGTATGTCCCTATGACTCTTCGTTGTGTTGAGTTGTTAGTGATTTGCATGAAATGTCCCTTTTCCTGAAGTTTATAATATTTCTCAACAGATATACATTAACAATGTTACTGTAACACTAATACAGTAATAGCACATACTATCTCCTATCCTTTTAAAGAGCAGCATCATTACCTATCAGTGTAGTAGCTATAATTGATTTACTTTTAATCTTATTCTGATTTTGATTTTTGGAAAAACAATGTCAGGAAAGCGGAGGTGCCCGAGAAATCAGCTGCGACGAAGAAGGCAAAAGTAGCAGCATCAGAGAAGACACCTAGCAAAAAGGTGCCGACACAGAAGCCATCAAAACCAACAGCACAGAAGGAAGTCGAAGCATCTCATGCATCTGAGTATGTGTCTAAAAATCTTTGCTCGACCGCAAGTCACTACTATTAGGGTTTATGATATATTGTCTCATTGTTACAGTAAAACAGAATCAATTGATCTTTAAAAATTTATTCGACCGCCATTATTCGTATTCCATTTGTCATTTCTTCAACGACTTGACTACCATCATTCCTTTTCAATTTAATAGTTATGCATTATATTGTTATTGTAAACTTCGATTTTAATTTTTGAAAATAACAATGTCGGGAAAGAAGAGGTACGAGAAATCGGCTCCCACTAAGAAGGCTAAAGTGGCCGCATCGGAGAAGACACGAGAGCAAAATGGTGCCGACGGAGAACGTGCCAATCGACTAAGAAGATGCGGACCGAAAAGTTGTCAAATCCTACAAATTGAAAAGGCGACGAAGGTGCCTACAGAGAGTCTACGCCAGGCAACACCTGCTCCTTCAAAAAGGTGCCAGTGAAGGAAATTAAGGTGCCCTGCGAAAAGGTGCTTAAGCCACCAGCCAGCTAGTACCAAAGGAGCGGGTGCGAAGGTTCCGATCCAAGCAAAGTAAAAAAGAAACCAATGTGCCGAGGAAGAAAGCGAGCGAGAAAAGCCGTCGCATGATGTGCCGGTGTTGTCGAAGGAGCAATCGGTGCCCATTGAGAAGCAAGCAAGTGCACCTCCTCAAAAGGCGAGAATCGTGCCAACGTCAAAAGGCGACGACTAAGCAATCAAAATCGGTTGCAAAGGAGCCAAAAGAAGAGGTGCCCAAAAAAGTTACTGTAACAAAGGGTCAAACCCCGAAGGCAGCAATGGCTAAATCTGCAGAGTTGGTGACAGAAGAGGTGGCAAAGAAGGTGCCCAAACAAAAGACGGCGGAGAAGGTTGTAGCAAAAAAGAAAGTTTCAGCGGCAAAAGACCCAACACCAGAAAAGGTAGTAAGAAAGAAAGAGAGCGTGAAGGTGTCTGTAAAAAAGAAACCGACAAACGCAGTGCCAAAAAAGGTGGCAGAAACAAAGAAACCAATACGAGTAACAAAAAAGAGACCTAGAGATAAGCCCATGTCATCTGAAGAAGAAAGTGATAGAGATTATAAGGTTTCAGATGACTCGAGCGTCAGCTCCAAAACGTCGAAGAGGGCTAAAACAGAGAAGAGACCAGCCAAGACGGTGGTGAAGACTGAAAAAGAAGAAGTCTTAAAAAAGTATGTGTCTTTCTAGTGGCCAAAACTTGTATGTTTAAAGTTTCGATTTGATTTGATGTTAAAGAACACCTATCGTAACATTTTTATCTTTGTTTCAGTGCTACTGTAACAGATGTACCGTAACATTGTCGATTATACTTGTTTGTTAATTGATCGTAGAAGGAAATTAATTTTCCATTAAACAATTAGGTTGTTGTTGTTCTTGTTGTTATTGTTGTTGTTTGTGTCGATTATACTGATTCGTAATAAATTTAGCCTAACTGTTTTGCTCGAAGTCAGTAATTGATTTTCTGCGTTCTAGTTTTTCGCTTCAAAATTAGGGTTAATAATTTGTAATAAATGAGCAATTATTGTGTGTTACCGTTCTCCTTTCTACTGATTTATTTGTTCGTTGTGTTGACTTGTTTAAAGTTTCAGTGTTACAGTAACACCTTTACTATATCCTTGTTTTGTTGCTTTCTTACTGTTGGTTTGTTGGCATAAAATAGTGTCACACTATTTAAGCAGTGGTGCTAATTTACACTTCCTTATTACAGGCCGGATAAATACCCAACTAAGTGCAGGGCCCAGTCGTTGGTCGATGTTATGAGCAAGTTTTCCGTAAAGCAAAAGAAAGCCATTAAAGAAATTGGTTTTGGAGGACTATTGAAGATGAATATATCAGTAGTCCCTTCAGGGCTAACAGACTTGCTTGTTGAGGCTTTTGATTACGACAGTTTCAAGGTTCATGTTACTGAAATAGAGGAGTTTGTGCTGTCACAGTATGATGTTCATGACCTATTTTTACTGCCGGTGAAGGGTAATAATGTGATGCTGACCGCGACTGGTCACGCATCCCAGGCTGAGGACACTGAGTTAAAAAAACAAATGGAGAAGGAAGTTCAACATCTCTACAGCACAGAACATCAAGCTAGATTTGGTGACTAGTTGGTTTAAGAATAACAAGGGCGCCTGCGGTGATGAGTTTAAGCAGGTGTTCATTCTTTATGCGCTCTCCACTTTTTTAGCGCCGACTCCAAATTATTCTGTTGATTTCAGGTTGTTGAAGGCTGTGGATGATGTTGAAAAAATAAAAGGTTTTAATTGGTCAAAGTATGTCTTTGAGAAGGTAGCTGAGGGTGTCAAGGGGTTGAAGACAGGAACGGTTAAGTGTCTTTGTGGGTGTATTGTGGTGCTACTGTTAGCCTACATTCACCGGTTTGAGTTCCATGGCGAGGTACAACCAACCGACTTACCTCGATACGGCATTAGACAGATGAAAGTCTTTCAAAAGAGTCAAAGACGAAGGAAAGATTGGCTGTCTAGGAGCTGATAAGTTGTCAGAAACTGTCTATCCTATTTGTCTTGGCAAGGGATCCCCAACTGAAGGTAATGTGGCACTGTCAGTGTAATATCATCACTGTAATATGGTCACTGTAATATCGTTACTGTAATGGCTTTACTGTAATAACATTAATGTTACCTTATGTTTTAGCAGGATTTTCGGTGATCTAGAGCGTCCTGCCAGGGATTTATATGTAGGGTGATCTAACTCGAATAACTTGCCTGATTGATATAATTAAATGTAAAACAAACTAATAAATAATGACACAAGGATTTTATAGGTGGAAAAACCCTGGGAATAAGGGAAAAAACCACGGGCACCAAGCCAGGAGTGATTGTTACTATGATTTTGGATAGCTTTGACGGGGGTATTGTTATATCAGGCGTGACAGACGAGTATATTGCTTAAGAATACAAAGTATATGAGTAAAAGTGATGGTCTCTCAGATGATCCTTCTTGTCTTCCCTTTCTTTCTATTTATAGGTGGTTGCTTTCAATCCCTTTGTGCCGTTTAGGTTTTCCTGGTAAATAGGGAATGTGCCCTATTTACCCGGAGATGGTTGCTTCTTTCTTAGCCGTTGCTTTGACTGCTCCCTATATTTTTGCCTTACGGAATTGGTCTTCCTTTTTTGTAGGGAACATATGAGCGCTTGTTTGTTGCCTGCAATGGCCTGGTGCTTTACCTTTCAGTGCTAGTTATTTCTACTTTGTCTTCAATCAACTCCTCGCTTAGTGCTGTCCGTCTTAGAGTAATGCCTGGCTTTAGATCTCTAGAGCCTGGAAGTTGTCTTTGGCTGTTGCCTGGCCTATATCAGGTCAGGCAGGATAATTTAGGGCCCAACAATTGCCCTTATCTTCTTATTCCTTTATTGGTCGGCCGGGAATGAGGAGATAAAAATTTGGGCCGTGCAAGTGATTTGTGCGGGGATTTTCTATCGGATTCGAGAATTTGTGTTTGCTTCAACTTCTTGTAACGGTTACTTGCCATAAATAGGGTAGGTTCACAAAACCCTAGGAGAGTCATGATTGATCTTAACCACTTGCTTTCCTAGCCGTTATGGTTTTGCGGCTATAAATATCTTGTTTGTTTCGTGTATGTCTTCACATTCCAATCTCTAACTTTCTTCTTTCTCTTTCTAAAAAATTCTTCCTTTGCAAAAATTCATCTTTCAGAAAAAATAATATATGGCTGGTGGCAGGAGAAGGAAGGACAGCTTCAAAAGCTCTGCCGAGGTTGAAAAAGTTCTGTTGAAGTTGAAATGGCTTCGCCGAGGTTGAGGGGGTCCTGAAGTCATTCCCGAGGATGACGTGGTGGAGGTTGTTCCTCCTCCGAGGTTCGTCCATGTCTTATAAGGGGTTGAGTATTCTCCTAATAAGGCTTTAGCGATCTCTTTCCATGAGGCTAATCAATCGAAACTCGCTTTTGAGCATTATATAAAGGGCGGGGGTCTCATTCCTCATGGGGCCGAGGTTTGGATTCCGAGAATGGTCCTATCGGGGCTAATTGGAGTAGCCGGGTTGGTTCTGTATTTTTGAGTGGGCTTTCGGGGGTGGTGGTCAACTTCCCCTTTCTCCTTTATGGCCGAGGTGATTAGGGCTATTAGGGTTCCTCCGTTTCAACTCATGCCAATGGTTTGGAAGATTGTCCATTCTATTGAGCATTTATGTTCTAAGCATAAGTTGGTTATTACTCTGGATGATTTTAAGAATGTTTATCATCTGAAGAGTCATTCTACTGGGAGGTTCAATTTTCGAGTCAGGTCAAAGATGGCTCACCCGATCACCAATTTTGATTCGGGGGATGATAAAGGCCGGGCTCAGACTTATATGTTTATCAAGGTGATTCAATTGCCCCGACTGGACTATCTCAATTATCCATTGTTGAAGGAGGTAATCTTTCTTTCCGCATAATTTTTGGTTTGGTAATAGTATTTTTGGAGAGTTTACTTACTTTGCCCATGTTTTCTTTTAGTAAATGACTGGGTGAATGATCCACGATCTTGAGGGTCGGGCGACCGGATAGCGAGCGTTTATGGCGTTACTGAAGAGGAGAGGGCTTGGCACGCATGCAGGGCAAGCCGCTATGCCTCGTTTTAAGAAGGCTAAGCTGAGCACTTATAAGCCTGTGAAGAGCACTAAGGTTCCAGGGGCATCTTCATCAGGGAGTAAGTTCTTTTGCTTGTTTTGTCATTCTGTTTTCCTGTATTGGATCCATGCTTTTATTGCTGATTTTAGAAACTCGTCGTGCAGCTACCCGGGGCTTGCCGGGATTGCTAGTTTTGGTCTGTCTTTGGTGAAGGCGGGGTTTCTCAAATTACGGGGAGAAGTCAAAGAGCGGTGAGGCAACGGGGAGTGATAGTCTTGTTCAAATTCGGGAACGTGCGGGGGCTCGGTTGGTATCGCCCGAAAAGGTCGTGGATGAAAGTGATCGTCCGAGAAGAGGAAGAGAGTGGATGAGTCTTTGGGAGGAGTTCATGAGGTCAGGGGAGTCGGGGCTCGTATGGATGAGGTCCGGTTGCTAAGGATCAAATTCGGGCTCGGCTTTTGTGGTTGATGATCCTTATTTTAAGTACCGGCGAGAGGAGGCTTCGCTCGTGCTTTGGCCGCTATGTATCGTTCCGGGGATTATGCCGCCAACCTGGTTACCATGCTTCGGGGAGGTTTATATTTTTTGTCTTTGTTTGTTGTGGGTTTTTGTGTGTGTTTTCTTTTTTGTGGCTTAGATGGGCATTTTCTTTTGTTTTTAGAATGTTAATGATGTCTTTGAGGAGTGCTGTCAACCGGAATCGATCCATGGTCTAAAAAATGCCTTGGATTGGGAGGTACAAATCTTGAAAAAAGATCTTGACAAGTTTAAAGCGATTTGGAGGTGTCAAGGTGAGAATCATTCGTTGAAGGAGGATAATGAGGCGGGGAAGGCTCGGTTCTTTGGTGGAGTCTGCTAGGTGAAATCGCTCGGGATGCCTTGAAAGCTCTTCGAGGCCAAGTTTGATATTGCCCGGGGAGGAATTGAAGGGCTGAAAAGCGAGGCTATGCGGGAGCGATTAAAAGTAAATGAAGAATTGGGTGGAGAGGGACGAGGTTCGGGCCAGGTATAAAGATGCTGCCCTGTATTTCTTTGGCAAGGGTCGTGTGGATGCTATGAAAGAGCCTCTTTGAAGTCATGCCTTTTTGGAATCCCGATCGGGAATTGGGTGATCTCAATACCACGTATCCGAGCTTTGTAAGTTGCATCGATGAGGAGGTGGATTCTCCTCCATCCAAAGGGAAAAATAGTGATGTTGAAGGGGATGGAGATGAAGAAGAAGAGGCTGCTGATGAGGGGATTGGCTCTCCGCTCTTGTGTCCAAGGTGGGCTAGTTTGAAATATTTTTATATTTTTTTTTTTTTGTGTTGTTTTGGCCTATTCAGGGGGGGGGGGGATGTTCCCTGAACAAATGATTTAGGATTTGTTTTGGTTTTTGTTGGCTTTGCCTGAATGAACGGTGTGTTCTTTTTGCAGGAAGGATGTATTCTGGGTAGGTTTGAATATATATGTCCTTTCCCTTCTTGATTTTCTTTCTTTGTTTTTTTGACGGAATTTGTACCTGTATATTCATGTGATATTTTTGTTAGAATAATGCCTGTCGGGAGGGCTTATGGCCCTCATTCCTGTGTTTATGGGGAATGGTGGCTTTTACGCTGTCGGGAGGGCTTTTAAGAATGAGGGTGGTTGCGGTCGGGAGGGCTTATGGCCCTCGGCTGTCGGAGGGCTTTTTGACAAGTACTATGGTCTATTCCACCTTTGTACTTGTCTTTTTATGTATCTTGAGCTCGGTTTATTTTTCGGGTCAGGCGGCGGTGCCAAATTAGAGCATTTTTAGAAATCTTTGTTCGGGTTGGGTGGAGTGGCCCTCAATCCACGAACATTTGTTTAAGCCTAAAGTATAACATATAATAAGTAAAAAGAAGGCGTAAAACAAGTTTTCAGGATTTGAAATAAAGTTTTAGGTGAAATTAAGAATGATAAGCAAGTAATTTAGCACATAGCAGGTATGAAACTTAGCACATGTATATAGGGTGAGTAGTTTAACCTGCTTCTTGATTTTGGAGTTCTCCTGAGTCCGTTTCTTCTCCTGCTTTGGATGGAGTTGGAGTACCAATATTGGAGAAGTCAATGTTCCTTATGATGGAGGAGAATGGTGTGCCAGACTGGACTTTCAATTTTGATCCTGAAGCTTTTTCTCCCAATTTGTATCTTTATTTGGATTCGATTCTTTCAATTTTGCCACTTCGCCAACTGGATCATTTTTTGTTTGATTGTTCCATCTCCAACAACGTTGTTTGTTTGCAAAGCAGACTAATTGTTGCTCAATGCTATCTCCTGCCATTTTTTCTTAGTTTTTTTTGTGGTATTTTGATGGTGGGCTTTTGATTATTTTTGAGTTAGATGCCCCACGGTGGGCGCCAATTGTTTTAGCAGGATTTTCGGTGATCTAGAGCGTCCTGCCAGGGATTTATATGTAGGGTGATCTAACTCGAATAACTTGCCTGATTGATATAATTAAATGTAAAACAAACTAATAAATAATGACACAAGGATTTTATACGTGGAAAAACCCTGGGAATAAGGGAAAAAACCACGGGCACCAAGCCAGGAGTGATTGTTACTATGATTTTGGATACTTTGATTGGGGTATTGTTATATCGGCGTTAATTATTAATATTAATTACTAATTACTAATATGTTTCGTAAATAGGATGGGCAGAATCGATGAGGGTGAGGATGACGAGGCGGTTTTTCTTAAGAATAGTGAGGGAAGGAGTACATCTTGATGGAGAAGCTTCTGGCATTGAAACAGATGCCGAGTTGAAGGAAAAAGTTGTTGATGTGAGTTGTTTTTATAAATTTAATTGTGTGCAATTGTTACAACTCCCAAATCTGGTATCTAATTCGTTTCTTTTACGGTTTATTGACTTAGGAAACCGACCGATGTTCTTGATGTATAGAAGGGATTCCAACCTTGTTCACGAGAGATTTGCACAATGAAGGTTTTGGCGAGAAAGAAAATCACCACTAAATCCTGAATGCCTTAAATATGCCGAAGATGTTGTGCAAAAGGCTAAATCGTTAAAGAGGAGGGCGAATGACTTCCCGGTATATACAAGGTCCAAAGTCAGTAGGAAGTTGGAACCATTTCCAACAGAGAAAAGTCCTAGGACAGTTAAGTCAGAATCCCTGGTAAAGGAGGTATTGAGCAGTTTAAGTGAACAACATCATGAAAAAGATGAGGAGGAGGATGAGGAGGTTCATGACGAGGAGGCGGGTAGTGAGGGCAGGCAAGATGAGATGGATGAGGACGGGACTGATGATGGCCACGATGATGACGGGACTGATGATGGGGAGGATGATGATGAGGACGGGGATGACGATGGCGGCGATGTTGAGAGTCGTCTTAAAAACAAGAGCCTTCAAGAGGGTGTCACGGACATAGATAACGATGAAGAAAGTGCCGATGAGGAGGAAGACGATGAACAGGATGAAAAGGAAAAGGAGGATGAAGAGGAAGAAGACAAAGAGGACAAAGAGGAGGATGTAGAGGATGTTGAAAGCCAATCTGGTGAAGGTAATAGATCGAGTAACAGTGTTACTGTTATTACTTTTAGTTATAGTTTTACAATAACGCTGTTACTGTAATATGTTATATATATTAATAGTTAGTAATATAATATTCAATTACTTACTTCTGATGAGGAACAGGATGATGCAGATGAAGACGATGATGCAGATGAAGAGGATGAATCTGGCAAACGTGAAGAGGATGACGGAGATGAAGAGGAGGAGGATGATAAAGACGAAGAAAATTAAGACGGCAAAGAGGGGAGTGGTGAGGGTGATAAAGATGCATCTGATGAAGGTAATATAGTAACACTACTACAATAATCTAATCACTTGCACTAACACTGTTACATCATCGCTGTTATAGAGTTTTTATTTTACAAATAATTACTAATATTCAATTACTTTCCTTTTAGATGAAAACGATGATGCTGATGAATATGATGCATCAGGTGTAATACTCCGTATTTATAATACTCCCTCTATTTTTTTATATATGACTTTCTCACATTTCGAGACACTCCCTTCTCTCTTTAATATCTCTTAAAATATAAGACTAAATATTATGATATGTATACTCATATGAAAGAGTTTTTCGTAAGGAATTTAATGGTACCATTTTTATATTTTTTGAACAAATATATTTTTGTAAATATTAAAGTCAAAGGCTTACCTCGTAAATACAAAACGTCATATATAAAAAAGTGGAGGGAGTAATAATTTATAAGAATAATTTATGTAATTTAATGGGTAATTAAATGACATTTTTAATAATAAATATAAGTGAGACGTTAATTAAATAATAAATTAATAATTCAAGTCGGGAATTGGGCTTGGCTAATATTTGTGCTTTGGGTTTAGTTGGTGATCGAGTGTTGGACTGTGTGGTATTATTATATGGGCCGAATTTATTAAATTGGTATTAGTGTAATCGGGATTTATATCGGGAATTAATAATAATATAACAAGGTAATTATAATTATAATAATAATAATAATAAAGTTATGGCAATAATAAATTAGTAAATATTATATGAGGAAATCATAGTTATGGTGGGATTAATAGTATATGATAAATAATAATGATATAATTATAATGACAATTCCTATACTAATTAGAATAAGGAAAGTTACTTAGTTTCCTAATTGGCCTCGTATTCTCTAAATCTTACACTATAAATACCACCTTAAATCTGAGAAATAATTCACAAATTAAAAGAAGAAGCTTTAGGAGACGGAAGAAGAAGGAATTAACATAAACTAATTAATCAACTCGAGGTAATTATTCATCTTAAATCAATTTATATTCTTTTCATGCAAGCATCTTTAAGACAACCGTGTGACTTATATAGACCACCATAGAACTCGAGATTTGGACCTAGAGCAACCTTGGACTGCAAAGTTTCTGACCTGACCATAATTGACCGTTGTTGACCTTGTTACGGTGGTTTTTGGGGCGGTTGAAAGACGACTGGGCAGGAGGGATTTTGGGTTAGGTTTCGTGTGATTGGGATGGTTATTTGACCCACTAATTGGACACGGCTTAACCTGGGGTTTGGGTGGTTGATATTGTCGGCAGAGGGCGGTTGTGCTGGTGGTGTTGGGGTGGTCAGTGATGGTGGTTTGTGCGGTGGTGACGGAAAACAGGGGAGGAGGTGTTGTTCTAGGCAGGCGGTTTTCGGGGGGATTTTGGGGGTTGTTGGTGGCCTGGGTTAGGGGGTTTCTGGGAGGTTCTTGTCGAGGGAGGATAGGAGAGTTGATTAGTGGTTTTAGGTGGCGGTGAAGGTGGCATTAGGTTGTGGTTATGGGCGTGTTTTATAGGGGTGGCAGGTGGGTGTTGTTGGTGTCGTGGGGATTAGGGCGTGCGTGTTTGGGTTGCTGGTGGTGGTGGAGCTGGAGGTTGGTGGTTGTCAGGGGTCGGGGTGCGGGGTGCGGCAGGCTGCTGGTGTCCGGCTTGGGTGGTGGTTGTGGTGGCTTGTGGTGTCGGGTTTGGTGGGTTTTTAAGAGGGGTGTTGGTCACGATTTATAAACCGTGTATGGGGTAATGTGTGTTTGTTTTTGTGTCGGGTTTTAATTATTTTATTAGCTCGGGTGAGTCGGGTTTGTAGTTAAATCGGGTTTTTAGTTATCATAAACCTTTAGTAATTATAATAAATAATTAATTTGAATAATTAAATAAAAGGAATAAATAAATAAATGAATAAATAAGTTAGTAATTATAATTGTTGTAATTGTTATTATTATATAGGTGACGAAAATTGTGAAGAATTATAATCGGATTGGATTTGCTTTATTTATTTGGATTGCGTAATTGGAGTGCTTGCTTGCCAGGTAGGATAATCTACTCAACTATATCTGTTTTTCGTGTTTAATGCATGGATATTATTAGAAGGGTGATTGGTTCATGATTCCTTGTTCAATTAAGTTAATTGAGTGATTTATATTGTTGGTTGTTGGAGTTATGCATATTATATACGATTATATTGTGGAACGGTTTATGAGAATTGGACTGCCCCAGGCTTAGTCTCTGGTGGATAACGTGAGTGGTGATTGGACTGCCCCAGGCTTAATCTCATCTCTGGTGGATAACGTGTGTGAATAATTGGAAGGCCCCAGGCTTAGTCTCTGGTGGATAACGTGGATAGTTGATGTTGAGATGTGACATGTGAACAGTTGAGATTGGAATATTGACAGTTGTGAGAGATTGGTTGTTTTAATATATTTTATCCTACTCAACCATTGGTTGACGTGTTTGCTTCTGTGTCAAAATAAAATTGATGCTTGCTTTAATTGATGGCATCCTGTGGTGAACCATTTAATATTTTCGGTTAAATGGGGAGCAGATTTAAATAGCAGGTTTTGAGTTAGCTGGATATGGGGAGCTTGGTCGTGTGAGCTTGCGGACCTGCAGGAGTCTAGATCACATATATAGTTATATCACTTATTTAATTTCCGCTGCGAGTTGTATTTATTTTTATATTAAGTTTTAGTTGATTAAGTTGTAATGAACATGTATTCACTAAAGTTTTAATTTAAAGTACTTTGGTATTGTTGTACTTTGTTATTCACTACCTCGGGAAACCGAGATGGTAACACTTCTATTTATTTGGGAATGTCTAGCTAAAGGCTCCCAAATAAATGGGGGTGTTACATCAGGGCAGGGTGACAAAACAACTAGCGAGACAGAAGATGGATCTGGTGAAGGTAATAGTGTAATGCTGTTATAGGCTTTCTGTTACTGGGTGCTTTTTTAACAAACAATTTAGTAATATATTCATTATCTGCTACATAGATGACAAGGAAGAGGCCGAAGGTGATGCATCAGGCCAGCCTGAAGATAACCGAACTAGTGAGGCAGGTGAAGAGGCATCTCCTGAAGGTAATTGAGGAATCTATTTAAACTCGTTGTGTCAGAGGATGTAACTATAACAATGTTACTGTGACGTAATTTTAACAGAAATTTACAGTGTATCTATTGTGCCCTTTTTGGTTCAAAGAAAAATTGTTAATATATATTGAATCCAATTACCTGTGACACAGATGACGAGGAAGAGGCGGAAGTTGATGAATCGTGCAAGCTCGAAGACAACCTTGACCAATGAGGCGGTGAAGAAGGATCTCCCGAAGGTAATAGAGAAATCTATTTGCACTCGTTGTATTAGCTGATATAACACTGTTAACACTGTTACTATAACACTGTTACAGTAACGCTGTTACTGTGTCGTAGTTTTATCAGAAGTTTACAGTGATATATATTCAATTATCTACTACACATATGACAAGGAAGAGGCCGAAGATGATGCATTGGGCCAAGCTGAAGAGAACCCAACGACTGAGGCAGCTGAAGAAGGATCTTCTGAAGGTAATTGAAGTAGCAAATTTACAGTAACAATGTTAGTATAACTATGAGGCATTGTTGGTCCGAAAAACATTAGTAATTTATATTCAATTCAATTACTTGTGCCACAGATAACAGGGAAGAGGTCGATGATGATGCATCAGGCCAGGATGATGACCAGCCAACCAGGGAGGGAAATGAAAAGGAAGATGACGATAAAGATGAAGAAGAGGATGATGGCAATGAAAAACCAGATGAAGAGAACGATGATGATAAAGATGAAGACAAGATCTTTGGCGATAAAACGAAGATAATGAGAAGGAGGATGAAGCAACGGTAATGAAGACGCTGATGGGAATGATGAAAAAGGTGAGGAAGGAGAAAAACCCGGTGAGGTTGGTGATGAGACGGTTGGCGACGAAGAACCAATAACTACTCAAGTCGATCGGTAGCGAAGATGACGACGATGATGAAGTTGATATTGTTGATGATTGCAGTGATGAGATCATGTATGACGATTACGACGAAGATACTGGCGACCACTATTTGTTACATGTCGAAACAACTGAAGACTGGATGCGCGTGATGGATCCTCGCTACGGCTGCACAATCGAATGTGGCCTACCAGCTCCGGATCTAACACTTGTGTCCAAGACTATGATAAAACACAAGGAGATAATGGCGCCTATTCTTGAAGTTAGGAAAGAAACAATTGACTATTGTTTTATCGACGATGACGAGAACCTCTCAGATACGTGAGTACTTTATTTACTCTTGCACTGTGATAAACAAAACGTTTTACTTTGCAAGTGAATACTGTTTCAACCTGAATAGTTATTCTTGTTAAAATTGTTACTCTATTAAAAGGTGTTCTGACTATTACATCTCATTGTCCAACAGGGAAAGGCTTGTCTCGTATGGGAAGTATCACTTCATTCCAAGGGAAGATTTAAATTCATTGGCTCCTGGTGAGCTTGTTTATATAATGGTGACTGAATGTTGGTCAATGTTGCTCAATGACCTCATCTTCAGAAAGGTAGCAAGTGATACACCATTGAGGATCTTCATGGGCTTGGGTCAATCTGTATGTTACTGTAATAAATAAATTTTTATTCTTATTGATTTTGTGTTTCTATAATGTTTATTGACTTTGTATTTATATTTATTTTTGTAGGACGCATTAGCAACTATGGCTCTTGGAAAACCCGTTCGAAACAGACATTTAGAAGGTGAAGTTTTGTTGTCCTTCAGACATTGGATCAAATACAACCTGAGTCCACTGAATTTCAACTGTGATATGGTAAACCACATTACTGTTAATTTTTTTTTTTTATTCTTATATAAGTAGAGTGTATAGAAGTTCTGTTTAGAAATGATATATATCTGCTCAATTGCAGATATTCATTCCACTCATTCTGGAGGACCACTTTTTCTGTGCTTGCATAAATTTCATGTCGCAAACCATTGACTACCTAGACAACAAACCCTTATATGCCAGATCCCGAAAAGCAAAAATGGCAAGAAGTGCGGTAAGTTTCTCTACTTACAGTAACAATGTTATACTTTTAAATTTCCATTAAAAAATTTGGAAATCATTGTTTCAGTAACATAGATACAATAACAGTATTACTTGTGCAGGCAAATATCATGGGGAAAATGTAGTCAGAAATGCAAATTGCAAAAGGCTCCAAAGTGGAAAGTTTCCCACTGCAGAATGTGAAATTTAAATGGCAGAGCATTGCAAAAAATGTGGATTGTGGAGTTTTCATGATGATGCACATGGCTTTCTACACGGGGAATGTTTTTGACTCTGAGCTGGGGGATGAACGGAAAAGAATGGTGTACCGTGCTGAAATATGTGCAATACTTGTTCTTAGCGACTTGAATCAAGTACGAAAAGAGGTGCAGGGGAGGATATCAAAATTCAGGAATGAAAGAGAACAGCTGAAGAAAAAGGTGATGCAAAAAAGAAGGCTGGAAGAGAAGAAGGAAAAAAAGGAAGAGGAAAAAATAAAGGAGCCACATGAAAAACAAAAGGAGGAAGAGCCCAAACAGCCGAGGGTGAAGTCGGTTGCTTACAAGCGTTCTCCTAAAGCAATTGGTGAAGATAAGGAGATAATATTTAAATTTCATAATGATGATGCTATGGGATGTTCTCTAGGTCATGGTGAAATTGACGGTGAAATATTCCTAGTCTCTGAATTTATGAGAGCAAATCAGAAACTGTTGTCCAGTACAACTAATCTGAGAAGGCACGTTCTTTATTATGCGTTTATGGATGATATCGACTTCCACAAAAGGTAAAATACTTGTTGTTCTTTGTAAAAGTGTTCTTTGTTATCTTTGTTTATGTAAAAGTGTTTTTTAAACACTTTGTTTATGTTACACTTGTTTCTGCGAAAACTCTTGAGTAATCGACTCTTATGGTTCGTAACACCGAGATCCCGGCTGCGTTTGGAGACAACGGGAGGTTGACAAGAGCCGATATACTCTCACTACGTCCTAGGAGTCACACAAATTGGATGGTGTTTGAATGCTGGTCTCTACTCTTGAATTATGTCGAGAACAAAGAAAAGAGGCACAAGGGGAGCAGGGCCAACCATACTTTACTTAGGACTAGGTCACATGGTAAGTTGCATCGGTGTTAAATGTCTGCTTCTGTTCAATAACATATGATTCTTTTACAGGGAAATTTAACCCTTACATTTTTTTTTTTATTTTTTTTTTTTAAACTACAGCATGCTCTACTGGCTGTGATGAAAGAGGATAGTGAACAGTCTGATATAAAGAACGAGTTTTTTGAAATTTGGGATAATTTCATCAACGCGAGGAAGGCAAATTACAGACTTGATGCCGAACTTATTTTTATACCTTGTTTGGCTGGCTATCACTACTTATGTGTGTGTATTAATTTCCTCAACAAAGAGATTAGTGTGATCGACGGTCAATCGTATGCTAATCGGGGAGTCTTCATTCACTTACGACATCGCAACGGCAGCAGATAAGTCCCCCGAGTTGTCAAATTGTATGTTTACAGATTTCAGTTGTTTCGATTTCAATGTTACAAAGTAATACCTATCTTTGTAACATTTTTATGTTGTTTCGATGTTATTCTTGTTACACCTATCTTTGTAACATTGTTGATTATCTGATTTCGTAATTGATAGTAAAAGGAAATTAATGTTCATTTCGATAGGGCGGTTGCATGAGTGACTACCGGACACAAAAGGTGACGTGAGGGTAACTGAAATGCTCGGCTATCCTGTGGTAAATGTGAAGTTTAAATGGCGAGAAACGGGCTTCCGTATTTGAAAAGTCAGCCTGTATCACTATGACAGTAGTCTCAATTTTTGGGATATTCAAACAAGTCTTCTTTGCTCAACAACACATTTTATCGGCGGGCATGTGCTTCCCAAATTGCTGCATGTTTGCTCATGGCTGACATCAACAAAATACGGGCTGAATTGTTGGACGCTGTTGAAATCTTCAAAAAATCAAAGAAAACAATCTGGCCTGATATAGCTGCAAGGAGGGAAGCCGCTAGAATGCTCAAAGGGAAGGCAACAGAACATGAATTGTCAGACAAACAACCACCGATTGAGAATGAACCGAAGCCACTCAACACCGAAATGCTTGTACTTCGTTTTAAAGTGAAAATCAAGTGATGTACTCTAAAACAATGTTACTTTAACAACGTAATAGTGGCTGTCATAGACAGTGGAACATATTTTGGAATATTTTGGAATATATTACTAATAAGTTTGTTCGAAAAGAATAACTTATTATATGCGAGAATTCATTAACTATGTTATCAGAATAACAGATGTGTGATTGCAAAAGTGAAAAAGAAAACATAATTTGACGTTTTGAATTCTTCACTCTTATGCTATTATAACCGCACTTCATAGGGAAAACGAAACATGGGTTGGATAAATTTCATGTCTTATTTTGTCTTTTCGAATTCAAAAATTAACTGTTTTTTTAAAGCATTTAATTTTGAAAACAGTTTTTAAAATGTTAGTGTTTTTTTTTTTAACAAAAAAAGTCGAGACAAAATGAAAATAATGTTACTGTAACACTGTGATAGTAATAAATGAAAATTATAATAAAAGATTTTGACGCTTTGAATTCTCCACTATGTGCAGCATTTATAACTGGACTTAATTATTGGGAACAGGCACGTGGTTAACATCAATCATCTTTTAAAAACAGTTTTCAAAGCAGTTAATAAAAGTGGTTTTTAAAGCAGTTAATTTTTTTTTTAAAAAAAATAACTGTTTTGTTTTTCACAATTATCTATAAATAATCTCATTTTAAAAAAACACAATTATGTTACTGTAACAAACGGTTTTGACGCTTTGAATTCTACAATCTGCAGCAGTTATCTTTCTAAAACAGTTTTTCACTTTCTTCAAAGTGACATTTTTCAAGGCAGTTATTTTTTTTATTTTTTTTAAAAAAACTGTTTTGGTTTTTTCAATTATCTATAAATAATCTCATTTTCATTCAACATTTACACTTCATTTTCTAAACAAAAAAATAAGCCAAGACAAATTCAAAGGTTTTTCATGTCTAATTTTTTTTTTAATCTTTTGTAATATTAAATATCTATAAAGATTATGGATGGTTTAATATTAAAACTGTTGCTAAAATTTTATTTATTATATGACTACCTTACTCTAATTTAGGGAAAACAGTTTATGTTTGTTTATAAATAGGTTTTGTTTTCTCTAATTTAGGGAAAACAGTTTATTTTTCTGTTTTAATAGGTTTTTTTTTTTTTCAGCAAGAGAAAAATGGAACGAATTCAAAGGAAACTGGAAGACACCAAGTTTGAACTGGAAGAAATGATAAGGCATAGAGATTCATTACTTGAGCAGGTTATATCATCTGATAGTAAGGTAATAGAAATGCTAGAACGAGTACAAGTGCTTGAAAAAGACTTGAACAATCTTTGAAGCTCATCTCAAGTTTCGATGGCGGAAAACAAGTATATTGGGAAAGCTGCTAGAAGAAAATAAGGTGAAGAAATACATCAAACCGATTTAGACCGTCGGTTTCTCCTTGGTGTTACTGACTCTTAGGGAGTCATATGCTAAAGTCAACCCTTCGATTAACATGAAGTGGCCTCTTGTTGTCAAAGCTATTGAAGAGATGGAAGGTTACATGAATATTACGAAAAAGGAGTTACTAGGGGGCGAAAGCGACGTTCATTCTCCTCCGTGAACAAACGACTAAGAAGGGAGTAAAACATTTAATATTTCCTTAATCATTACGATTTATGCTTCTGTGATGACTTATATTTAAGTTAACTATCATTCTTGTTTGGAAGTATTTCGTTTTTAATCAGTGTTTGTAACACTTGTGTTTAATGAATGACATCTTAATTCGGTTAATTGTCCAATTTACTATTAGAATTGTGGTATATTAAATTGAACAACGATTATGTAACTATGTTTAAAATTGTCAAAATACGCTCCTATCCAACCCTAAACCCTTTTCCTTAAACTAAGGTTGTTCGTAGTACAACACTGTTACAGTAAAACCAAAACTAAACCCTAGGGAAGGACGGGTGATACCCTGTCGTGGACGGGATTTAAATTTGGGGAAAAACGCTCCTAAAACGGGACAGAAAAGGGTTTAGGGTTGGATTAGGCGCCGGGGCCGCTTGAGCCGCCTAATCCAACCCTAAACCCTTTTCCTTAAACAAAGGTTGTTCATAGTACAACACTGTTACAGTAAAACCAAAACTAAACCCTAGGGAAGGACGGGTGATACCCTGTCGTGGACGGGATTTAAATTTGGGGAAAAACGCTCCTAAAACGGGACGGAATTCGCGGTGCCGCCTAATCCAACCCTAAACCCTTTTCCTTAAAAAATCGTGGTGCAAAAAAACCAAAACTAAACCTTAGGGAAGGACGGGTGATACCCTGTCGTGGACGGGATTTAAATTTGGGGAAAAACGCTCCTAAAACGGGACGGAAAAGGGTTTAGGGTTGGATTAGCGGCACCTGCCCTCCGGAGACGCCTAATCCAACCCTAAACCCTTTTCCTTAAACAAAGGTTATTCGTAGTACAACACTGTTACAGTAAAACCAAAACTAAACCCTAAACCCTTTTCCTTAAAAAATCGTGGTGCAAAAAAAACAAAACTAAACCTTAGGGAAGGACGGGTAATACCCTGTCGTGGATGAGATTTAAAGTTGGGGAAAATCGCTCCTAAAACGGGACGGAAAAGGGTTTAGGGTTGGATTAGGCGACACCGCGAAATCCTTAAACAAAGGGCATATTTACAAAACAAATCGTATAACACTGTTGCTGTAAAACTTAGGAAATATGCTCCTAAAACGGGACGGAAAATGGTCCTAAAACAATATTTATTGCTGTATAAAATGTTGTAAGTGCTGTATAAATTGTTAATTATGATGTAGGAAAATTGAATGACTTTTCTTTGTGACATGTTATTGTCACAAAGAACACACAATTCTACTTTTTATTTTCTTGTGACATATTATTGTCACAAAGAACACAAAATCCTACTAATTATTGATAAGGTCACAATGTTCTTTGTAACATCATAATGATATCAAACTTTTTCTTTTTAGCTTCTTTCTGTTTGCTTCATCGGCTATGCGAAGAGGGCATGTTCTCTGTCGTGGGTAACTCTTTCTTTGCGGTATGCACATAGCCTCTTTGGCTTGGCTCGCTTTTTCAATGGCTTGTTGTTTAGCTGACTTCAATCTTTTTCCACTGCCCTTGTTGCGTGCTTGTTCCGGAGGGTGGATAGTGACTTCAGACGACGAGATGCAGCCCAATAGAATCTCCATCTCTTGGTCTTTTGTAAGCGGTTCAATACATAACTTCTGCCGGAACTCAACTAGGAAGGATGCTAACTCTTCCGTGTGTTCAGCAGGTAAAGTTTTGAGAACACCAACTATCTGACGGAACTCTGACCATACGTTGCATAAATGACTGTTATCAGACGTAGCCATATATGAATCCTCAATGACATTCCCATTCGAATCAAGCCTAGAAGTAAAACAGCAGGTTACTATTTATCATGGTGAAAATGTTACTATAAGAAATTATGGTTACAATGTTACTGTAAAACAATTACTGTAACAAGTCAAAACTGTCACTGTAATAATGTTTTCGAATCAAACCTGTTTGCTGCGTGTGTGTTATTTAGCCAACGATCTACAATGTACTTGCATGGTATTCGCCCAATTCCTTTGCCCTTGTACACCCACACAATATGCCTGCAGAGTAATCCAATTCTTTTGAACAGTTTACACTCGCACACTGCATTTGTGCTTCTAAGGTCAAACCTCACCTTGAAAATTATGTCTGTCTCAGCATCGATTACATGAATTATGCGCACATACTCCTCCTTCTCAAAGTCATCAACACCACATGAATCGGCAGCCATTACTTCTTCTTGAAACACCTTGATCACAGCATGTGTGTATATAATAGCGCCAAGCTTTTCTATAGGTAATTCTGTCTTAAGCTCAGGGAATGAGTGGTCACTGTTATAATCATCGCACCTTCGTGTATAGCGCTGCTGGTCCATAGCAGTTTGGAACCTGGTTTTAATGCAACAAGGATTCGGCAACAAATTATTTATGTAACAATGAAACAATGGTACAATAACATACACTGTTCCCGGGTACTGTAAGGAATGAAAAAGAGTTGTTTACCTCATCCAAAATTCGACCAGTGTACCAAAGTGATTCTCATAGCGCTTGAAAAACGAATTTGTACTTTCTGATCGTTATGTTGTTCTTAATACGCAGCTGTGGACAGCGGGGGCCCACGGGGGCGCTTGGGAGGAAAAGAGAAACAAGCGTTTGCATTTTTGTATGGAGTCACCACCAATTTTTATGGGAAATTGGAACCGTTCGAATACCTCGTGTCATGTCAAGACACAAAGTAGAGACATGAACACTAAGCAATCGTTACCCTTAGCATTCTATTTCTAGAATGACTCTCGTGGATGCCAATGAACACGGGTGTTCACAGATATCTGGAGTAAGGGGTGAGGGTACGTATTAGGAAGCTCTTTTGATCGAACACCTAATCCCGCCCGCCTCGATAGCGGCCTCTACTAATGATTAGGGAAGTTATTCGTACTTGATATATCGTCGATTGTATGCATGCAATGCAACATCCAAGTTTTAATACTAGCATTTGAGAATTAATACTAAGTCGGTGAACAATTAATTTAACAATCAATTGGGTCGAAGTAGGATTTAATGCTCAATTACATGTGAAAACATACAAGCAATAAAAGAAACATAATAATTATAAATTACAATAATGAAAATTACAATGATTACAATGGATTAGGCGATTTATGTCGGAAATACCTTTAAAACGGATAATTTGAGAAAAAGAATAAAAGAAAGAATTAACGAACAGATCAGAAGGTGATAATACGATTAATAGTCAATTATACGTAGACTAATTAACTAAGTCAAAGCAGAAAACGGAGTTCAGGGACAGAATTCAACCCGGAACAGGTGCAGCAGAGCTGCGTCCTTTGGAATAGGCGCAGCAGATGCTGCGTATGTTCCTGACCTGAATTCTAGCTGTGAAGCCGGAATTGCGTGTTGTTAATACTCGTTGGTAAATTTAATGATTGGATTAATTTATTTACTCGGATGAAAGTGGTTAATAGGTTATTTACATGTGATTGAGGGGTCATAAAACAATAAAACATGGATAAGACGGAATATAAACGAATTAATTACATGGACGAATGATTGATTAATTACAGGAGTGAAAGAAATAGGCTAAACAAGATGAATTGATGACAAATTAATGACGAATAACATAATAGACAGATGAAAATATATCAAAGGTCGAATTCCAGAAACTCAATATGAACAAATTGAATTCCTACAACCCGGATTGAATTTAATGACGAAAACCCGCAAATATGAGATTATAAGGGATTTAAGTCGGATTTATGATGAATAAAACATATTAATGATGATGATTATAATATACATGTGAAACTAATGTGCTATTGCGATGAAGAATTAACAAACAAACGAAACAAATAGACACGGACAATTACACGAGGACGAACGAAGAAGAAAGGAAGCGAGGAAGCTGCGGCGGCCTCACGAAGAGCGCGCAGCAGGAACTG
Organism: Silene latifolia; assembly: GCF_048544455.1. NCBI lineage: Eukaryota > Viridiplantae > Streptophyta > Magnoliopsida > Caryophyllales > Caryophyllaceae > Silene > Silene latifolia. Next base: position 13,914,384 of record NC_133538.1, on the reverse strand, counting down.
CGCTCCTTTGAAGAGGCGCAGCAGTTGCTGCGTCCTTTCTCGACGGTTATCTACTGGAAATCCGTAAAAAGAGGTTTTAAAGCGTGGTTTTAGAAATCGGTTTTAATGATATTTTCGACATAAACCTTACATTAATGGTACAAAAGCAAATAACAATAATAAATAAAAGAAGGATTTACACCCTCAGACTTACATGTTGACGAAACGAGATGAACTAAGATATCGATTAGTGATGCTCGACGCGAATGTAAAGAAAGTGCCCTCGTAAGAGGAAAACAATTAAATTAATTAAGTTGATTGATTGTGGAGTTGGTCAAATTGGTCGGTCATGCAAACGAGGCTGGTACTCAGAAGGATCCGAGCTTACGTGGTCGAATGTTCAAGCTCGTAGACGCCAAAAAGTAAGAACAAAGTCTAGAATGCAAAGGGAGAAGAGAAGGGCGGACACTCGCGTGAGAAATATGAGGAGCGAAGGCTCCTATTTATACTAATCACGTGGAGGAATTAGGGTTTCGGAGACTTTTTGGACGTGAATCTCGGAAAGATATGAAAAATATACGAGAAATACGCAGAAAAGAGCCTGGGAAGAGGCGCAGCAGCAACTGCGTCTCTTGGAAGAGGCGCAGACACTGCCTGCGTACGTTGTTCCCAAGGGGTTTCCTCCTGCGGAAGAAAGATTTCTGTGTTTGAGTTATGGTAGGACGGAAATAATTCGGTTTTACTTAATATCTGATGTGAATATTACGGGAAATTGTTTACCAAAAGATAAAATTTATGAAATATGGAATAGAAATATCCGGAACATCCCAGAACATTCTGACTCGGGATTTAACGGTTATCAAAAAATGAAGACGGTTTTAGGCCCGGACTCCAAATGTACTCTAATTACTGTCAAAACGACCGTATCGGCACGTAGATGACAACTAAGAGTTAGACATAAATGTTTGAGCGATCACTTGACGATAATCTTACGAATTGTCACAAATCGTTCCGCGTACCAAACATGCGGCCCAATCATCACCGGGTGGTTTGCGAGAGGTGCAGAAATGAGGTATCTCTGAGCCCCACTTTGGCGAGGCTTGGACAAGGCGAAAGTCAAAGTATAGCCATCAGGTCAATCGAAGATTACAACCTGACGACTATGGCGACGCGAGGCGGCTCAAGGGGTCTGAACCAAGGACCTGTCGTCGGGAACATTTTAGAGTCTGTCGACTATCGGGGTGAGTCGTTTAAAGTCCATTAGACTACGTAAGGAGGCTCGCCAGCCATAAGAAGAGATCATACCTGAGACTTCTTCTCGAGATGCTTCCGGGGTGCATAGGAGCTAAGGTTAAGACCTAAAAGATATATAAGGATTGTGCTAGGGTATGGGGCCCTAAAGGAAAGCATTGACGGGAAGGAGGCCAAATATAAATTCAACTTAAGGGTAACCAAAGCTTGGGTATAGGAACTATATTGCTTTGGGAACTTCTGGGGAACGACACCTTTGTCGAACTCCGCGGGGAAACACGAAATATTGTGAGTAGCAGGACACAGGCGGGAGCTGCTGAGAGAAAACTGCTTGGGTAGTCTTCGAGAAACAATTGCGAGTAGCGAGGACACAAAGCGGAAGCGAGGGGAAATCGCTTAGGTAGATGTTAATCCTCACGTCTTGAGAGGGATGAGACGTCCGCTTACTCTCGTTGGAGACATGATTGGGAATTATTCTTCTTGTCATGAGAGGGAAAGTATATCCGCTTACTCTCATTTGGAGACATAATGAAGGTGTGTCGAATTCGTGAAGGAATAAATGCTCGTTGCGACAAGCAAAAGGTCTTGGAAGGAATAAATAACGTGCGACTCTGCTGGCATGGAAATGCGGGCCGGAACGAAAGAAAATCGTCAAACGGACCAAAAGAATAAAATAGCATCGGGGAAGAGGCGCACCAAAGATGGGCCCACAAATAACGAATTCATAACGAATTTTTGAAAATCCGTATGGAGGGAACACAAGGAAGAGGCGCAGCAAGAGCTGCGTCTCTTGGAAGAGGCGCAGCGCCCTCTTTGCGTCTATTCCCCAAAGTGTTATTTGCGTAAAAACGCGATAATCAGAGGTTTATGTTCATTATTTCGAAACACAAATCACACAATTTCTCTCTCAAATCTTCACCATTTCCGCCAAGGTTTGATCCAAAAGCTTGCATTAATCATGAATAATCGAGGTATGTGTCTCGTTCTTGCATTAATCGTCTACATTTACTCAATTTTGAGCCGAAAAAATTAGGGTTTATGACCCATTTGATCGAAATTTTAGGGCTTTTTCCCCAAACGCATTTGCCTTGTCAAATTGACATTAGAAATGGATAATAGGTAATATTAGGAACATAAACATGTATTTGTCTCGGCTTTTTGTTGAGTTTTGAGCCTTTGAGTGAAATTTGAGACGGTTTCACAGCTAAACCGTAAATTGCTTCGAAAATAGCCTTAGGATTGCCCATTTGCGATGAAACTTGATATTTGGGATCCTTGAATGATGGGTAAACTTTCTACCATCTCGGAATTTTGGTTTGTGACAGCTTTTTCAGGACACTTTTCTAGGGCATAATCGCCGTTATAACGAAATGCTGCCGAAATTTCGACTCGAATCCGGAACTAGGCTTCAAATTAGGCTTGACTTGACCCAAATTACCACATGAGTGATCGGGTAGGTGGGAATATGGCCAAGGATGGCAAGAAAAGAGCGATTTCAGGGCTTCCGAAGGCTCGAAAATCCCTTAACCAAGGCTTGTCGTCACGTGACGCGGCCTAAATTTGCTTTAATGTTACAGGTGATGAGGCTTCTACTTCTGGGAGAGCACCCATGGAGATAGACGTTGCTACTGTCGAGGAGGCTTTAGAGCAGGCCTTCACCGCTGCGGTGATGGCTGCTGGGGACGAGGTCCATGAGGAGGAGGCTGTCGAGGAGGAGGAGGCCCCGAGACGGGCCAACGTTGGGCGAGGAGGTCGTCAGCTGAGAGGAACTCCTGCGTGGGTTGAGACTTGGGAGAGCAGGCACCTGCTGTGGGCTGTAGAGGGTCACCTGTCCTACAGGACGGTGAAGAGTTTGGTAAATAGGAATTCACTACTCATTACTCATCCTCTTTCATTCATTTGTTCAAATTCCTTTCAAATTTTATTCAAAACTAAAGATAGCTTTTGTTTCAAATCACAATAGGAGGACGGGAACATCAGGTCGTTCTCGGGTTACACGACAGCGATGGAGCACTACGAGCGGCTGTCGGCGGAGGAGCGGGCCATGATCGAGCGTGGAGCGTTCGGTCCTTTAGTGCAGGTCGGGAGGGACATCGCGAAGAGGAAGCTGCGGGCTAACCTTAGCCTGGTCCGCGCTTTCTTGGACCGATTCTGGGGTACGACTTCCACGTTCCACATGCCTTTCGGTGAGGTGGGAGTCACTCTGGAGGACTATGGCATGATTTCTGGTCTGTCGTACGGTGCCCAGACCTTTGGCGGAGTACGCTGGAGGGCCTCCTTTCGTGGCTGAGGTCCTTCGGCCTAGGAGCCCGAGCCGACTGCTGTTGAGGACGTCGATGGGTCCTGTGTGGTACTTGGGCGAGCGCTTGGCTCGTCAGTGTTTTCGGGACGTGTTGACGGTTCCCGTCGATCCTCCCAGGACGATGTTGAGGGAGCCTTCTGAGGCTGAGAGGGAGGCGGACTTGGCTGGTGTCGTGGTGACGCCCTCCTTCGCACTGGCGAGGACTACTCGGCGTTCCTACGGGAGGTTGGCGTCTTGGCGGTAGTGGTGAGCATCTTTTATTTTTCCTCTTGATTTGATTTTGAGATTTATGATGAAAGATCATCGATTAGTTAGAACCATTTGTCTTTGCAGGAGGTCGAGGCGGCGGGCATCGAGCCCCCAGAGTACCCCGAGACCCTCGAGTACACTGACGCGACCGGGAGGACGACGATCTCCGAGCTGCGTGACTTTGACGTAGCCGTGACGGATGCTGGCCTGGACGATTGGCAGCATCTGATTCGGAGGGTGAACCTCTAACTTGTATAACTTTTGTGTAAGAACACATTTGATTGAGTTTGTTCAATTGTTGAGAATTTCTTTTTGAAAATGCAGGTTGCGCCGTCTCGGTTTGTGGCGTTGTGGAGGGTGGCCAACCGGCTGCGAGCTACTGCCATCGAGGCACTTGTCGGCGGTCGAGGTCGTTAGGTATGAACCTTATGCCTATTTCATTTTTTATTTTTGATTTTCCGATTTTGCTTGAATCGATTGACATGAGCCAATTTATTGTTTACAGGGTGACCGCGAGCTGGAGCGAGAGTTGACCTAGTCTCGGGAGGATACAACTCGCTTGTTGAGGGAGATCGAGGTTCGGGACGCCGAGATCGCCGTTCTTGCGGCGAGAGTTGCAGATTTGGAGGGCGCCCAGCAGTAGTTTTGTGTAGCTTTTTGCCGTATTTTGTACATTTTGACACTGATTTTGAACATTTTTGGACTCTGTTTGGGGCTCGAGCCCCCAGTTTGTTGTACATTTCCTTTGTTTGGTGTATATACGACGGCCTGAGTACCTCTGCTGCTGGGTTGTGTTGCTTGTATCTGCAGGTTAGTTTTGAACAGGTTTGGTAGATGACGGTTTACGCCGTCATGCTGCCGAAATTTACATAGAAAACACGCAAAGCATACATTTATATATACATATGGCCTTAATTAGCGCAAAACGAGTGACTCAAAAGAATGCAAAAAAAATGCAAAAATTTTGTCGGAAATGACCGGACGGTAGGGAGGGTTCGCCGTCATGCTGCCGAAATTTACATAGAAAACACGCAAAGCATACATTTATATGTACATATGGCCTTAATTAGCGCAAAACGAGTGACTCAAAAGAATGCAAAAAAAATGCAAAAATTTTGCCGGAAATGGCCGGACGGTAGGGAGGGTTACCCCCTAAAAAAAGAAAAAAAAGAAATCTATAAGTTAGAAATGTAGAAATGAAATTAAGAAATTGAAATTAATATAGAAATGTTGAGATTCGGTAAAATAAATGAATTAAATGAGAAATATTAAAAATTATTCTCTAAAATGATGAATTAAAATGAAAATTACTTCCTAAAATGAAAATATACAAGTGTGATAAAATGGCAAAAATGTCGATGTCGCCTCGAAATGCGTGCCCGCGAAATTAGGAAACCTGAAACATGGTAATCTTCTCGTATTTACCAAAATAATAACCTGTAGGAATAGGAAATTATTCGTCATGGAATTAAGAAAGATCCAACGCGGAAATCACAGAAGTGAAGCTGAGGAAGAGGCACAGCATGAGCTGCGTCCCTTTGAAGAGGCGCAGCAGGTGCTGCGCCTGTTCCCAAGGTGTTCTGCTCTGACGAATTTTTGGAAACAGAAATTAGTATAAATAGAGACGTCGATGGAGCTTTTATTCATACAAATCTCCCGTCTCTTCTTCGTCTACTTGCATAAAATTCTCAAAATAAATTCTTTCGTCATGAATACTTTGGAGATCCGCTTGAAGGAATGGACCAACGAATTTTCGAATATGGAGAAGCATGATATGGGTGCTTATAATTTTGGGTCTTTGTTGAGTTTAAAACTCATCAAGGTTGTTAAACCGTTCTTGGATGCTTGCCTTGACTATTGGGACCCGAATTACCATGTTTTTGCGTTCCCTGGAGGTGATATTTGCCCATTTCCTGAAGAAATTGCTGCTATTGGTGGGTGGGATCCCGAACATTTGCCTGGCATTCCTTCTACTTCGCAAGGGTACAAGAGCAAATTTAGAGACTTGCTTGGATTGACTAGACTTGAGGTGGACCGTCTAGTTACCTCGAAAGGCGTGAGAATGTTGGACTTCATAGATCGATTCATCAACAGAGCCGACCCCACCGTTTCTCATGTTGCTAAGCTGAGAGCATTTGGCTTTTGCTTGTTGCATGTGTATGTCTTCCAAGGGCATGTTGATGCAGACTTGAGAGGTGATCCCCGTCTTCTGGGCCTTGTTGCGCAGATGGAGCTGCGCAGGAGGCCAGCTTGCTTATGCTTAGGAGAGATTATTTTGGGCTTGGATAGTAGGAAATCCAACCGCGATCTACCGTATTTGGGAAGCCTCGTCCTTCTGCAGGTAAAAGACGTCTTTTTTTTTTCTTCATTTTTTTTCGTTTTTATGGTGTCTAATACCCGCTTTTGGTAGGTTTGGCTTATGGAACAGCTCCGATTGATCGAGCCCCCAGTTCATGTGCTTTCCTATCATGCCCACTCGATTGCGATGAGGACGAGGTTGTACATGGTGGACTTCACTCAGTGCGTGATTCCGGAAGAACAAGTGAAGAGCGACGATGGCCGTTGATTAGGTGGGTCGTCACCGTGGTGGCACCTCAAATCCGTCCTTTGGAGTATCTTCTTTGGATCCCACTAGGTCCGTGCGCATTCCTGGATTGGAGTTTATGGTGTGCATCTTCCGGAAAGGCGATGAGACAAGTTGGGCTGAAACAGACGATCCGAGGCTTGACACCGTCCCGCAGACTGCTATGGCGCTTACTACAGAGAGCCGAAGAGAGTGGGCCATTAAATGGGCCCAAAGAAACATGTGGTTCTTGAATTTCTCTGCCAATGCCTTGCGGGTGTCGGATTCTTATCTGAGATGGAGAAAGGCTACTACTCCGGAAGAGCGCGAGAGACTGAGGAAGCGTGAGCCCGTTGACTACAAGGTGCGCGAGGTAGAGAAAGAGAAAGATAAGCACCTGACAGAGGGAGAAGAAGAAGCCGGGTTTCAAGTTGTTCATCCTTCGAAGAAACCAAAGACTACTCCTGTCACGGAAATGGTGGTTGGCAAGAAAGGAAAGTCTAGGCCTCGAGAAAGACCGTTGATGATTAGGTCTGAAGTGGCGCAAGAGCGTCCGGCTCGAGGTCGTGACAAGAAATATGACAAGAACGACAAGGGCAAGGGGAAGATGGAGGAATAGCCCGAGTCTTTATTTATTATTTGATTATTATTATTATTTATCGTTGTAATAAAAAGGTGGGGTTTTTAGAATCCTAGCCTGTTCTATTTTTATTATGTAGCTTACTATTATTATTAGAAAATGAATAAAATAAAAAAAGGTTAAATGGTTATGAAACCGTTGTGATTTTCTATTTATTATTCTTGTCGAATTTCAAATGCAATGCAAATGTCCTTCTAGTTACATTTTAGATATAATGGGTTGAATCCTGTGAAGGATTGCCTACGTATTCACGTAAAAAATGAAATCAAACCCTTGCGCGTAGTTCGAGTAAATATAAAAGAATAATTGTTCTAAGCAAGAGCTTGTAATGAACTGAGAAAATAAGCATGAGCTTTTACTTACTCTGAAGGTGCGAATTTAGTTTATTTGATGATACGAGGATGACAAATTTGTCAAAATGCAAGAGCACAGTGACATTAGCTTATTTCAGCTTGGCCAGGGGCCGTTTATTTAGTGCCACAAGAGCGACACGTGGGGTTACGCGAGGCGCGTTTTCGTTCCTATTCTAGGCATAGTATCGTTTTAGTTGGTCAAGGTTTGTTGGGTTTGAAAACTCATTCCCATCTAGGTCTGTTATTCTAACCGCACCACCTGGGAGTATGGATTTGACTAGAAATGGTCCGGCCCAATTAGGTTTGAATTTTCCCCGTGGGTCAACAGGTAAAAGAGCTCTAACCGATTTAAGTACTAAGTCTCCTTCTTTGATGTTTCTTGGCCTAACCCTTTTGTTGAAAGCTCGTTTGATACGTGCTTGATATGTTTGGACATTATGCAAGGCGCGTAGCCTACGTTCATCCAAGAGGATGAGTTTTTCATATCTATCCCTCTTCCAATTGACTTCCGGGATTTGACTTTCTAGTAAAATACGCAAGGATGGTATTTCTAGCTCGACTGGTTGTACAGCTTCCATGCCGTATGTCAAATAGAAAGGAGTAGCCCCAGTGGGCATCCTAACAGATGTACGATACCCCCACAAAGCAAAGGGTATCTTGCTTGGCCAATCTCTATAGTTGTCAATCATTTTCTTGAGAATCGTGACAACATTCTTGTTTGCCGCCTCTACCGCGCCGTTAGTCTGTGGCCTATATGGCGAAGAGTGGTGATGCTTAATCTTGTATTTGGCTAGCAATTGCTCGGTCTCAGCTTGGAAGTGTGATCCATTATCACTAATGATTTCATGTGGGCAACCATATCGACAGATGATGTTGTTTTGTATGAACTTTGCCACATTTTTAGCTGTAAGACTAGTGTAGGAAGCCGCTTCTACCCATTTGGTGAAATAGTCAATTGCTACTAGAATGAAAATGGTGACCTCCTGTTAAATTTGGGGTTATCTTCCGATTATGTCAATTCCCCATGCGAGAAAATGGCCAAGGGGATGTCATTGTATAGAGTAATGAAGGAGGGACATGTTGTACATTCCCGAAGATTTGGCAATTGTGGCAATGTCTTACGTATTTGATGCAATCGGATTCCATTGTGGTCCAATAATACCCTAGACGTGTGATTTTCTTTGCCATCATAGGCCCACTCATATGAGGACCGCATTCTTCGTCGTGGACTTCTTCCATCACCTTTCGTGCCTGTGAATGATCAAGGCAACGTAGGACTACACCAAGAGGTGTTCTTTTGTATAATTCTCCTTACATGAGAACGTATTGGGAAGCTAGTAGGCGTATAGCACGTTGTCCCCTCTTATCCATATCCGGTGGATAGGTACCATTAAGCTTAAAATTCAGGATTGCTTGGAACCAGGGTTCCTGCGCGATCTCTTCTTCATCGGTGATTTGGTGGACATAAGCCGGCTCTGACCGTCGTTCGATGCACAAAGGCATTTCCATCATGTGATCCGGCATATTAATCAGAGATGTAAGTTTCGCAAGAGCGTATGCAAATTGATTTTCTTCCCGAGGTAGGTGTAGGTAGGTTACGTGATCAAAGAATTGAGCGACTTGGTCTATTCTAGCCTGATAAGGTGCGAGGCTTTCGCTTCAGATTTTCCAAGATCTTGTAACTTGGTTGATGATCAGTGATGAATCCCCATGTACTCGGAGGTTTTCAATGCCTAAGCTCACTGCCGCTTGTAGTCCAATGAGACAAGCTTCGTATTCTGCAGCATTGTTTGTCACCTCGAAGTCGAGTTTGTGACAATTGGTGTATGCTCGCCTTCGGGGAGAAATGAGCAACACTCCTATTCCGAATCCTCTTAAGTTCGATGCTCCATCAAAGTACAGGTCCCAGGAATCTACATCAGTTTGGAGTATATCCTCGTCTGGAAATGACCAAGTATCTATTGTTTGTGCGTCATTGATAGGATTTTCTGCGAAAAATTCGGCGACGGCGCAACCTTTTATAACTTTCAGTGGCACGTATTTGAGGACGAATTCTGAGAGCATCAGGGTCCATCTTGCTAGACGTCCGTTGAGGACGGGTTTCTCGAAGAGGTATTTGACTGGATCCATTTTGGAGTATATTTTGACGGAGTAGCTAAGCATGTAATGGCGTAGCTTCTTCGTTGCCCACACAAGAGCGAGGCATGTCTTTTCGAGTTGTGAGTATTTGCACTCGTACTCCAAAAACTTCTTACTAAGATAGTAGATAGCTCTTTCTTCTCTTCCTACAGTTTGAGACAGCATGGCACCCATGGTTGTTTCGGTTACTGTGAGATATAAACCAAGAGGTTGATCTCGTTGTGGTGGCATGAGCACTGGTAGTTTAGCCAATATCTCCTTGATCCGGTCAAATGCCTTTTGACAATCATCATCCCACATGGTGTGGTCCGTTTTCTTGAGTTTCTTGAAGATAGGCTCGCAAATCATCGTAAGTTTCGATATGAATCGACTTATATATTGTACTTTTCCCAGGAATCCTCTGACTTCTTTTTCTGTTTTAGGTTATGGCATTTCGATCAGAGTTTTGATTTTGGAAGGATCTATTTCTATACCTCATTGGCTAACAACGTATCCCAGGAGTTTGCCAGATGTTACCCCGAATGTGCATTTCTGAGGATTGAGCCTCATGTTGTACTTTCGTAGCCTTGCGAAGAACTTGAGAAGGTTCGCAATATGTCCCTCTCTTTCCTTGGATTTGACAATCATGTCATCTACGTATACCTCAACTTCCTTGTGCATCATGTCATGTAGGAGTGTAGTTGCGGTGCGTTGATATGTAGCTCCGGCGTTGATCAATCCAAACGGCATTACCGTATAACAATAGGTTCCCCATTGGGTGACAAAGGCGGTCTTATGCATATCTTCCATGGCCATTTTGATTTGATTATAACCCGCATACCCATCCATGAAGGATAGTAACGCGTGGTCAGCGGTATTGTCCACCAATATGTCGATGTGAGGTAGAGGGAAGTCATCTTTTGGACTTGCTTTGTTTAAGTCCCTAAAGTCAACACAAACACGGATTCTCCCATCCTTTTTGGGTACGGGTACTATGTTAGCTACCCAGTCAGAATACTCGGAAACTTTGATGAATCCGGCTTTGAATTGTTTGTCAACTTCTTCCTTAATCTTTAGAGCCCATTTTGTTCTCATTCGTCGAAGCTTCTGTTTTACAGGTTTGAAACCTGGCTTAATCGGAATCCTATGTTCGGCGATATCCTTGTCGATCCCTGGCATGTCTTTGTAGGACCAAGCGAAAACGTCTTTGAATTCATTTAGGAGGTCTATGAAATCGGCCCTTTAGGTAGAGCTCAAGGTAGTCCCTATCCTAAGTTCTTGGGGTTCTAGTTCGGTTCCTACATTGATGGGTTCGGTGTCCTCTATTACTGGTCCCCCTTCCCCTTCCTGTAGTATTTCTTTGGCTACGTAGGGAGGTATTTCGATCGAGTCCGGGTCTTGGTCATCCTCAGTATCATCGTAAACAGAATTGCACTCAAGATAACGCAAAGAGTAAGCAGAACCTGATTTATTCATATTAAAATTTGAGTAAAGTTGAAACAAAGAAGCCAACTGATCCATGGTCAGTGGCGGCAAAGGGACAGTGGTTGGGGCATTTCCCGAACTACTGTGACTACTCGAGGCTAAGCTAGGAGAAACAAAGGGAGTGGGGATGACGACAGGAGTAGACTCTCTAATGACTTCTCTAGACTCGACTCCGACTCCGACTCGAACTCATCGTCTTGGTTCTCCTTTGAACATCTCTCCTTCTCCGGTGGTGAGCTTGAAGAGTCTTCCTTGATTGTTGGTCCATTTGATTGATTTTCTCCATCCTTTCTGCTTGTCTTGCGTTGGTTTCGTGATTAACGCGGTGGGGTTGAAGCAATCGTCTTGAAGTATCATGGTAATGATCTCATCTGCGCTTGTGCCCTAACGAATCGATCTTCTCCAAACAATAGGCTAACAGCTTGTTCGTCTAAGCAAGGTGCTTGACGGGTTTTGACGGTAGGAACCGTTTCTGGAGGGATAAAGTAGCAATCGTGAAAGATCTCGATTCCGGCTAGCTTCCTCTCGAGATAATGCCAAGGTTCGGGAAATCCGTGAAAGAGTTCTAGACTTCCTTCTTGAACAAAGTACCCATTTAAAGTAGGGAGATAGGGTCGCATTTGGACTCCTACGTGCTTACGGTTTTGGACTTGGACAAGCATTTCGAGAACCTCCTCTTTTGTGGGTTTGTACCCTAGTCCAAGTGGTATCCTCTTTGAGTTGCCTTCCTTGTATGGTGCGAAGGTGTTTCTTCGAGTAGGGTTTAAAGGCATTCCAGGGAAGTATCCCTGGGTTTTGAGTATGTGGTTGACCACCATGTTGGAGTAGGGATCATAGTATAAGGGTGTCAACTCACTTTCTATGACACTTACACTTTGAAAGCCCCCAAGTTCGTATACGGGATCCGCAAGGACTTGATTGTTCGATTGTTTTTCGATTATTGCCTTGATGGGTGACGAAGTGATTGTCACTACTTTGCCATTTAGTGGGATCTTGATCTTTTGATGAAGGGTGGATGTTACCGCTTTGGAAGCGTGAATCCACGGCCTTCCCAGAAGTATGTTGAAGGAAGCTTCGATGTCCACTATTTGGAAGTTAACCTTTCGTTCGATTGGCCCTGTGGCTATGGTTAGGTTAACAAGTCCTACTACCTTTCGTCGTGTACCGTCATACGCACGCACACCTTGATTGGTAGGGGTCCAATCCGACTCTTTCATGCCTAGCTTGTATGCCGTTTTGAGGGGTATGACGTTGACTGCAGAGCCATCGTCCACCAAGGTCATTGGCACATTCTTCTTTAGACAAATGACAGTGATGTATAGAGCAAGGTTGTGACTAGCGCCAAAAGGTGGCAAATCTTCATCCGAGAAAGTAATAGGATTACTTAGCTTCGGTGAGTCTTGGAAGACCAAGTTGACTACATCTTCAGGAGTGGAGTTATGTGCTACATTTAGTTTGGCCAAAGCTTGCAGTAAAGCTTGGCGATGTGGGAATGAGCTTGCTACTAATTGCCAGACTGAAAGTTCAGCCTTTGTCTTCTGTAATTGCTTGAGCAAATGATCAGTGGAGTCATCTTCGTTGTCACTTGGTGTGATGACATTGGTTGGACCATTTTGAGTAGTGCTTTGATATGGACGACCCGAACGAGTTAGATGGTCCACATCTTGGTCTTCACCATTTTGGACTATTTCTTTGACTAGGGAGTTTTCACTGAGATACTCGTCCTCGTCATCGTCGGCCCAAACTCCATTGATTGCAGTTAGCTTTCTCATTCTCATGATATCCCCTTCTAGTCGTATGATTTGGTCAACTAGTTTATCAACCACGGTGATTACTTCTTGCATAGTAGCATTTTGAGAGAAGATTAGTGGCACATGTTCTTCGGGTGTTGCGTTGGGATCATGTAGAGTTGTCACCATGTTTTCTAATTCCCAAACTTGTCTATCCACACTCCTTGCCCATGTGATGAAGTCGAAAATGGTAGGGGAGATAGTAGAGTAGAGCCCTTCATTCTCGATTGCATAAATTTCATTTTCGCATGGAGAAATAAGGTGTGAGCAATCTAAGGTAGATTCATCACTTGTGATCACTAGAACTCCAAGAGGATTCTCAGTGTTGTTGGGCTTACCTCCCGGTGGTATTGGTAGTCGACCATCTTCAATCATGTCTTGAAGCACGTTTTTCAACTTGTAGCATTTTTCTGTGTCGTGCCCCTTGCCCCTATGGTATTCGCAGTACGAATTCTCGTCCCAGAATTTGGACTTCCTTTCTGGTTCGGGAGTAGGTCCAATGGGTTGGAGTTTACCATGCTTCATTAACCTTTTTAGAGCGTTGGAGTAAGTGTCCCCAAGATTTGTGAATTTCCTTGGTGGGGTGCTTTTCTTGGATGGCTCGAGAAGATTAACTTTATCGGTCTTGCTAGTAGAGCCGTATGAACGACTTGTGGACCCTTGATATCTTCGACCTACCGTTTTGGACAAGAGTCCTTTACGGATGTCATCTTCAATCCTTGTCCCTAGTACGGTTAAGTCCTTGAAAGTTTTGATGTTTTGGTATCTCAAATGATTGGCATAGATGGGCTTGAGATTATCCACAAACTTTTCCACAAGGGTAGCTTCATCCGGGCGTTCAACTAGTTGGGTGCTAGTTTTCCTCCACCTACTTAGGAAGTCGGTGAATCCTTCTTTGTCATTTTGGGTAAGAACCTCTAGAGTACGCATGTTTACTTGGATCTCGGCATTATCCGCATATTGTTTAGAGAACTCGATTGCGGCATCTTCCCAAGTAACGACCTTCTTGTGATCTAAGGAGTAGAACCATTGCTTTGGGATAGTGTCAAGAGATGAAGGAAAGATCCTTAAGAACATCTCGGGTTTGATGCCTTTGATAGACATGTAATCCTTGAAGGCACGGATGTGGTTCAAAGGGTTCTCATGCCCCTTGAACTTAGGGATATCCGTCATATTGAAGTTGGTTGGCAATTTGGAATTGACGGCCTCATACTTGCGATTGTTCTCCCTATAAATGTCATCCCCCCTTAAGGTACATCAATTGCTCCTCTAAGTATTGGAGTCTTTTCTCAGCTACAGTCATCCCCATGAGAGGATTTTCATCCTTGGATTCATTATCAGTCACCTAGTACTTCACTTTCATGAGGAGGCAACCTTCCCTCTACGGCATAGATACGGCCCTCAATGAGCTCAAGGCGGTCATAGACTTGGTCTTGGGTGACTTGCATTTGGGCTAGCGCGGCTAGGATTCGATCATTACCATCTTGAAGTTGGTGGAGATTTGTTTCGCTGGATCCAGGCATCTTGAAAACTGGATAAGAGATCGGCGATGAATCAAAACACGATCGACCATTCTAACACACTCGCTAAAAGAAAGAAATGTTTTGACTCGTGAAGTGGGTGTGTGCCACTTGTGTTGAGTGAGCTTTGAAGAAAGACAAGGTTTTTGAAAATGTGTGTCCTAGTCAACTATAGTGTAGTTGTAGGAGTGGAATCGAAGTGAGGTTTTGAAATGGGCTTGTGGCACGAATTTTGACACGACAAACGGACAGAGTTTTGACCGGATTTTGCGCTAATTGAAAGCCTATTTCGAAATTTTGTTTGAAAATGGGTTTTGATTTTTTGAAAAATCGTCATGGTTTTGTTTAGAAGTGGTGATCACGTAAGGTACAAACATTTATACAAGCATTATAACGGGATGCTGAGTGCATTTAAAAGGGTTTTGGTTTAAAGGGTGGGTTGCCATACCGAACCATCAAACCCGAAGTCGTGGTGGGAGGCTCGTGCCAAACAAGAGTAAGGCCGATTCTAGTCCATTTCCTCAAGTAGTGAAGGCTCTTGATACAAACAAGAGTAAGCATCATGGTATGGATGACGTCAATCGCTATCCATTCTTAGGCCCAAATAAGAATTAGGACCGTTTAGACGGGACGATTGGTCGAATGGGTTAGGTTGGGCCTAGGAAGGCCGAATAAAACGGTCTAGGAAGACCGAGTTATGAAAACCGACAATTGTCTTGTACAAACTATTCCCTAACCTTGTTCAAGTTTCACCCTTGCTACACGTAAGTGTATTATCCCCAGTGAGTCGCCAAAGCGTGGACAGCGGGGCCCACGGGGCGCTTGGGAGGAAAAGAGAAACAAGTGTTTGCATTTTTGTATGGAGTCGCCACCAATTTTTATGGGAAATTGGAACCGTTCGAATACCTCGTGTCATGTCAAGACACAAAGTAGAGACATGAACACTAAGCAATCGTTACCCTTAGCATTCTATGTCTAGAATGACTCTCGTGGATGCCAATGAACACGGGTGTTCACAGATATCTGGAGTAAGGGGTGAGGGTACGTATTAGGAAGCTCTTTTGATCGAACACCTAATCCCACCCGCCTTGATAGCGACCTCTACTAATGATTAGGGAAGTTATTCGTACTTGATAAATCGTCGATTGTATGCATGCAATGCAATATCCAAGTTTTAATCCTAACATGTGAGAATTAATACTAAGTCGGTGAACAATTAATTTAACAATCAATTGGGTCGAAGTAGGATTTAATGCTCAATTACATGTGAAAACATACAAGCAATAAAAGAAACATAATAATTATAAATTACAATAATGAGAATTACAATGATTACAATGGATTAGGCGATTTATGTCGGAAATACCTTTAAAACGGATAATTTGAGAAAAAGAATAAAAGAAAGAATTAACGAACAGATCAGAAGGTGATAATACGATTAATAGTCAATTATACGTAGACTAATTAACTAAGTCAAAGCAGAAAACGGAGTTCAGGGACAGAATTCAACCGAATAAAGTAAAGAAGTGCGTCCTTTGGAATAGCGCGGACAGATGTTGCGTCTGTTCTCGACCAATTCTAAATTTGTGAAGTCGGAATTGCGTGTTGTTAATACTCGTTGGTAAATTTAATGATTGGATTAATTTATTTACTCGGATGAAAGTGGTTAATAGGTTATTTACATGTGATTGAGGGGTCATAAAACAATAAAACATGGATAAGACGGAATATAAACGAATTAATTACATGGACGAATGATTGATTAATTACAGGAGTGAAAGAAATAGGCTAAACAAGATGAATTGATGACAAATTAATGACGAATAACATAATAGACAAATGAAAATATATCAAAGGTCGAATTCCAGAAACTCAATATGAACAAATTGAATTCCTACAACCCGGATTGAATTTAATGACGAAAACCCGCAAATATGAGATTATAAGGGATTTAAGTCGGATTTATGATGAATAAAACATATTAATGATGATGATTATAATATACATGTGAAACTAATGTGCTATTGCGATGAAGAATTAACAAACAAACGAAACAAATAGACACGACGAATTACAGAGGACGAACGAATAAGAAAGGAAGCAGGAACTGCGGCAGCCTCACGAAGAGGCGCAGCAGGAACTGCGCTCCTTCGAAGAGGCGCAGCAGTTGCTGCGTCCTTTCTCGACGGTTATCTACTGGAAATCCGTAAAAAGAGGTTTTAAAGCGTGGTTTTAGAAATCGGTTTTAATGATATTTTCGACATAAACCTTACATTAATGGTACAAAAGTAAATAACAATAATAAATAAAAGAAGGATTTACACCCTCAGACTTACATGTTGACGAAACGAGATGAACTAAGATATCGATTAGTGATGCTCGACGCGAATGTAAAGAAAGTGCCCTCGTAAGAGGAAAACAATTAAATTAATTAAGTTGATTGATTGTGGAGTTGGTCAAATTGGTCGGTCATTCAAACGAGGTTGGTACTCAGAAGGATTCGAGCTTACGTGGTCGAATGTTCAAGCACGTAGACGCCAAAAAGTAAGAACAAAGTCTAGAATGCAAAGGGAGAAGAGAAGGGCGGACACTCGCGTGAGAAATATGAGGAGCGAAGGCTCCTATTTATACTAATCACGTGGAGGAATTAGGGTTTCGGAGACTCTTTGGAAGTGAATCTCGGAAAGATATGAAAAATATACGAGAAATACGCAGAAAGGGCTCTGGGAAGAGGCGCAGAAGAAGCTGCGTCTCTTGGAAGAGGCGCAGACCTGCGTCTGTTTCCCAAGGGGTTTCCTCTGCGGAAGAAAGATTTCTGTGTTTGAGTTATGGTAGGACGGAAATAATTCGGTTTTCCTTAATATCTTATGTGAATATTACGGGAAATTGTTTACCAAAAGATAAAATTTATGAAATATGGAATAGAAATATCCGGAACATTCCAGAACATTCTGACTCGGGATTTAACGGTTATCAGAAAATGAAGACGTTTTAGGCCCGGACTCCAAATGTACTCTAATTACTGTCAAAACGACCGTATCGGCACGTAGATGATAACTAAGAGGTAGATATAAATGTTTGAGCGATCACTTGACGATAATATTACGAATTGTCACAAATCGTTCCGCGTACCAAACATGCGGCCCAATCATCACCGGGTGGTTTGCGAGAGGTGCAGAAATGAGGTATCTATAGCAGCCCAAGGCAAGGTCACGATGGTAGGAAGGAATCCAATGGTGTCTGTCGTCGAACATTGTAGTCAACCAATCATTATCTTCCAGCTGGAAATCTGAAATGACCTTCTGCCACTTCTCTTCGAACTCCGACGGCTCCATATCAGGGTCCCAAACAACAGCGTTGAAGCGAGCAAGGAAGTCTGTGTCTCTGCAGAGTGCTGAACCAACTTTGTCCGTGATCTTTTGTGTAATATGCCACATACAATAACGATGACTAGCTGTCTTGAAAACATAAGGGAAAGCCTGTTGTATGCCAGTCATAATGAAACAGCAAGTCGGAACGTGATATTGACCAGTGATAGGGAAAGAGCAAGTGAGTAAATTATATGTTAGTAATTTAGTTACAGTAACATTGTTATCGAATAACCTTGTAAAAGAGGAAGAGATGGAACAGTGGTAGTTGGAGTCAGAAAGTTGTGGTACAATAAATTTAAGTAAGTCTGTTACAGTAACATTGTCACACTATTACCTTCTTTATGCCAGGGCATTGATCCGTGATCATGAACTGCGGCTCTTTTTGTCCCATGGCAGTCAAGAAATGCTGAAAGGTCCATTGGAAGGAGATGTCATCCTCGTGTAATAGGAGACAACCGGCAAACAACACCGACTTTCTGTGGTGATTAACACCTGTGAATGGTGTAAAAACCATATCATACTTGTTGGTTCCTTAAGTAGGGTCGAAGCTCACAGCATCCCCAAAGAATGAGTAGTTTCTAATACATGTCGCATCAGCCCAAAAGAACTTTGTTAGACGGTTTTGCAGATCAACATCATAGGCGAAGTAGAACTGGGGTTGGGTCGCTTTGAGTTTCTCGAGTCGATCGATGAAAAGGTCAGCATCTCTTAACTCAATGTAGCACTTGATATCTCTTTGAAAGTTCTTAAAATCTATCAATGTAGCACCGATATTTTCATACCCATTGACAAGTTCCTTAACCTATCTAAAGGTCAATCCAGCGCCAATATTCAACTTGGAGTTGTCCAAGATAAGCGTCTTCTGGAACATATCAAGGGATCGTGAAATCTTATCGAGATCTCTATTACAGACAGAGGTGAGACGATGATTGTGGACTTCAGAAAACTCGTCAATCATAGCTGGGCCATCAAGGCCATGTAGAAGGGCAAATCTGACGTACGCTCGGCATCCAATTCTTGTGATTTTAACTCGCCGTGTAACTGTACTAGCTGTGGACGAACCATCACCCATATTCTCATCATCCTTGGTTACGGGGCCTTTGTTTCGGTTTAGATTCCCTGAACCCTTGACGGTTGCAGACTACGAATTTTTGGTGTGCAACACCACCTCGTAGTGTTTTCGTACTGTGCTTCCGAGGGGTAAATCCACATGCCCGAGCATAAACCTCGTAGAACTTGATTCCAGCCTCAAGGGAGGCGAAAACTGCACCAATGGTAGGTCTAAACTTGTGCTCAACCACACGCATCCATCGCTCACCTCCATTAGGCGTGTGAGACAGAACAAGCTGATTATTTGGTTAAGGATTGGGTTGCTCTTGGACAATTGGCGTAGAATGGGGTTGAGTGACAGTACTTGAGTCTGTAATACAAAAAGGAAAATATGAGTATTAGTGACCTGAAATACAACGGTGGTATTACAAAGAGTAACATTGTTACAGTAATACTAGTACTATGACAATGTAGTGACATAAGGATGGACGGGAGAACAGGAATATGCGAAGAGGCTGGACTACAATTTAGAACAAGAAACTAAAGTACATTGAAGTAACAGCAGAACAAGAGGACGTCCAGAAGTGGTACAACATATGTTATATATGCAATGGAAAATGAATATGTGTGATTGTGTTACAGTAACATTGAAATTGTAACAAGCTGAGCCTGTAAGCATTGACAGCAGAACAGGAATATACAGACAGGGGAACAGGAATATACAAGACAGGAAAATAGGACAAATATAATGAAATTTGACCGAATTTGAACGAGAAAATCAACAAATACAAGGATATTTGACCTAATATTTAAGACAAAAGCAACTACGAGTATAATCAAAGGAAAGGAGACCGTAAATTGAAGTAGAAGTGAACGGATTTCATTAAAATTGAAGCAAACATAAAATCGATTAACCTAAAAAACTGAAAAGCAACAGAATAAAGACAAATATAATCAAAATTGACGGAATGTGACGATAAAGGAACTGCGATTGTAACGCGAACGAGGAGGAGAACGCAAATATGAAAATTCGATAGGAAAAACAACAAATACAAGGATATTTCACCTAATATTTAAGAGAAAAGCAAATACGAGAATAATCAAAGGAAAGGACACCGTAAAATTGAAGTAGAAGTGAACGGATGTCATTAAAATTGAAGTAAACATAAAATCAATTAACCTAAAAAACTGAAAAGCAACGGAATAATGAAATTACAATAGCGAATGATCAGCGACATAGAATCCAGATGAAATCGCGAAAAGGAAAACTGAAAACGAAAGGATTATGGAAATTACCTGTTTGCATGTTAATGTCGGTAGAATCTGTATCCATTGTAGCAACGAGAACCTGGAAAACAGACGAATTTGATTGATTTGTGAATGAATTGATAAAAGCGAGTAAAAAACAGGAACCTAGGGTTTGTTTGCTTGATTCAGAGGATTATTTTGACTTAGAGAGATAGATAGAAAGCGAGGAAAGAGACGGAGGAGAGAGAAAGTGAAAGCTGAATTATGAGGGGAGGTTTGAATTCTTAGCTTTTATAGGTTTGTTATAATTTTCGAGATTTAATCTCGGTAGTTGATTAGGAGTAGATCTAATGGATGAGATTAAAATACTAGACTCACCTAAGATACCTAGACTCACTTGATGCAATTTCTATATATATATATATATATATATATATATAGAGGCGGGATCCGGTGAGAACGATCACTCGGTGCAAACGGTGAGAACGACCTACAATAGTAATTTAATCAAAAACATCACGCGTGATTTCGACAAAAGCTAGCACACAGCTAAACACGACTGTTTGACCAAAAAATCAACAAAATCTCTTTCTCTCTCTACTTTCCAAAATTTTCCCCCAAATCTAATCAAATATTTTCCGCGAAAACACAAGAAATTCCGCGAAAAACACACAGACTATAGCCGCCAAAATCGACTAAATTGATCGTAATCAATCGCGTTGATCATCTAATTGATGTACTGATATAATAC
Source organism: Silene latifolia (assembly GCF_048544455.1). Taxonomy (NCBI): domain Eukaryota; kingdom Viridiplantae; phylum Streptophyta; class Magnoliopsida; order Caryophyllales; family Caryophyllaceae; genus Silene; species Silene latifolia. Next base: position 13,893,714 of record NC_133538.1, on the reverse strand, counting down.
TTTTCTGGTTGTTTTGGTGTGATTGATGCATTAACAATCGATTTTGTGATTTCGATTGGCATCCCAGAATTATTTTAATCGTAGAAAATTATGGATGTTGAGGGTTCTAGCGATTTGGGGGAACATACTGATGCGATTGTTCGGTGCTAGCAATGATATCGTCGATCACCGTCTCATCTAGGTATGTACATCTGAAAATCAGATGAGATAAGTCTTTTATATTAATCGTTGCAATAAAATCGTCTGATTGATGTATTTATTGATCATTTTGATGCGTATTCATACTAATTTAAACATATGAAGACAAATTATTACGATTGCTGCACGTGTATCGTTAGCCTGATTGATATTATGAATTGATGAGTCTGATGGATATGAACAGTTATCTTACCGGTCTGGTTAGTGTATATGATATGCAGTTTGTTTTAGAGTTGATTATTACACTTGCTGATCAAATTTCTTATGCACGCTATACAGTATTCCGTGTGTTTCAATATCATGAATATTAGTATAATTGATGTATATGCCTTATATGGAAAACGTGCCTGGTAGAAGAACGAAACCGCCCTTTATAGACCAACGTTTATGAAAGACATGTATATTAGTATAGTTGATGCGTTTGTGTTTTGTCAGCAGCGTATCTAGAATTATAATTAAGGGATATACCGATTCGTGTCATAATAAACATTTGACTTTCTGCCTGTGACAAGATTATAAGACATGATTGATGTATCTTGACGTCTACGTTAAGTAGTCAGTAATGAAAAATACGAAATTTCAGCGATCAGGCACAACTTTCTGAGATAATTTCTGTGGTTTTTTTGTTTTCTAATTGATTTCGTGCTTTTGACTAAATTAGCGTACCTGAACATTATATTTGTTGTGCATTAGTTATTTGAGCTTGCTGCTTATACCCTTATTGTTCTACTGTGTAGCGTGCATAGATGCAGGCTCACCAATCATTGAGACAAACCCGAAGGAAAGAATACCCGTATGTGCGCCAGAATTGAAGCCTGTTTTGGGTATGATCTTTGATAAACTAGATGATGGGCTAGATTTCTATAAGGCTTATGCTACTAACTCTGGTTTTAAAATGCGAAAGTCGACACAACGAAACGTGGATGGGGTTGTCATGACTAAGTACTGTGTGTGCAGTAAAGCTGGAGAAAGTAAGCCTAGAGGGAAGGTAAAAAAGAGACAAAGAACTAGAATTTTATGTAATGCAAAAATTTTTTTCCGTAGAAATGAAAAAGGTCAATATGTTATTGTTGACTTTCATGAAGGACATACCCATCTCCTCTCAACACCAAACACCGTGGTGCATTTGACTGAGTCCCGAGAGTTAACCCTTATACATAAATCCATGATTGTTGAGAATTCTAAGGTGAATAAAGGGCCTGTGCAAAGCTTTAGAATGTTCAAAGAATACGTGAAAGGGTATCAAAATGTCGGGGCATCACTTGAGGACTTCAAAAATTTTTGGAGGGATGTGAAAAAATTTATTAAAGGGTATGACGCGCAAATGATGATTGAAAATTTCATGCACAAAAAAGCCATGTGTAGTTCGTACTACTTTGATTTTGATGTTGACGATCGTGGTCGACTATCTAGGGTTTGTTGGTTTGACCCTATAGCTATAAAGAATTACAGTCTTTTTGGTGATATGACGTCTTTTGACACGACGTTTAATATGAACACGTATAAAATGATATTTGCCCCTTTCACGGGGGTTGATCATCACAAAAAATGCGTGTCATTTGGAGCAGGACTTATAAGGAAAGAGACTGATGAGGATTTCGTATGGTTGTTTCAGAATTTTCTAAGTGCAATGAGCAATAAGTATCCTGTATGCATAATTACTGATCAGGATAGGGGCATAAGATCGGGGGGTTAAAACAGTGTTGGGGACAAAACTCAGCACTGAGATATTGCATGTGGCATATCATGAAAAAGCTGCCGAGACAAGATCGGAACTACGCTATATCGGGAAACTAACTTCATGAAAGAGTTGTGCTCCTGTGTTTGGGCAGAAGATATCGAACCGTCTGAGTTTGAGGAACGGTGGTGCTCAGTTATATCTTCATACGGGCTGACCGGCAATGAATGGTTAGATACCATGTTTGACAAAAGGGCTTTTGGATCCCGACCTATTTCGGGGATTTATTTATGGGTGGACTAATGAGAACCACGTCCGTGTCCGAGTCCGAGAATAGCTTTTCGGAAATTTCATGAACCCACACTTAACTTTGGTTGAGTTTCTTATGAGGTATGAGAGTGCTATGGATGCTCAGCGATGGAAACAATCTAAATTAATAGCCGAATCAAAAACTCCTTCCCGATCTAGAGACGCCTCACCCTTTGGAAAAACACGCTTCGAGTTCTACACCCCGGTGATGTTTTCGAATTTAAAAACGAGTGGGTGGTCACTGTTTCACCTGTGGTGTTAAAATATTAGGGGTTACTACCGTGTGACATCCCCATTATTGATCGTGAAAAAGACAAGGTTTAAATGTTATCTTTATCTCTGACGAAATGAAAGTGAATCGCACTGTAAAAAGTTCGAGAGACATGGAATTTTGTGCCGTCATGCGCTTTACGTGTTGAAAGAACAAGGCCTTGATGAGTGTTCGAACAGTAAGATTAAGTCGGTGGAGCAAATTGGCAACATGTCGGCCGATTTGTAGTAATGTGCCACATACTTTAATTGAAGATTGTAACTCATTAGATGTTAGACGGCACAAAATTGGTACCTTATGGTCCGAGGTGTTCTCGTGTGTGACGCATTTGAACAAAAAGCGAGTATGTTGACGAATTTTGGGAATTTTGAAAGATTTTAAAGATAAGATAAACGCACAAACCAGTACGTCGGAATGTAGTAGTAGTAGTACCACGGGTGATAGGCTGAGAAAGAAGAATAGGGAACTTGAGATGCTCTTAGGAACAAAAATACCAAAGGAAGTGGTTGTCTTACCTCTGTCTGAGTCAAAAACAAAAGGGTCTGGAAAAAGAATGATGTCCCAAAGGGAAAAAGCTACAAAAGAACAGAAGAAAGCGGCCAGGAAATGCAATGCTTGCGGAGAGTTAGGATTCCATGATAGTCGGAATTGTCCTGGGAGAGTATGATTCCATGATACAGTACGCTTATTAATTTGATCAAAGTGAAATAGTTTCCTTTCATCTGTTTAATATTTCGGTGGTAGATGATTGACAGTATCTATGTATCCTCTTGATCGAATATCCGATGCCTACGAGGAGTCTTAAAACGCCTCTTTAGCCTCTGGTCTATCCTTTGACTCGTGGAATTGAGTTGTTTTTACGGTGATGACAATTGCGGATGATACATTCTTTGCTAATGATGTTGCCTTTTCGATTCATCTTTGTATTAATGATTTGTCAGATTGAATATGTTTAGATCGATTGTTGTATCTAATCAAATTTGTAACCGTTAATGTTTTATAGCATTTGTTCGTTTGGGAATGAACAACGGAAAAGAGATGCGGAACACATACCCAAATATAATGAATAATGGCGGGAGGAATTGAGACTTCATTTTTGCTCTGCTATATGGGATTTTTGAACTTTTTTTTTTTTTTTTTTTTTTTTTTTTTTGATTTTTTTTTTTTTTTTTTATAGCATTTGTTTTATAGCACAACATAATAGCGTATCCACATGGATTATATGTGCATCTGGCAAGGCTGAAAGTGTATCTGTCAGAATTGTGAATGGAAACACTTTTTTTTTTTTGTCGGAAGGAAACACTTGTTATATCATATACAAGTGAAAGTTTATGGAAGGCTTGCGTTCTAGATATTAAAGAGCTAATGAATCTGCTCATTTTTTGATATGTGAAATGGTAAAAAGTAAGCTTTCAGATTTCTTCACAAAAAGCGTGACTATTAACACGACTGTTGCACATGTTTTTCATGAAAATCGTACACATTAGTATTAATTGTGAAAAAACGCAGCGTAACATATTAATAAACAAAGATTCGCGAACTCAAGTTACATAGACAAAATCCTAATATTGTATGACATCTAATTATCTATTACCTGATGATTTCATTAGACACGATTGATTTCAATAGTCACAAATGATATTGTACAAGGCGTCTTTTAAAAAAAAAAAAAGGTTGTTGGTGGGTTGTTAAAGAATATAGTATTGGTATGGTATCACAATTGATGTTGTGGTTATTAACATGTTTGGTAAACATGTTAACATGATTGATGCACATGTTATACATGATGAGCGTGAGTATTAACACGATTGGTGCACATGTTATACATGATCAACATACTTAGTAATTAAAGAGGTTGCCCGAATCCTAGCCCATTGCCACATAGACACCACCATTTGTCTAAACACAGACAGACGGTATGGGATGCATATCCTACATATTATCCACAAAAAGTAGATGCCCTTCCATTACAAACGGTCAAAGCTATCATGATTCCATATCCAACGGGATGCCACAAATGAAAACAGCATGAACCAAAGGCGTTTCAAAAGACGCCTTGTACTTAGAAAACCAGATACACAAATAACGTAAAGGTAGTTAATACAATGCAACAAAACCCCAATTACACCATCACAAAGTCCATAAGATGTACATGACGTTTACTAAGCCTACATGTCAGCCACAATCCTGCCAAACGCAAAGCCGCTCCCATGACTTTTAGTAAGCCTACATATCACACATGAGAAAAGAAAACAATGTAAACCTTGCACTTGTACAGATGTGATCAGTTAAAACTAACAATAAAGACATAATGAAAAATGAGATTTATTTTGAATACCTTACGATTGTTCTCCTGCCAACGTAACAATTTGAGCGCGACGTCCTTCCTAAATCCAGCCAACGCCTTGAAGTTGCTTTTGTCCTGCAGACCTCGGTTGCGGCCAGCTTCTAACCACTTGAGGACATGAACGCCGCAATCAAACCTTCGACAAACAAAACTATAATAAGTACCAACACAGGCGGCCTTACTTTATCATCCGTGCACAAGTCACCCCATGTCCAGCATACAAAAATCAAATAAAAACATGGGACATTTCGTCGCGACGCACATACTGCATTAAATGTACCTAACAACTGACCTAGTGTGACATACTCATTGAAAAGTAAATTAAAAAAGATGAGTACTTGATTTTCTTTTGCGAGGAACATCAGAGTCGAAAACTTAGCTAGAGGCACCCCTACAAGATGCTTGTAGCCTTTGGACCAAGCATAAGATCCGGAAGACATTAGTAACCTAAAACAAAATGATACATTGAACCTATTAGTCATGAATCCTCAAGAAAGCATTATCGAACGAGAACAATTATAATATTTTTAAAAATATACCACTTCCGCAGCAAGTTCAGTGTCAGCCCGGATATCCTTAGGACGTAGTGAGTTCAGAATATAGTTCGTCTTCATCTCCAGATCACACACAATAAGAAACCAGTGTTCATTATCAATGATGGGTATAAAAACCTGTTGACAAAAATAAAAGACGTATGGTATGAATGAAATGGGTTTGATCTTCATAAACGAAAAAATACGAGTGTGATACATATCCACAGGTTAGAAAAACAGAACAATATACTTACGGCTTTCACACACACCCCATCTGTAGGCATATATGATGTTTTGATGTAATTGCGACCAAGATTTTTATCTCGTTGAGGATTGAGATGCTAGAATAGACAAACATATCGATTATTAAGACAAACATTCAAATTGATAATAGAAAGTTAATCACGGATGAGAAGGGTAACACTCACACGTGCGATGGTAGATGGGATATACAACAAATCGGCTTTAGCATAGTTGAATAGATCCGAACATATCGATCACCTAAAATTGAAAAAACGAGTGTTGTTCTATACTACATAAAAATAGAAATAAACACGTACGAAAATTAAGTAGTCACCATACCATATCCGCAACCCACTTCCGGGGTTTCAAAGAGCACATGCCTTCCTTTGTTACTTGACCAAAGCTTGTCTTGACGACTACGTCACTACAAAAATAACATATACACCAACGAAAAAAAGCTTATTATGTGCTACTTCTAACAACACATATAAAGTTGACAAGGTAAACATACTAAAAAGGATGAAACATTACTCTTTAGCTGATTCTCCCGCACGTATAAGGAACACGTAGTCTAACAGGTGCGTGTCAGTATATTCCACTTCTTTTACAGCCGCTTGTTTCCTTTAAAAAACGAAAAAGGACAATATATTTAGTAAGGTTAACGATCACTTGCAAACAAAAAAGAAAACAAAAAAGAAAACAAAAAAAAAAAAAAAAAAAAAAGAAAAAGAAAAAAATGGGTGCTTGCCCAGATTTGACGTTAAGACGCTTCGCAGCCATCAACACTTGTTTTGATAATTCGTTCTGAGGACACGACAAAACCGCAAAACAGTACTTCATCTTCTGTTTAAGAAGGGTCTTGCCAATTGCAGCCCCTGATCTAGACTGGATGGTTCAATATGTGAAACAATTGTTAATGAGAAAGTTGTGATTGCTTATTTACTAAACGTACATAGCCAAAAAAAAGGACGTATCTTACATTTATGAACTGAGATTTGAGCAATTGGCGGGACCCCGTATATGTCTCCATGTAACACATCAGATAAATGCCATCATCAACGACGTCAATCGCATGCGTTTTGGGGACGAATTCTTCACATGAGAAAAACTGGACTGTCTTAAATCTGAATGATTTGGAGACCATGTCACATCGAACAAAATCCCTCTGAAAAAAGTCAGATTACAATCAGAAACGTCAACGGAGTAAGAAAACTAAATTAAACGTTTGACAAAGTGAACGGGTGTGCGCAAAAATCATGTTCTCACCACCATGCGAACAGAATCAGAGAAGTCCACTGATTTAGGATGCATAGGATGAATGACTTCAATCTTTCGAGACACCATGTTAACACGGACCGAGATGCGGCTCACGGAGTGTAAAGGGAACATCATCGGTTTTGAAACACATATATTAACCTTAGTAGAAACCTAAACAGGACAAAGCGACAAATGATACTAAAAATAAAAAATACGAGATCTTTGAAAGCTCACCAATTTGACGTTATCGTATTCGGTAATATCTTCACATTTGATTCCCTGAAGTTAAACATATTTAACAACCAAAATAAAGTCAGGTAGGACGATAGCAAGAATATCTATATAGGAAAACATAACATTGATTAAAACTGAAGGTTAAAACAAAGATAAATCAATCATAGGGAAACTTACATTATGAGTCACAAAAGCGTATAAACGCAAAGGGGATGAGGCAGCTTTTAACTCCTCTCGCTTGTTCAATAGATTAGCCCATGCATTTATCACATTTGTAGAAATCTTTGTGTCTGAGATAAAGGACACTAAATCGTACCTTCTTAGCTGGAACAAACGATTCCTGAACAATACCTCGCTGAAAATAACAAGACAGTCAGAAACAATAGACAAAAAATATAGATACGTTCTGATATACTAACGAATTACCCCACAAACTGATCACGATTAAACATTTAACTTTAGATTGAAATAGGTTGTAAAAAAAAAGATTATAAATACCTTTCATCAGATCCTTCCTCAAAAACCAAGTCAGAAACATCTTTCTCCGGTTGGCTCAATTCAGAAAACATGGATATATTCCTTTGAATAAAAGGTGACTTGTATACGTTTGGAACAGCTACACCTCTCTTGGTCTCTATGTTAGCAGCATGGTGGACTACGTGAACTGATTCAACAGGATCATTAGGACAATCGGGAGAAGCAACAGGTGCATTAGGAGAGCGGCAGACGGGGGGAAACAACGATTTGCAGAAGGACAGTCAGTAGAACCAGTGGCTGCGATTTATCTTGAGATTGAAATAGATTGAAGGTCGGGAACTCGGGAGCAACTCGTCTTTTCTTTGGTATGGGTACATCCACTGGATCCTTGTTGAACGCGTTACCCAACGCGATGGCGCCGCCACAAAGGTAGGATCGTTCCAACAAGGATCGTCATTGCTGCCTTCTGGTGTAGATGGAACACGACCGCCATGAACCGCGGAGGCTGACCTACCCCCTGTAGTAGACGTATCCTTAACAGTGTGTGAATCTGATCCTGAACCCGAGGCAGCAGCAGATTCATCAGTGCGCTTGTCACTGCCACCAACAACTGGGTCACCCCGTCCGCGATCCACTTTTGTCCCAACCTCATCTTCAGGTACACCAGGTGGTGTTAACTGGAAACCCCCTAGTAGAGAGTCTGCCATGGCGGACAGGTGACAAACAAGCTGAGAATTCGGCATTATACGCTTGGCGTATTAATAGAATCTGCGAAATTACGAAATGCGGTAGCAAGGGCTTTTTTGTGCTTGCGGCGTTTCAATGCAAGAACTGACGTGTGATCTGTTGGCATCGTGCCCATCACGTCCATTGTTGTCAGCCGCGTCATCTTCGTCATTACCAACAATATCATCATCCTCAGACACAACATCAGGTGCTGTTCTGCCACGGCTCTCCACATACCCAGGACCAAAGCAATCTGGGTGCTTTACCAACTGTGAATCAATAAAACCAGAACCAAACCGATGAGCTTCCCTTTTTTCTCTAGATATTCGCAAAGAAATCGCTTCCTTCGTCCATGTACATAATGTTGGGAACATCCGCGTAACTGATCTAGCCTTAAAAACCGACCTATCAAGGTAAATGAAAATTAAAACCATGATAGGACCTTTATAGATCTTCTTACAGCTCCCATTGGCCTCCTTCTCCTTATCATCTCTCCACTGTTCAACACTTGCAATCAAGTTTCTTCGGGTAAAATCGCACCATCTCAGTTTTGGAATCACGGAGACATCACTCAAACACTTGAGTATTCGCACACTTGGAACACTTCCCTTAATTCCCATAAGAAACGCAGACACAACATATACGATAAAATTTCTCTTGAAATCATCCCCACCTTGTCTCTGTTCAGCCATCTTATTCAATAGGTGGGTGTAGGTAACTTTGTCAACACCTCAAACCGAGACTTCCATGCAAGTAACCATCTCTACAAACACCTCGGTCGATCAAAACGAGTGGCTTGCACTATTTCTACCTCACCCATAGGTAACCCCGTGGCAAGATGAACATCTTCATCCCGAATAGGCAACGGTTGTTTAATAGGGAAGACGTGAATGGATCAAATCCGGAGACAAGCCGTGTGCTAAGCGCCGGGAAGCATATCCGTTTTAAGGCACAGTATACCGCCAAAGCCCATCTCTTGAATATCTGAAATTTGATTGTCGGAGAGGCCACTATTGATGAAATTTAAAAGACCACTAGGACTCATCCTTGTTTTCAATACCGGAAAATCTTCGGAAGGATCACATCCAGCTTGTTGCATACTTGAGACAGGGACTGCTCGATGTCTGCTTGTCCCTTCTCCATCAAGTGCCGATGTTTCTAAACGTGTTCTCTTCATAATGACACCTGTTATCATAAAAAATGTAGATGTCAAATGTAATCAATGTACCTAAATAACAACAAATGCGTATGGACATATGTGATAAACTGAACCTATATATCACAGTGCAAAACACATAGTAACCTCATTGTAAAGGATCAAGCGAAACAAAAATAAGCCATGAAAAAAGGTTTCCAGAAACAATATGCATAGGTACATTTATACACACAACATAAACTAAAAGACGTATCCAGCAACTCATTCAACGTACATATAGCCCGTAATGACGTACATGACCGGCACATAACCCAATAAATGAACAAAACTCACGTCAACACACAAACAATCCATGAAAAAAAAACTCTCCCTACATACCAAGGGCATCACAAATATGTTAAAGCGGGAAAAAATAAAATGCAAAACAAATGAAGATGTGGTCCCCTCATGAAAAGGGCACTGATGTAGTCATTGTTATTAAACTCAAAAATAACATACGTATGGGCTAAATAGACGTGATTAACGAGTATTAAAGTGCACCTACACCCTAAACTACACATTAAGTGTAAAACACCAACTGAAACACACAACAAAACAAAAAACAAATAAATAAAATAATACAAACAGTCAAAAAAATCATATACCGCACACACAAACTTATGCCAAGCATACAAAAATGCCACAAATACGTAGGACATATCAGAAAGACAAACACCACATGAATGTACCTATGAACTGACAATGTGTGTGATAACGATTACGACGTACCTAATGATACGGTACCATTAAAACGTATGAAAAAGGCAGATAACACACACAAGCTTAAATCTGAAGTAAACACAAGGACATAACGTGGAAAACACACATAAAATTAGCTCAACAAGAAAAAACAACAACTAGAAGGTTGTAAACAACACAAATCTCAGAAAGAAAAACATCAAAACTTCAATCGTGTTAAACTTAGAGTGCTAAACAGCAAAACAAGGAGGAAAAAAATGTAAAATCACACCAAGACGACGATGCTCCTAAGTTGAAACAAAACAAAAACCTGCATGCAACCGAACGGAAATAAGTATCAAATAAAATCAATGAATAATCCGAACATAAACAAAAATATACCTAAAATTAACCACGACAGTAATAACAAATACCTAATTAACAGATTCTCAACCGTAACGCAGATAAACCTGCATTGATGATTTCGAAAGACAACAACGAACATAGATTGACTTATCAAAGGATAATTGACTTAATAAAAGAAATTATCGAAGAAATAGGCATAAACAACTACAAGTTGAAGATCAAAACATACCAGAATACTTGCGAATTTTATAGAAAATAGAGCGATTAAGTAGAAGCGAACGTGAAAACGGTCGAATGATAATCAATCATCATTATCAACAATTAATCCACCGCAAATTGACGAACAACTGATTTAGAGAAGAAATTAGGTAAACTGCATTAATGATTTCGAAAGACAAATACGAAGTTAGATTGACTTATTAAAGGATAACTCGACTTAATAAAACAAAAAAAAAAGAAGAAATAGACATTAACAACTAAAAGTTGAAGATCAAATCATACCTAATTACTTGCGAAATCCATGGAAATACAGCGATTAAAGGAATTAGAACGAGAAAACGGCAAACAAATCATAATCATTCATTGTTAACAACAAGAAATGCACCGGAAATTGATGACGAAATGATTTGGGGAAGAAATTAGGGTTTATGGTGATTTGGGGGAAAAATGTAGAGAGAAGAGCGAAACAGAAAAAATGAGAGGAGAGAGAAGGAAATGATAAAAATCTCACAAATATATATGAACCGCGTAAAATTAAAAAATTAACAAAACCGTATAATAACTGTTATAAAATCCTACTATTGTAGGTCGTTCTCACCGTTTGCACCGAGTGATCGTTCTCACATAGGATCCTAAATCTATATATATATATATATATATATATATATATATATATATATATATATATATATATATATATATATATATATATATATATATATATATATATGTGTGTCAAACCAACATTCATAACAACTTCTACAATCCAAAATGCCAAAACTAATTACATAATTATTAGTAAAGCCTGACAAAAAGGAACATTTATACCTTAACATTCAATACCCTAAGTGCCCTAAGTACAAATACAGTACGTTGGCCAGAAAGTTGTACAAACTTATGATAGACCTACGTCAAATCAACGACTTCAACATAAGAGAACCTTCGACGAGCTAGTAAGGGTGTTGCTATTGCTTTCGCTTCTTCATGTGACAAAGGTGGCATATCCCGCAACATCTCATCAACTTGCTTAATTTGACTGTCATTAACTGGATTAAGATGGGTGTTTTGAAAAACATTTCTTCGTTGGTGAACATGCATGACGAATTTGGCTGCCATATTATCCGTCATAAAACACTTGCATCTTTTGGAAATTAGTCTACCACGACTACGCACTATCCTCATGCCATTAATGTCATTAAATCCTAAAGTTTGCAGGTAAGCTATCAGAACACCAGGTGAATACGGGAAGAAAATAAAGAGTTTAGCCCATAATTTACAGACATTGGCCATGGTTGCCCTATCAGAGCATTTATCAAGGTGATTGAAGATTTTTAACACAAGATTTGGATCAGTTAAGACATCATATCTTGATTGATTGCGACGATCATTGAACTCCATTTTGGTAACTTGATCAAGGTAACTCAGAGAGTCTGTTTTCTCTTTGACATAATATTGGATAAAAAGTTCTCGTTCTACTTCCTCGCGATTGACTACCCAACCTTTGCACCAATTTTCCATTTTTTTATGTTTCTGTATGCAGAATTGAAAAGAGGGAATAATTTTAAATGGAGGAAATATGTAAAACTTTACCTGACTCAGTATAATAGTTACTAACTTTAGTAGCTTTACTCACAGCGCATATGCTACTTAGTATGCATTGTTTGAACTTGATATTTAAACAATTTCAGTAGAAAATCAACAACAAACATCAACAACATGGGGAATCAGGGTTTGATTATTGCGTAATTAGGTTAATTAGCAAAAATGTGAACAACAAGACTACAAATCTAAGAATCTGCCATATAAGGACAATGAATTAGCGTAATTAGCAAAAATTTTGGAAGTTCAGTCCCTAATTTCATGATTTCAACTAATGTACGTGATAAGGTTATTTTCAGTCGTTTGCCTTAATCAAAATAAATCCCATACTATTACTAACAAAATAGCTAGTGGTAAGTTAGGGTCGAATCCACAGGAAGGCGGTGATTATCTAGTTTGTTGATATTTAAATCTGTCTTAAAGGTAACAATTTTATGGGGTTTGATTGAGTTTGATTTTTAAACAACTAATAGCAATTTAAATAAAGATGATAAACAATAATATTAAAGAGTCTAGGGATTTGGGTTCACTAGGTAGTCATCAAAGGGTAGGATTTAATTCATTGATTGAGCAATTTATATTGTCGAAAGTCATATGATCGGTCGATTCTAATATGTCTTTTTAGATTTAACTTAACATGCGATCGCTATCATTAAGTTGGTCTAATTCAATTATTGTGGCCTATACTAGTCTTAACCCGGTCGGTGATAATCCTAGTTTATGCAAGACTAATTAATCAATTCTGATCAGTAATCAACTAATTATAAGTAATACGATAATTGAACAACAATAGAAAGCAATTTAACAATCAATTCATAAGTAACCCCTTTTCTAACAACCTAGATCCCCTTTCACCCTAGATAAGAGATTTAGCTACGCATAATAGAAATAAGAACAACAATAACAATAATAAGAAACATGATTGCAAGCATAAAAGATGAACAATGAAATAAATGATTAATAATAAAGGAAAGATTAAGAACAATACCGTAAATAGCTAGATCCGGAAGTAAGAACAATAAATAAACTAAACTAAGTATTTGAGAGAGTTTTCTAAGGTATCTATATTAAACCTATGTAAAATAAAGCATAAATAACCTAGGGTATGAGTTTTGGTATTTATATCAATACATAACCGACTTAAGGAAAGTTGCGGGAATTATAAAACTGGAAGGTTCCTCGATCGAGCCAAGGTGGACTCGATCGAGGAACCACTTCCTCGATCGAGCCAGGCCTGGCTCGATCGAGGCACCAAAGTTCAAGAACACCCAACTCTCGACATTGCAAAGTTTATTGATTAGGTTGGTTCCTCGATCGAGTCAAGAGTGACTCGATCGAGCATGAAGTTCGTCGATCGAGCCAAGGTTGACTCGATCGAGGCACCAATTTCTCGCTTCGCACAAGATGAACTTCAAACGACCGCCATTTCTTCGTTACTTGTCAGAAACAAGCGATTTTTGCGGCGTTGGAAAGCTAAGAAGATAAGATTTTACATCCAATTGGAATTACTTGAAAATATATTGTAGAACTCGAGATATGGCTCTTCAATTTAGGCACTTGTAATAAGAAGCTCTTTTCTTCGTGTTTTCTTCTTAACTTCTCTTCCTTCATTCTTATGGATTCTCGTGCCATGCTTCGTGTATCCCTTCATGCCCACTCCGCGATGCTCATTTCATTCCTTTGCTCCTCAAATGCATCATTCCTGCATCAAACATCAAAAGGCGGAAGTATCGACATTCTAACTTAAAAGGCATGTAAATGCTATATAAACTAGCACGAAAAGCGTATCAAAAGCAATTAAGGGGAGGCATAAATATGTATATAATTATGACTCATCAGTACGTAGTTTCTTAACTTCCCCAACCCTCATTTCCAAGTTTCCCCAATCTAATTCACCAAAACCCTAATTTGACAAACATAATTCATTATTCCAACTGTAACACATTAATGAAGGCGTAAATTCAACTAATATAATCGACAAATTTAAAAATTACAAAGACAGAAATACTGAAACCCTAATTTCGCAAAATCAGTCCCTAATTTCATGATTTCAACTAATGTACGTAGTTGCTTAACTTCCCCAGCCCTCATTTTCAAGTTTCTCCAATATAATTCACGAAAACCCTAATTTGACAAGCATAATTCATAATTCCGACTATAACAAATTAATGAAGGCTTAAATTCAACTAATTTAGTCGACAAATTTAAAAATTACAAAGACAGAAACACAGAAACCCTAATTTCGCTAAAAAATAATCATATATATATATATATATATATATATATATATATATATATATATATATATATAGAGCAAGGTTCAAATGAGTCCCTCATATTATTTGAGTCTCTAAGTCCTTACTAGAGCCCTTGGATCATTCAAGATGAAGGGTTAAGATTGGAAGCAAAAAAATACACTTCACACTAATTTATCACTTTATCTCTACTCACACTAATTAATCACTAACACAAACTAACTAAACACAAAATCACTATATATATTTTTTCCACTCATCAACTTCTCTCTCATCTCACACATTTCACTCCTCTCTTCTCTCAAAAACCCAAATAAATCAAAATCTAAATAATTAAAAAAATCCAAATATATCAAAACCCAAATAAATCACTCACTACTCTCTTTCTCACTCACCATCACCGTCCACCGCCGCCACTCTCACCACCACCATGTGACCACTGTCGCCAACCACCACGGTTTTTTTTTTAATTACGTTTTTTTTTTTTTTTTTTTTTTTTTTTTTTTTAGATTTGTTGTTACTATGAAGTACATTAAATTTTGTTTGTGTCGCTTCTTTTGGTGATGGTCGAATGAATGGTGGTGGTTGTGCCGGTTTTTTTTTTATCAAAATTGTTCTTAGAATTTGTTCCCTTTTTAGTAGATCTACACATGATTATGGTTATGAGAAAGATTTAAAATTTTATATCTAGTTTTTAAAATGAAATTGTGATTTAAATTATAAATCTATTAAAAAAAATTAGATCTAGTTTTCTAAATGATTTAAAGTACACTTTTGAAAAAAAAAATTGTATTATTTCGTTTTTTTGGCAAAAAAAAAAGAGTCGTGCTTGTTATTGTTGGTTGTTGAGTTGGTGTAGTTGTTGACGACGGCAAAAGTTGTTGGTGGACTGAAATTACACTCATATAGGATTAAAGTTACACTCTTAATGAACTAAAGTTACACTCTTAATAAATTAAAATTATACTATGAATATGGACCAAAGTTACACTTTAATAGACTAAAGTTTTAGTTTTAATAGACTAACATTACACTTGTAAGAGACTAAAGTTACACTTTCAAGTTTCAATGGACTAAAGTTACACTTTAATAGACTAAAATTACACTTGTAAGAGACTAAAGTTACACTCATAAAAGACTTCTTGTAGATTAACCACTTATGAAATTTTCATAATTTTAACCTAACTTATTGTAGATTAATTGACTTATAAGTGTAACCGTATTCTTTTAGAAGTATAACTTTAATGTTTTGAGAGTGTAATTTTAGTCTTTTGAGAGTTAAATTTAGTCCACTTAAAGTATAATCTTTAGTCCATATTAAGTGTAGCCTTAGTCCATATTAAGTGTAACCTTAGTCCATTAAGAGGAGACTGTAATTTTAGTACATATTAAAATTATAGCTTTAGTCCATTAAGAGTATAACTTTAGCCATTGCGAGTGTAACTTTAATAGAGATAAGTGTAACTTTAATAGAGATAAATGTAACTTTAATATAGAAAACTATAACTTTAAGAAACTGTAACTTTAATAGAAATATGTGTAACTTTAATAGACAATATGTGTAACTTTAATAGACAATATGTGTAACTTTAATCTCAACCAAGATCTAAAGTTACAAAAAAAATAGATTTACAAAAAAAAAAACACAGATTTGAAAAATTAACCCAATAAAAAAACAAGACCTAAAAAAAAAAGTACCATAATAGAGCAAAATGTAATTTTAATAGAATAATGTGTATCCTTAATAGAAAAGGAGTGTAACTTTAATACAATACGAGTGCAACTTTAAAAGAACTTAAAAAACGAACTAAAAAAAACTAGATCTAAAACCAAAAAGTTTGAATACAAAATCTGAAAAAAAAAAATAAAACACTTTGAATGGCTAGTGCCGAAAGGCTATGAAATGCTAGTGCCTAAAGGCTATGAAAGTATGGTACTTCCCAGGGGAGGTGACATTCCATGGTTATGAAAGTATGGCCCAAAGGCTACTATAGTCAGAAATTATCACACTTTGAATCATGATTTCTGTTTTTGCTTCCATAACTCATTTAAAAGATGTATGACATTCTTGAGTGGGTGTACAATTAATATTAAAAAATATTAAAAAAACAAAAAACAAACAAACAATTTAAGTTGAGATATGTGAAGAAGGAAAAAGCAAAAAAAAAAAAAAAACCGACCCCAAACATAAATAATAAACACCAAATTTGAATTATGATAAACTAAATATATCGTGTGTGTAACTTTTTGATACGTTTTTTTTTTTTTCAAAAATATATTTTTTATTTATTAGATCTAAGATTAAAATTAACAAATTACATGAGATATATTTTACTAGATCTAAGAACAAAATAAAAAATATGAAAAAGAAAAAAATTATGACAAGACGAGATTTGAGAAAATAAATAATAAGTCGAGAATACGTATATAAATAAAATAAAAAAAACAACAAAAAATAACAAATAGAAAAAAAAAACGAAACATAAAATTTAACACCAAAAAAAAAAAAAAAAAAAAAAAAAAAAAAAAAAAAACGAAAATTGCAAAACAAATGTGAGGCGATGGTGGCGTCAACGGTGGTCGTGCGTGGTGGTGGCCGGTGGTAGTGGGTGGTGGTGAATGGAGAAAAGAGGAATGAGTGATTTATTTGGATTTTGGGTTTTTATTTATTTATTTGGGTTTTTGGGTTTTTTTATTTATTTGGGTTTTGATTTAGTGGGGTTTTTAGAGAGGGAGGAAGTGAAATGTGTGAGATGAGAGATAAGTGGGTGAGTGGATAAAAAATATATAGTAAATTAGTGATTAATTATGGTAGATTAGTGTGGGAGGAGAGAGTGTGTAGGATTAGTTATTAAACACCACTTTTGGGGACTCAATCTAGGCCATCCATTTTGCTTGATCTAATGGCCCTTAATAAGACTTATGGACTCAAAAATATGTGAAGGACTCTCTTGATCCTTATACTATATATATATATATATATATATATATATATATATAATAGAGTGATAATTTGTTATATTAGGTTTTTTTAATGCAAATAGGATTCATGTGATGTTAGGGGTAGAGTTTTATTTTATGTAAACCATGTTTTATCTCCTCCTAAATAACAATAACAATATAATATAATGTTGTATCATTACTATAAATCTAATCAAGTAGTTTAGTTACAGAGTTTTATTTTAATTAATTGAAGTATTTTAAATGGATTGATTTGCTACTGTGCGTTGTTCTTACTAAGCATTTAAAAACACAAGAATTCCAAAATCTTTGGTTAACCATTTTTTTTAAAAATGGAGAAATCTAGAGTTCCATAGGAACTCTAATTCCTGTATCATGTGGGAAGTGGCTGACCAAGCCCCCTAGCCCCTAGGTCATTCCCAATTCCTGCGTTTTTTTACTAATGACGTTTACTATTCTACCCCTATTAAAAACACACCCATTTCATTTTCTACCTCCTCTATCTGGAAAGTACTACGGTTACACTTGGTGTATTGCATCTTTTATACACTACCAATAATACTAAGACATGTGGTAGAATCTCTATTTCACCATAAAGGAAAAATTAGGAAATAAAATCAGGATTGAGAGGAAATTATTACTCCAAATATTGTATTATGTATTATAAATTTATAATCATTTAATTAATTAATAAAAACATTTTTTATTACTTTTAATTCATAATCCATATATTTTCTTCTAATTTATTTTCTCCCAACCCTAAACTACCCAGAACAAACCCTCTTAAAAATTGATGCTGCAACTTCCAACACTCGCAACACCGCCATCTACTCGCCAACTAACGCCATCCAAGTCCAGTCCACCACTCTCTACTCACACCCTACGTGTAAGACGGTCTTATTTGAATCATATTTGAGTCACCCTGCTCCGCCGTCAATCTATCATTTTCCCCGAATTCGTCACCCTCTGGTACCATGGCTCGACGGACCAAGCAGCCATCACCTTCTCCTTCACCAAAGATTCGCAAGCCCAGCGACACACTCAAACACATGCAGAAATTAATTGAAGGGGATGGACCTTCGGCCGGATTAATTAGTGTCGTCGAAGTTCGGCTGATCTGATGGCCGGCGAAGGACGTGGTTAAGGTGTTTGAACTTGGTGGCCGGTTCTAACAAGGTGGGAGACAGAGTAATGTTGGTGGCAGAATTTGGTGGTTGGTATCGCAAGGTGGGAGGGAAACAAAGTAGGTCTGGATGATTTTGTGGGAATGCAAAAGTTGTATTTTAGCAAAATGATAAACACAATAAAATTTATTTTAGAAATTAAAAGTTTAAATTTATTGTTGACAATACTTTTAATTTTTGAATTTCAATAGTGGTAAATATTTAGAATATTCTCAAAATGGAAGATAAAAAAGATTCTATTATTGATCTCATCTTTGCCATGTGTCATTATATTACTTGCAGTGTATAAACGATTCTCTACACCGAGGGTAACCGTAGCCTTTTTGCCTCTATCGGCCGTCATCTTCTTCACACCCTTTTTTCAATTTTCATCTTCACTTCAGCTACTCTCTCCCCGGTCCCTCTTTTTATCTCAATTATTTCCTCTTGCTACTATAATCTATGGTACATAAAAAATTAAAAATCATGGAGTATTGGTAATCAATTAACCAATTTATAATTGTTAAAGTTTGATGCTTTTCAAAGTTTTATTTTTGATGAATTCCTCTGCTAGCTTGTGATTAGACTTCCACTGTGTTTCATCTTTTTTGATATTGTCCTGCCTTTCTTTGTAGTAGTACTTGTCCGTCCGAATCAATAGTTTACCCTTACTTTATTTCCCCTAACAAATCAAAGTAAGGGTAAACTATTCACTGGGACAATGCTTTCCTTTGTGTACAGAGCTTTATTTTTGTCCTATCCCTTCTATTTGACTCGTCTTAAGTTTAAAACGGATATGCCCGTCTTAAACAATAATTTGTGTTGTTTAATAGCCTTCCCAAAAACTTGTCTTTTATCAGTAACATGCGGCTCGACCACTTATTGATTATATTATTGAATGTATTTTTCTATGGATTATTATTTTTCATCACTAACTAGAGACTATCTATTAAATAGTACCTACTACTTCATCCATGTGTTGGCCGTAAGTGTCAATGTTATACACATGGTATAAGTTTTGGTAACATAGGTGGATAAGAGTTGAGTTGTCATTGTTATGTTAAATTTCTCTTATGCTTACAAGAGGTTGATTTACTTTTTTTTGGTTACCTTATGCAAGTTACATAAGACAATGGCGCGCATACCTTTGAATAACCGGAAGAAGATTGTTGTTTCGTGTATAGCTATATACAGACATATGCTTTTGATGGTTGTTGAGATTATTGTCGAGCTCTTATGCCATCTTTCTAGTTTAAACATTACCGTTCCTAAGCCGATAACATATACGTTTGACAACTCTATTGATGAAAGAGTTCAGGCTAGGCTTTTTAATATTAGACCAATGATTCAAGGGAGTGATATAACATGCCTAGACACCTTAGGATGGATAGAGCATGTTTTGGTAAGTTGTGTGAGATGCTAAGAGATGCCGGTAAGCTTCTAAATTTGAACATTTTTTTTTTTAATTTGATCTTTGCAAGTATTAATCTTTTGATTTAGCAACTGGGTTTTGTCGGTGCACAATAAAGTTGTGATCTTTTTTACCTTTTACAGTGATTTTAGGGATTTATTTGATATGAGAATGCTTGCAATTTTCCCCAAATTGTTGATTCTGATTAATTAGTTTTTGATTTCAGCAATTGAATGATGTGTGGTTGTGAATTGTGATATGTTTTAAAAGATGAAAATATTCTTAAATTGTGAATTTAGGTTGCTTAATTTTGTGAACTCTAGTAAGTGTAAATAGGAGTGTCAAATAGGTTCTAGTTATCGCTTAAGTTCATTGAACGATGATGATTTAGCAATGGTGAGACTATGAGAGTTGAATTGGTAGCTTTTGATCTTCACATTGTTTCGGCCAAGACGATTTTTGAGAACCATTAATGCTTGAATGCTTGATGGTGGTTGATTTTGCTTAAGTTCATTGAATGATGATGATTTAGCAATGATGATAGTTGAATTGGTAACTTTTGATCTTCACATTGTTTCGGCCAAGAAGATTTTGGAGAACCATTAATGCTTGAATGCTTGATGGAATGATGGTTGTTGTCTTGTTGATACATTAGCGGAAGCCTTAAATTCTGTTTGGTTTCTGTTTCTCAGTTATGCTGTTTTTCTTGATGAATCTTGAGAACTAGATTAATACGATTGAATTCTTTGGAGTTTGGACATTTAATTTGCGAATGTGGCTATCTTAAACTGTCGATTTTACATTGTTCATTCTATTTCACTCATTTGCGCCAGAGGTGCACTATTTTGTTGCTTTTAATTTAGGCGGTAGTGGCCAGTGGGAACTGGTGAATGTGGCAGTGCTAATGGTGGCAGGATTTTTGGTTGTTCTGGCCTTCGTGTGTCTGCTTTCTTATAGTAAAGCTAATTTTCAAGGTACTTACTACTGTCGCTTCGCCCAATGGGGCAACATGCCAACATATGTAGGCTTGGATTTTGAATGATAACTTTAGTGCCTTAATTATGCAAGGCTTCAATCCAGTAATGTTAATAACTTAACATGTGTGAGATTGAACTCAGATTGTTGTGATGTACTCCGTGAATCTTTAATTAGTTGTTGTTACCAATATATCCAGGACCTTAGACGTTGGTCACAAGATGTTTTCTTGTTTGTGTAAAAGCTAAGAGGTTTTTGTTGCCTTTTTAACACTCATGTATAGAGTGAATCGTAGTGATCAAAACACGGCTAGGTTCATCCTTTCGGATGTTTCTTTTTCAGGAGATGTGCTTTATGCGTTGAAACTTTCTTTGAATGCTTCATCTGGTCAACTGGATGACTGAAACCCCAATCAAGTGAATCCATGAACTTGGTCAAATGTTATGTGTGATCATCGTTTGAAGGTTGTTTCTGTGTAAGTAATTCCACATAGGCTTCTTTCTTTTTTAACATCACTTATGTTCGCTCTTTATACTCGTAGTAATTTTTCTCGTACATTGTTCATTTGGCTGTGTCATCTTATTTATAGGACATTGTCATCCTTGGGGCTTTCTGGTACTCTGTCTCGTAAAATTGGCGCTCTGAAGACTCACATCTTTGTAGGTTTACTTTTCATGAATTAGTTGGTGGAATCTGATTGTGCATTTTGAACCAATAAGAGGATTTTTTTTAAAATAATATTGCCTTTTATTGAATTATGGAAATACATTAAGCTGTAAGTAATGCAGACAAATTTTCAAAAATTTTGCACCAAGCTCTCTTTTGTGCCGCCTTCTGTGGGGAATTGGTGCAGAGATTCAATGTTTGCTTCTAATTCCAGGTCTTTTCCATTTCTAGAGTTGATTGACTTTCGACAAGTATCGCTGCACACTTGCTCCGAGCCCTCTTTATTGCAAGCAGACAGCGTAGAGAAACTTTTATTTCAAGGAACCTACTATTGAAAATCAGATGGATATGACAGGAGGGGTGTGACTTGTGTACTTATGATAAAACCGTTTTACGGGGTTGTGTTTGGTGCATCTCTTTAGCAGTCTTTCCAGGGTCATTTCTAGTTACATGAAGTGTTATTGACGCCCTTTTATTCCCTTTATCTGATTTGGAGGTCCTTGTCCTCTTTGTTTGTACATTCACATCAATACCAACATTTTTACCGCTCCCATGTCTCTAAATTGTGATAAAATAAAGAAAGATCTTTTAATTAATTGCTTCCTCTTCTTATACAAGAGTACAGAACTTATTAGGGTATTCAATGAAATGCCTTTTGGAGATTCACATTAGTGAGGGGAATCATAAGATTATATACCTATATCATTACATTAGTTCTACCGTAGACATTTATGCCGGCAGGGCTTTGGTTGCGAACGCAGTAATGGGACCTATATATTGTGTTTAATATTTTCTTATTGCCCATTACGTCATACACAACTCAGAAACCGTTAAAAAAAAATTATAACGGCATTCTGTTCAAGATTTGGAAATGTCAGTTTCTACACATTCTTAGACTTGCTTTTATGTTGGTTCTAGTACTGAGCTGCTCTTGAAGGTCGATATTTATTCCTGTAGTGGGTTACTAAGAAAGAACCTTCTTTTGGTTGTCTATATTGATCCCCTTTGCTCCGCTTTGAGTAGAAGCCTCTTCACAGGCAATGAGGTTATGATATCATAGTAAATGAGTCATGAATGTAACTCGTAGGAATCGTGACATAAGATCCATGGACCTCTCATTTACGAATGTTCGGTCAGAACTCCAGGTCTATTCCATTTCTAGAATTGAGGATTGTCGACAAGCACCACTGCACATTGTTCCGAGCCCTCTATATCTCAAGTAGGGAATTTAGAGAGACTTTTATTTTAAGGAACTGTTGAGCTTATTGTGTTGATGATGACAAACCAAATGTTACTAATGTTTCTCTTAAGTTTTCTTAATAGGATTTACAAAGATTGATGATGATCAAAGTAGAATGAAGCCAAGGATGAAGATCGTCTTGTATTGTTTAAGGGTCCATAGGTTCGAGTTAGAAAAATATTAACTTTGCTATACTGAGGAAACAGTGTCGCCCACTGTTACCTTCCTGGACGGATGAACCATTATTTTCAAAAGGAATACATTTCTCTTTTATTTAATTGTGGCATCTCATCTAACTAATTTAAGTAATTAGATTAGTAAGTAAGATGTAAGTTTTGCCTAAACAAGTTAAGATTCCAAGTTTGTGTTTTTGAAAGCTTTTTAAAGACTTCCCCTATTTGCCCAAGTCACATGTGTGACTCTTGGCAAAGAAGGAAAGAAAACTTTTCTTGCTTGATTTTTTGACTACCCATTTTGGTGCAAGGAAAATGCTTTTGACCGAAAACTTGTGGCTTGCTAAACTTGATTTACTTTATATTAATTTAATATAAAGTAAACTCCACCCTTCTTCCTCTATATAAAGAGATGCTCCTTCTTTGCATAAAACACCCTTTCATAGCTTATAAAATCTGAGAAAGAAATTGAAAACCTTTGCAAAACCCTTAATGCTTTCAAGTATTTAAAATCTTTTAAATTGCAAAGTTTTCATATTTCTTACAAGTCTCAAAAATGGTTCATTTGTTTAAGTATGGCTTAGCTTAATATCTTTCTTCTCTTAGTTGATCGAAAATTGATCTCTCCCGTTCTTAAGTGAACAACTTAGAGATATTTGATCCTATAACTATTTGAGAACTAGATAGAGCTTAAAGAAACGGAGTAGTTTCTTGAGTAGCACAATCGGAGTAGATTGTGGGGATCTCATTGTAATAGAATAATTGTAGTTAGAGTTAATTACATTATCAAATTATTAATGAGAAGTAGATTGGACGTAGGCCTATAGAGTGTAGGCCGAACCAATTCAAAAAGCGATTGTGTTGAACTTATTTCGTTTATTTATTTCCATTTGCATTTCTTAGTTTGTCGTTTTTATTATCTTCAAGAATGATCTACTATCTTGTCACGTTGGTCATTGTTTACGTTTATACAAAGACAACAAGTTACTGATCCGTTACTGCATTTGCCTTCATCATAACCAACGACACTTCTTTTAATCTCCATTTAAAAGAGGTTGTGTTAGGTATTTGAGATATCATTTCATTTAACTAACTTAAATCAATTAAGTTAAGTTAAAATTTTTAAAAGGTACCTAATTCACCCCCTCCCCCTCTTAGGTACTTCGGGATCCTAAACTCTTCAATTGGTATCAGAGCCTCGTGCTCGTGATCGAGGTTTATCACCTTAGAGTTTGAATCTTGGGAAATGGATCCCTCAAAACACTCCAAGATCCCGGTCTTTACCGGTGAGAATTTTGGATGGTGGAAGCTCAAAATGGAGCATTACATTAAAAGTATTGATTATCAATGTTGGAAAATCATCGAAAACGGACCTCTTACTATTGAGGAAACCGACATCCTTACGGGTTTTACTAAGGTCAAAGATGAGAAAGATTACAATGAAAACGATTTTAAATTGGCCGAGAAAAACTCAAAAGCGATGTCGATTCTTCAACGGTGTGTTGGTGAGGCCGAAGTAAGTCGGTTTCTGGATGTCCTACGGCTAAATTAATTTGGGATTCCCTTGTGCTTGCCTATGAAGGGACGTCTCAAGTTAGAAAACACCGTATTGACCTTCTTATGCAACAATATGAGATGTTTCACATGTCAAAGGACGAGTCCATAAATAGCTTTTCATCTCGCTTTTCGTGTATTATAAATGAACTAAAAAGCCTAGGAAGAAATTTCGAGTCCGAGGACATCATTCGAAAAATTCTTCGTAGTCTTACCACTAAATGGCAACCTAAGGTTACCGCCATAGAGGAAGCCAAAGATCTATCCACTCTATCTCTTCATGAACTAATGGGATCACTAATGGCTCACGAGTTCAATCTCGATAAGCATTCTAGTGAATCCTCAAGGGGAAAGAGTCTTGCTTTAGCATCCTCTTCAATTGATGATGAGGATGAAGAAGAAGATGAGTTTGCTTTGTTCTCTAGGAACTTAGTTGGAATGGTGAATGGCCATGGTCATAAAAAGTTCAACAATAACTACACAAAAAAACGCTTTCCAAAGAAAAGACCCTCCACCACTATTGGATGCTTTAAATGTGGTGACAAATCACATCAAATTAAAGAATGTCCTAAGTGGGATGAGATTAAGTCCAAAGATAAGCGAGATAAGGCTAAAAAGGACTACAAAAATCGAGTCATGTCCGCCATATGGGGAATATCCGACTCCGAGGACGATGAAATCATCGAGGAGGAATTAGAGGCTAAAATGTGTATTACAAGTCGTCTCAAGGACAAAGTCTCAAAACCCTCTAAAACCGAGAATCTTAGATGTCTTATGGCTCATCCCGATGATTCCGACTCCGATTCCGACAATGAGGTAAAACTTCTAAAGTCCAAAGCTAGGACTTACTCCAAAGAAAAAGTATGTAAGCTTCTTGACAAACTCTTTGATAAGTGTCGTTCACAAACTGAAAAGTTGGATCTCATGCAAAATGAAATAGAGGAAATTGCTCAAGAAAACTATCACCTTAAAAGTGAACTTAAGGCAACAGACAGTGCGACTGTTGCCTCTGATGAGGTGAAAAGAGTAAACAAATTGAACAATGAGTTGTCTAACGAACTAGAGTGTCTTAGGTCGAACCCCAATGATGTTTCTGATCTTGAAAATGTCAATACCACTCTGATTTTACAAATGTCCATGATAACTAAGGAACGTGATGAACTTCTAAATGAACAATCCATATCTAAAGGTGTAATTATTGACTTAGTTGATGAGATAGAAGAACTTAAAACAACAGTGTCTTAGACTGTTGCCTCTGACAATGTCAAGGAAGTGTCAAATGAACTAGTCACTAATTTATCTAAAGAGTATGAGTGTCTCAAAGTCAACTTAGATGCCTACAAAAGGGAGATTAGAATGCTTCATGAAAAACTTGTCAAATTTCAAAATGAATCTCCCGAATGTAGCTCATCTAGATCCAAAATTGTTCATTTAGAAAATTGTATTTCTAGTCTTAAGCTTAATGTTCAAGATAAGATGAAAAATCTCATGGAATTGAATGAAAGATTTGTCAAAATGAGATCCAAGTACGAAGAGTCAAAGGAGAAAATGGGTTACCTTGTGTCTAAACTCAATGACCAAACCCGTGACATCATAGTTGAGAAAAGAATGTCCATTGAAAGTGAAAACAATGATGATCTTAAAAGAGAAAAGGAGAAGATTGTACATCTCACCACTAGAGTCAATGATTTAACCAAGGAACTTGTTGAGGCTAAGAATGTGTCTAAAAATTGGGAAGGAAGTCAAAATGTCTTAAATTTCCTCACTAATCAGTCCAAGAGATGTGATAAAACTGCCGGTCTTGGTTTCAAATGGAACAGTCAGTCCGACTGTTGCCTCAGAAAACCGGATCCAACTCAAACCGATTTTAGAAGAAGGAAATATGTTGGTCTTCCCGAGTACATCATTTGCAACTATTGTGGTAAAACTGGTCATGTCTTTAATGCTTGCAAGAAAAGACATAGTGACATTAACAAAAATATTAAGGTTGTAAAACAAGTTTGGATTCGAAAAGATTTGTTGCAAAATGTGAAGGATAAAAAGGGACCCAAATTTATTTGGGTTCCTAAACTCAAAGTCTAATCTTGTGTAGGGCTTGGTGAGAGGCGGACGCAATTGGTACTTGGATAGTGGATGTTCTCGTCACATGACGGGAGATAGAAGCCAATTCCTCTCACTAGAAGCTTATGATGGTGGCAAGGTAACTTTTGGCGACGACAAGAAAGGTGAAATAATAGGCATGGGAAAGGTCGGTAAGTCATCGTTACTTTGTGTCGACAATGTGCGGCTTGTCAAAGGTTTGAAACATAATCTCCTTAGCATTTCTCAACTTTGTGACAAAGGTAATATTGTGGAATTTAGTGCTAATTTGTGTCGAATAATTGATGCCACAACTCATGAAATTATTCTCGAAGGGAGACGTGTCAAAGATGTTTACCTAACCGACTTAAACACGTTATCCGGTCATACCATGTCATGCATGAGTGTAATGAAAAATGATCCTTGGTTGTGGCACAAAAGGTTTGGACATGTTAGTGCTAAAACTCTTAATACTCTTAAAAGACTTGACTTGGTAGAAGGATTTCCTAACATGAAATTTGACTTTGATAAAGTATGTGATGAATGTGCTAGATGTAAACATGTTAGAAGTTCCTTTAGGTCTAAAAGAATTGTGAGTACTCTTCGCCCATTACAACTTTTGCATATCGACTTATGTGGACCAATGAGAACTAGAAGTAGAGGAGGTAGTCGTTATGTGTGTGTCATTGTTGATGATTATTCTAGGTTTGTTTGGGCACTTTTCTTGAGTTCCAAGAGTGAGCCATTTGATGAATTTTTAATTTGGTTGAAAAAGATTCAAAATAAACTTGATTTCAAACTTGTTTCCATAAGAACCGATCATGGAACCGAATTCGAAAATTCATCATTTAGCGCTTATTGTAATGACAATGGTGTAGACCATAATTTTTCGGCTCCTAGAACACCACAACAAAATGGAGTGGTCGAACGAATGAATAGGACCCTTGAAAGTATGGCTAGAACCATGTTGTTGTGTAGTAAATTGCCTAAAGACTTTTGGGCCGAAGCGGTAAACACCGCTTGCTATATTCATAATCGAGTCATGATAAGAAGCATAATCAATAAAACACCCTATGAAATTTTACGTGGTAGAAAACCCAATATCTCATACTTTAGATGCTTTGGGAGCAAGTGTTTTGTTCACAACAATGGTAAAGACAACTTGGGAAAATTCGATCCTCGTAGTGATGAAGCGGTTTTTATTGGTTATTCCGACCATAGCAAGGCCTATAAAGTTTATAACAAACGAACCATGCTAATTGAAGAAAGTGTCCATGTCATATTTGATGAATCTAGCATTCTTGGACAGGTACAAAATGATGGAGAAGATGATGAAGATGATGAAGATGATGAATTTGAGATAGGTCTTGTAAGAAAAGACTTTGTGTTTGAGGATGAAGAAGCTCCAAACAATGACGTTGGGCAACAGTCACAGACACTGTTTCCTTCTGATGCAAGCACCAGTTCAGGGGGAACAAACAGAGACACTGTTGCCTCTGTTTCAACATCTCATTCAGCAACAGTTCCCACGACTGTTGCCTCCACTTCCAGAACAGCAACAGTCTCGGACACTGTTGCCTCAGGAGAATCCTCAGACACTGTTCCAGATCCTTCCTCTAATCAACAGACAACAGTCTCAGAGACTGTTGCCTCTGAGGGGGAAGAAACCCCTTTCGTCCTAAGAAAATGGAAGCATCAAAGCTCTCACCCTCTTTCCAACTTGACAAGTGATCTAAATTCCGGAATAAGAACAAGGGCATCCTTACAAAACTTTTGTGCTCATAATGCCTTCTTATCCCAAATCGAGCCTTCAAATGTGACTATCGCCTTAGCCGATGATGATTGGCTAGTTGCTATGCAAGAGGAACTAAATCAATTCAAAAGGAACGAGGTATGGCACTTAGTCCCTAGACCACCCAACCATACCGTCATTGGTACTAGGTGGGTCTTTCGCAATAAGCTTGATGATTCGGGTGAAATTGTAAGGAATAAAGCTAGGCTAGTGGTGCAAGGTTATAATCAACAAGAAGGAATCGATTATGATGAAACCTATGCACCGGTAGCCCGGCTTGAAGCCATACGATTACTCATTGCTTTTGCGGCTCACAAAGGCATTAAACTCTTCCAAATGGATGTCAAAACCGCTTTCTTAAATGGATATTTGGAAGAAGATGTCTTTGTGGAGCAACCTCCGGGTTTCTTAGACAATGATTTTCCTAAACATGTTTTCAAATTAGACAAAGCTCTTTATGGTTTAAAACAAGCACCTAGGTGTTGGTATGATAGGTTGTCTAAATTTCTCATTGAAAACGGTTTTAGAAGAGGTTCCGTTGATAAAACATTGTTTTTAAAGACACGATCTATTTGAACTGTTGATTGTCCAAGTATATGTTGATGATATTATATTTGGTACAACTAATGAACTTCTTTGTGTCTATTTTTCGGAACTAATGAAATCGGAATTTGAAATGAGCATGATGGGTGAGTTAGGATTCTTTCTTGGGCTCCAAATCAAGCAATCTAAGGATGGAATCATGATCCATCAACAAAAGTACATTAAAGAAATGCTAAAGAAATTTGGGATGACTCAAGGTAACTCTCACGATACACCTATGGTACCCGGATCCAAATTGGACAAAGATGAACATGGTAAGAATGTTAGTGAAAAGGTGTATAGAGGTATGATTGGATCGCTACTTTACCTAACCGCTAGTCGTCCCGATATTCTCTTTAGTGTTTGCTTATGTGCTAGATTCCAAGCAAATCCGAAAGAATCCCATTTCAAAGCGGTCAAACGAATTCTTCGGTATTTGATTGGAACACAAAATCTTTACCTATGGTATCCTTTATATTGTCCCTTTGATCTTATAGGTTATTCCGATGCGGACTATGCGGGGTGTACCGTGGATCGTAAAAGTACATCCGGTGTTGCTACTTTCTTGGGCCCATGTCTTGTTTCTTGGGCTTCGAAGAAGCAAAATACGGTCGCTCTTTCTACGGCCGAAAGTGAATATGTCAGTGCAGCGCACTGTTGCTCTCAACTCTTATGGGTGAGACAACAACTTTCCGACTTTGGTATGTTTTACGATTCCGTCCCCATTATGTGTGATAATACAAGTGCTATAAACATTTCAAAAAATCCCATCCAACATTCACGAACTAAGCATATTGAAATTCGACATCATTTTCTTCGTGATCATGTAGAAAAAGGTAATATTAGTCTTAAATTTTGTAAAACCGAGGATCAAATTGCGGATATTTTCACTAAACCACTTGCAAGAGCACAATTTGAAAAACTTAGGTTAGAGGTTGGCTTGATTAATAACATGTAATCACTTTATTTATTCACATTATCTCATATGATTGACTAATTAGAGTGTATAAGTGCAAAATTTGATCACCCTAGCAAAGCATTTTAAGAAACCTGGTTGATGATTGTGTTTAAGTGTATTTATTCAAATTTGTGTTTATCTTCTAAAGATTTTTGTATTTGATGATAATGCAAGTCTTCCTCTACACACCTCCATAAAACTCCCACCCACTGCCCAAATCCAATTAAACCTCATCTAACATCCTTCATTACTCTTCCCTTTCAAACCTGATAAACCCAACATACATTTTAAACCCTCCATCACCTCCAAGTTAAGTCAACAATGGCAACCACCCACATCTTCATCACCTCGTAATCCATGATAGCTACAATTTGACCTTGAAGAAGAGGAAAAGGAAAATTCACTCCAAATGCTCATCGACTTGCTCTTGAACGCCATCGCCAAAAGCGATCCTAGGTGACATGATCTGAAATCGTCAAAAAAAAAAAAAAAAAAAAAACGAAACGCTGCTCTTCATTCATATGCAGAAACGAAATATATGAATATGATTGAAGATGACCCAATGATTACAAAGGCTTGTGTGAAAGTTTCCAATAATCTTATGTTGAATTGAAGAAAAGAAAGTGGAAAGAAATCAAAGGTTTTGAATGTAAGGGATGAAGGAAAAGGTATCTTAATTGAAGAAATTAAGAAGGAATTTGTGAACATATGTCAAGATTAGATCTGAATTGAATACTCAACCGATTACAAAGCTTGCCAAGAGTGGAATTTGTGTGTTCGACAGACCGCCGGAAATCATTTTTGCTCCGGTCATTATTTTGCGTTCTCCGGGAATGAATCTTCCTCAACTTTGAAACCCGGTTTCTCCTAAGCCTAACCCACAAATTAACCCCTTATTTTGCTCACTTGCTTTATTATCTTATCTTAAATTATTTGGTTTATTTACATTAATTTGCCTTCATATGTTTAAATACTCTCTATATCCTAACCTTGGTGCTTTGTTGTGTCCGTCTTCTTTTGCCTTCACTCTCTTGATGATGTCAAGAGGGGGAAGTGGATCTATAATGTGTGCGGATGGTATTGCTCATACTCTTGCTAGTGTTCATAAGTGTTTAATATTAGTAATTTTATTCTTGTGTTTACTCTCTTTAATTTCTAATATGATCTTATCTCATTGCTCACTAATTCTAATGACTAGTTGATTTTGATTATCTTGTTAAGGGGGAACCAAAAGGGGAAAGACACATTATATTTGGCTTGTCATCATCAAAGGAGGAATTTGTTGAGCTTATTGTGTTGATGATGACAAACCAAATGTTACTAATGTTTCTCTTAAGTTTTCTTAATAGGATTTACAAAGATTGATGATGATCAAAGTAGAATGAAGCCAAGGATGAAGATCGTCTTGTATTGTTTAAGGGTCCATAGGTTCGAGTTAGAAAAATATTAACTTTGCTATACTGAGGAAACAGTGTCGCCCACTGTTACCTTCTTGGACGGATGAACCATTATTTTCAAAAGGAATACATTTCTCTTTTATTTAATTGTGGCATCTCATCTAACTAATTTAAGTAATTAGATTAGTAAGTAAGATGTAAGTTTTGCCTAAACAAGTTAAGATTCCAAGTTTGTGTTTTTGAAAGCTTTTTAAAGACTTCTCCTATTTGCCCAAGTCACATGTGTGACTCTTGGCAAAGAAGGAAAGAAAACTTTTCTTGCTTGATTTTTTGACTACCCATTTTGGTGCAAGGAAAATGCTTTTGACTGAAAACTTGTGGCTTGCTAAACTTGATTTACTTTATATTAATTTAATATAAAGTAAACTCCACCCTTCTTCCTCTATATAAAGAGATGCTCCTTCTTTGCATAAAACACCCTTTCATAGCTTATAAAATCTGAGAAAGAAATTGAAAACCTTTGCAAAACCCTTAATGCTTTCAAGTATTTAAAATCTTTTAAATTGCAAGTTTTTCATATTTCTTACAAGTCTCAAAAATGGTTCATTTGTTTAAGTATGGCTTAGCTTAATATCTTTCTTCTCTTAGTTGATCGAAAATTGATCTCTCCCGTTCTTAAGTGAACAACTTAGAGATATTTGATCCTATAACTATTTGAGAACTAGATAGAGCTTAAAGAAACGGAGTAGTTTCTTGAGTAGCACAATCGGAGTAGATTGTGGGGATCTCATTGTAATAGAATAATTGTAGTTAGAGTTAATTACATTATCAAATTATTAATGAGAAGTAGATTGGACGTAGGCCTATAGAGTGTAGGCCGAACCAATTCAAAACTGATTGTGTTGAACTTATTTCGTTTATTTATTTCCATTTGCATTTCTTAGTTTGTCGTTTTTATTATCTTCAAAGAATGAGTCTACTATCTTTCATCACGTTGGTCTCGTTGTTTACAGTTTATACAAAGACAACAAATTTACGATCCGTTACTTTGTTGCCTTCATCATAACCAACGACACTTCTTTTAATCTCCATTTAAAAGAGGTTGTGTTAGGTATTTGAGATATCATTTCATTTAACTAACTTAAATCAATTAAGTTAAGTTAAAATTTTTAAAAGGTACCTAATTCACCCCCTCCTCCTCTTAGGTACTTCGGGATCCTAAACTCTTCAGGAACCTACTAATTTTAAAATCAGATGAACTGGACATGAAGTTTGTGACTTGTGAACTCGTGAAAAAATGGTTTACATGGTTGTGTTTGGTGTATCTCTTTAGCAGTCTTCCTAGAATCATTTTCTAGCTCCATGAAGTGTAATCGACTCCGTTTTCTTCCGATTGATCTTCTTTGGAGGTTCCTTGTGCTCTTTGTTTGTATATTCACGTCTACACACCGCAACATCACCGCTCCAACGTCTCTAAATTGTTATATTTAATTGTTTGCTCTTCTTATATAACAGAACTTACTGTGTATTTTTTGGAATGTCTTTTGGAGCTTCACGAGTAAGGGGAACTATATAATACCTGTAGCATTACATTAATTTTACCTTTAATATATGCCTGCAGGTATTTGGTTGCAATCGCAGTAATGACCTAAACACACATGTCTAATTTCGTCTGACTGTCCAAATTACCTCTTAAGTAACTCCGTGCCTGTTGAAAATTTATAACGGGGTCCAACCTTAGATATGAGAATGACTGTTTCTGTACATTCTTAGACTTGCTTTTATGTTCGTTCTAATGCGGAGCTGTGCCTGAATTTCCGTACCATTTCCGGTTACCAGTCATCAAGAAAGAACTCTTTTTTGGTTGTAGGGGATATTGTGTACGCTCGACCCCTTTACCCTGCTTCAAGCAGAAGACTCCTTATAGGCAATGGGGTAATGATAATCAAATTGTAAATGGATGTAATTCGTGACATGAATCCATGACTCTCCAATTTTTATTTTTATTTTATTCTCTCTTTTAACTTTTTTCCTAGTTTTCTTATGACTTTTCATTTTTGTTGATAAATATTTACGTTAGTTGCATTTTTTGTGCAGATCTTTGCAAGGAAATGACATTCATGGCAAGATTCCTATAGAGTTCGGAAAATTGACCAGTTTGACAAGCTTGGATTTAGAAGATAACCGTTTGACCGGGGAAATACCATCTTCCCGGTTGGTGATTTAAGAGTAATTACCGGTTCATTTAGCGTAATTAAGATTGGTTTGTAGATGGGTAATCTTGTAGATACCCGTATCCGTCGATATTGGAATTTATAGAGAACCCGACAAACACCCGATGATGATAGGACACATGTATTCTTTAGTTGTCATTGTCATTATTTGGAGCTCGTTTTACGAGGTAGAATGGGCGTCGTCGATGAAGTATTTTATTAATTTAAATGATATTTAAATTAACGTTTTTAGTGAATTCATTCTGTTAATTTAAATGATATTTGAATTAATGTTTTTAGTGGGTTCATTTTGTTATTTTAAATGATATTTAAAATTAATGTGTTTTTTGAGTGAATTCATTTTTATTTAGTTTAAATGATATTTAAATTAAAGCTTTATTTTGAATTTATTTTCTTAAGTTATTTTATTGAAAATAAAATAAATATTTGATTTGAAAAATCATTTTATAAGTATATTTGATTTGAAAAGTCATTTATTTCAATTTGTTAATTGGTTTGAAAAATCAATTTTAAAAGCGAAAAACTCGTTTTGCATCGTGTGTTTTGAGCTCGATTTTAGCTCGGTTTTTTAAGCCCGTTTCCTTTGCGAATTGGCACGAATCTCGAGTACACTAACCCACCTAGACCAATACCCATCCACCCTTGTTCGAACCCCCTCACAAGCAGCCCAAATTCTCGTCCCAAACCCCTCACAAGCAGCCCGCAACCCAATCCCGTATACCCTGTTTTGCAGCTCAATTCGCGAGCCCAAACCCGCTCCAAACACTACCAAGACCCGTACCCATTAACCCTAACCCATACCCTAGTATCCTACCCATATTATCCTAGCTTAATCACCAAGAAAACCCCAAAAACGAACCCTAGAAACCCCCCCAAAAGCTGCTGGACAGCAGCTATGTTCAGCTAGCCCGATTTGCCCTCCCTCTCTTTTAACCTATTTTAACTCCCTATAAATACCACCCCTTCACCATACATTCATTCCTCTAAGTCCTCCATACATCCAAGCATCACATACAAGCTTTAAACCTCAGAAACAAACCCTAAACATCCTTCAAAAACCCTAAACAAAACCGACACACAAACTGAAACTGTTTGTGTGTCCTCTTCGAAAACCCATTCGTTCCTCCATCAAATCACCATAAAAGTTCGAGCTTCTTGTTCCTAATTAACCACATAACATCCATCTACACATTAGACAAAGATTTACGAGCCGAATTGACCTTGAGAGCACACGAGATCCCTCGAAAAACAGAGTGAAATAACACTCTGTTTTCGCGGTTTCTTCTTGTCTGTCCAGTTCTGTTTGTGCTCGTTTTTCGTGCCCTTTAACCCAAAACGAGCAGGGGTTGCTTTAAGATCCTTGTTCTCCTCTCTTTCTAGTTTCCAAAACATCTTTCGAATCGAATTTTCGTCGTGAAACGAGGGAGATATCACTGTTTTAAAATCGCTGTCCAGAAACTTTCCAAAACCCGTGTTTGCTTTGTTCTTCGTCGACGACGGCCTCTCGAGATAAAATCTACCATCGATTACGACCCAAGACGGTGTCAACGATACATGTAGGTTGAGGGTGCATCAAATCCCCTTCTCTTTCTCTTTTTATTTCGTTTTCTTATGCTCTTTTTTATAGTTCGTTTTTTTGTTTGTTTTCGTTTTGTTTATCGTTTGTTTTAATTAACTATGAAACTAGTTAGTCCGAGTATGAGTTAAAGTACCACCACGAACACCCGCGTTGACTTGAGATGGGAAAAGAAACCGCTACTTCTGTCGGTCGTACACCCCGTCTCATTTACATATCCTCGTGTTCAAGGTAGGGCATAAATAAAACGAGTTGTCTAACTTTCATCGCTTTCGACCCCTTTACTGTTTCGGCCAAATCGACATACCCTAGGACCCGTTGTATGTTAGTTTAACCTCTGATTGTTGACCTATGACGTATTTAGATGACTTTAATTTAATTTAATAACCTAATTAGACACGATAGGTGGCTTCGACGTAAGTTATAAAATCAATCGACGATTCTGTAAATAATTGAATGCATCTCTCTCTTTCACCTAATTTCTCGCTAGTATAAGAGTGCGTGATTAGCACCTTCTTATTGACACTCGATGAGTTAAATTAATTAGCGAATTTGACCTAATTAGACCCTTTAGACCGTGTAGAATGCACCCTTGCGCGACAATCAATCGACATCGTTTTTAACTCGTTTTCTAACTTGTTTCCTATCCCTTTTCGCCATCATTCGATCTAACCAATGAATCTAACTTAGGAACTAGGTTGGCCTTGTCTTGGCCGTGAGGTTGCCGTGAGTTGGCCGTGGGTTTTGTCTTTCCTATTTCGTTTCTCTTTCCTTGTTTGTCATTCGTTCTTTGTTTATTTTGTAGCTTGTAATTTATCGTTGTTTATTGAGTTGTAATTTTCGAGTTTGTTTTACTTCTTTTGAGTCAAAACATCTTCAAAAACCTTGGTCTTGTTTGGTTAGACGGTTGTTCCCCAATGCTTGTAGGAGCGTAGTAAACCGCATGTTGTTTAAGGCAACATGGCCCGGTTTATGCTAATGCATGCTTTGGTGCGTAGCCTTATGTCTAATTCGATGAGATTAAGCGCGAGCACGCATTACGAGGAGTGACCCAAGGACCGTGGGTCATGTGAGCCGTGGGCCACCCTCATGTGCACGGTTTTCAAGGCCCCATGGCCGTGTGTTTTGTGTCGTGTTTTGAGTTGTATGTAGCAATTGTAATTAGATCGAGTTGTAATTTATTTATCGTTGTGTCGGCATGAAATGCCTGGTTTGTAATAGGTAGATCCCAATGGCTCCCCCATTCCCCCTTAAGCCTTGTTTGTTTGCTTTGAATGTTGCTAGATTAATCAACCCACATGCTAAATTACAACTTTGACAAAGTTAGTTTAGTTGCATCTAAAACGACATAGAAATTGTTGTCACATGATAGGGTTAAAACAACGTTTGCATATCATACATCGTACGTAGCTATGACCTTGTTTGAAATCCATACTTGACTTAGTAGAGGCCGTTATTGACGGGCGGGGTTAGGTGTCCTTATGGGCTTCCTAACACGTACCCTCACCCCTTACTCAAGATCTATGGTTTGTGGATCCGTCTAAATACCATTGGATTACGAGAGTCATTCAAATCGAGTGATATAGGGTACAAGTCTTTATCTTTAATCACTCGTAGTCGATTGGCTTTATGCTTTTCGATGAAAGGTGTAAAGTTGACTTGAACGGTTCCAAGTTCCCAAAAAACTTGGTGGCGACTCTAATATGTCTTAATTCGATTCGAAAGAACCTCGAGTCGATTATGCCTAGTGTGGATCCCGCGGGACGCAGATTCCGAGGGCATTGTCCACGATTTGGCGACTCATTTGGGAAAAGAGGACTAGTTACACTTTGTGTTTCTAGGGTCTTTTCCTCCGAGGTGAAACTTGAAAAGAAAGTGTTGGAAAGTAAAACATTACTCATAGTGCTACGATTCATGCATAAACCCTTAAGGACTTGCCGGGCCGTCCCAGCGTTTCTTCGTGATGCGTGGGGGGCGACGTCCCACTATGCCAGGAAGCTGCACATTGCTCGCTTCCACTTCGCCTCGCGTGGTTCTTGGGAATGGGGACGATCTTCTAGGTACTTTACCTTAAGACACCTCGCTTTATAAGACCGCAAAAGGATGGAGGGCATAGACCTTCTTGTAGAAGACTTGCCGAGACTTAGAGATGTCTAGGAGCATACATCCTTATAGCATGAGAATGACAATGTGCAATATGTTTTCCCGAGTCCTTTTTTTCGAAAATTCCAAGTCCTTTTCAAAACCGAACTTTTGAACAACTTACTTTCAAACCTAGCATGATTTTCAAAACGCGGAATGCTGCCCAAATAGGACTAGAATTTCGGCCCAAATTGAGCTTTTATAGCCGGCATGCTGCCCATTTCAAATCTCATTTTCAAATCAATCCTTCGTTTTTCAAAATCAATCCAAAATGTTTCTCGAACCTCAACCAAGCATGAAATGCGTCAAGTCGTGTCCGGGTCATGGCCATGTTAGGCCGGGTATGTTTCATTTTAAGGGTCTAGAACACGACCTTGTTGGGTCACCCAAACTCACCTCTTGGGCTTTGAGTCATGTTGGTCGACCTTTTGGTCTAGAATAGTCCACAAAAAACGTCCAAGCTAGGCCATTTAGGGCGTTTCACCCGAACCTATGGGCTATCGCGGGTTTAGTCACACCGAGTCCGGTTTATAACCGATTTATGACAGTTTGAGTCATGTCGTTTTGTCGAGTCTAAAATGAACCAAGGTCTAGATCCAACCGTGAGTCGAACCTTTGTTTAGTCAATCTCAAGTCGAGTCTTTGTTTGAGTCAAGTAGGGGTCGTGTCCTTAAGTGTGCAGGGGCTCTTACTTTAAATATTGACTCAGTACGGGGTTTTCTTGTAGAAAGGCCGCCAAAAACCCGACGTCAAGCAATGGAAGATGCTGTTAACAAGCTTACTGAGGCCGTGAACCTCATGATGACCCGAATGGATGCAATCGAATCTAAGCTGGGTGAAGATTCCCCTCCACCACTGACTGATCTGGAAAAACGGTTCAAGTTCATCGAAGACCGTTTGAAACTCTCCCAGGGGAAGAACATTCACTATGAGAATGCTAGGGCCTATGCCCCGGTGCAGGATAAGTTGCCCACGAACATGGTACTCACTGACATCCCAAAGTTTAAGGGCACAGAAGATCCAGTCCACCATGTTAAGGCCTATAAGGGGTACTTAGCACTGAAGGGAGTACCTGCTGACATGCTCTCTGAAATTTTCGCTCAATCTCTGGATGAACACCCGAAGGCGTGGTTCTACAATCTGGACCTTAAGAACTTCCCCACTTTCGAAGATATTACGGTGGAGTTCTGCAAGCACTATGCTGACAATGTCGAGATTCAAACCAACATAAGAACATTGGAGGTGATGACACAAAAAGACAAAGAAGGCTTCTTGAATTCCTTGCAAGATGGCGTATTTGAAAGCGTGAAATTAGCCAAGAAGCTTTGTGAAGTTGAAATGGTAGATAAGTTCGTAAAGAATCTACGACCTATTTACCGCAATGCTCGAAATACAGAATTTTGGCTCTTTCAAAGAATTGATAAGAATCGGGATAAAGGTAGAAGATGATGTCATAAGGGCAGAGGCTGAAAAGCCGAAAGGGTACCAAGGGGCCTCATCGTCTAAGGCCAAGGCTCCAGCAACGACCCATATTGATGAAGCCATCAATCTCTTAGAAGGGCAATCGAAGAAGTCGCAGCGCCAAACACCTAGGGCATTCACCGATATCGGATGCACTTATACATACGCTCTCCAAAGGCTCATAGCCCAAGGAAAGCTGAAGCCTATTGGTCCAACTCCGGACCCTCCCGCTGATCAACAAGGTAAATGGTATAAACCAAATGCCTATTGTGCCTTTCATCAAGGGAAAGGCCATGATACTGAAAGGTGCTATCGACTGAAGCACGAAATCCAGGATATGATTGAGAATGGAACACTCCCGATCCCAACTGTTAAACCCAATAACATCACCAATCCATTTGGCGATCACTCCAACTTTGTTTCTGTCGAAGACAATGTCGATTATTCCCATCTTATACGCCCATGTCACTTGAAAGGGGTGTTCATCGGGAAGATATTTGTGGATTGATTTGAATTCTTGCCAAACCCGAAGAATGAAATTCAAGTCAGGAGTCTTGCTCTAGAATGTACTCCTCTCATTAACGAAGTTAATAAAAGACAATTCGATTCACCAACCTCCATCACTAGCGTAGATCCTCAAAGGACTACCTCGGGATGGAGGCAAACCATCACAGGGATCAAGGACTAGAGCCGAGCATCTAAGCTGACAGCTGAACAAGAGAAAGCTCAAGACCGGATTTGAAAATTATGAGTCGGGATCTGTTTTCTTATCTTAGTTGAGTCGAGTCTAGGACTTTTCTTTCTTGAATTTGAGTCATTTGTTCCGCGATGTCCTAGGGTGTGTCCTAGGAATCGTTCCCTCGTGTCTATTAAGCATTTGTCATTCCAATAAAAAGTTACAGTTTCATTTCCAAATGTGTCTTGTTTTCAATCCTCAATCATTCTGAAAGCATGATAAAATGCACAACACACTCAAAGGCATCCCTGGGGTAGAAATATGTCCCGTTTCAAAACGTAAGGTATAATAGGATCCCGTGTTTGATTCCTTTACCTATTCCATGTCTGGCGGTAGAAAACCTCCATCAAAACCAATGTTTATGACAAGCTTTTAGATGATTCTATGATGAACCCGACCTAGCTCCTTGTTTCCCCTATCGATGACGGAAGGCAAGCCTTTTCCCCATAGAATTATCCCATCTCGAGGAGAAGAGATCAACCCGTTCTAACAAGGAATTGTTAGTTCTTACCCAAATTTAGTTGGCGAAGCCCAGTTTTTAAGGTGTATCCGTTTGTGACTAAAGGAATGAATAGAAGACCATTTTCAAGAAGAGAAGAAAAAAAAAAGGTGAAAAAGAATGAAAAGATGAGAAAAAAAAGGACGAAAAAAAAAAGCAAAAGAAAAAAAAATGAAAAAAGATGAAAGAAAAAAGAAAAAAAGAAAAAAGATGTTGAAGTTATTGCGGAATGCTTTTTGGTTGAATGTCGAAGTTACGGAAGCCATAAGTCAAGTCAAGTACCCATAGTTGAAGTTCAATGGGCGAAGCCCAAAAGCTTAAGTAGTAACCTCTTTACCCCTAAGTCCTTCCTGAGACAGTTACAAGGGGATAGTCGGGAATTTTGAGAATTATTCCGCTTGTGTTGTTGTTTTGACCTTTAGGGTCAGACATGGAAATTTGAACCCACATCATTTTCCAACCCATTTGTACTCGGGTTTCATCAAACCTGAGACACCATTTCCAACCACGTTATAAGCCATAACCCTTGGCCTTAACACCACAAAACAAGCCTTCAGAATGATGGTTAACCATTCAAACTTGTTTTTACCAAGCTCCACATCCCAAAGAAACACAACCTTTTGTACCAACCCTAGACACGGGATTTAACGGTACCTTACAGGCTAGAATGGGATACGACATGATACCTTAGGTGAAACCTTCGAGTGTGTACACACAATTAAAATGCCAACTTTATGCACCTTGATCGAACTACGTCGGATTTGATTTCGCTCCACGCGAATACGTAGGCAGTCCTTCAGAATAAGGGATTCAATCCACTCATCAACCAAGTTGTCATCTTGTCGGTTTCTTACGGGTCTTAACCAAGTCCAAATGAAGCCACCTTTGTTTGAGTCGGTCTTAGCACTCGATGTAAGCTAGGATAAGGATATAGGTTCAGATGAATAGTATCAAGTCTCAGAATGAGCTTTATCGAACGGTTTAGGCAAAGATGCCGAGTCACATAGATGTGAGTTTGTGTTGGGGAACATAAAATATGAAAAACCCGCTGAAAAGAAAGAAGGCGTGGAAGAAAAATAGTAAGAGCCCGCTGAAAAGAAAAAAGGCGGTGGCAAGAAATGATGAAAACTCGCTGAAAAGAAAGGAGGCGAGGAGAAGAGTGACAGAATGTTCCCAACAAGAGTCATGTGTGATGTCTAAGTGTTCTCATAAAATCAGTCTGTGTTTAGTGTCTGGGCGAAGCCAACGTTGTTGCTCCATGAGTTTAATCCACCTTGTCAATGCCAAGTGATCTTGATTCCCATGTGCCCTTGGGGGCACACCCATGCCATACGATATCTCCGTCTCAAGTCCGGCGACCTAGTGTTTCCCATTTGCCATCTTTTGGTGCCAGAATGGCCAATTTATATTTTTACCCCCAACAAGTCAATAATTGAACTAAAACCCATGCACACTTGCGGTTTTATTTTCTTTTTTTGTTTTACGGTAGCGGGCTACGCCCACGTTGTTTACGAGTCATACAGAGTGTCTGAGTCGCATTTCATGCTCACCCATCAATCAAAAGCTTCAACATTCAAAATTTCAAAATTTCAAAATTTCAAAATTTCAAAAACTAAGTTTCAACATTCAAAATTTCAAAATTTCAAAATTTCAAAATTTCAAAAACTTTTTGGGTCGACGACCCAACATCCAAGTGATTCATTTCAAATTCAAAATTGTCAACATGTTCAAATTTCGGGTCGATGACCCAGTCTTTCAAATTCAATTTTCAGGTCGATGACCCAATCATTCAAAATTTTCAAATTCAATTTTCGGTCGATGGCCCAATCATTCAAAATTTTCAAATTCAATTTTCGGGTCGATGACCCAGTACTTCAAAATGATCCAATTCCAAGATCGATGATCCCAATGTGCTTATGTGATGATTATTGCTAGTACATTTTCTATGTTTCAAATGTAGCAGGATATGCTTTCGGGGGCTCTAAAGTCTTCGACTTTAGAGCCATTACAGAATCGGGGCTCGAAGCCGTTGGCTTGAGAGACCATTATCAAGATGAAATGGATGACATCCACTCAGAATTCAATTCAATTACAAGAGTATGAAATGGAAGAATTCCACAGCTGAAAGCAAATGATAAAAGTGGCGGCAACCTCCTCGGAAAGTCCCGTCCCATTCGGACAAAGGCCAGCAGATGATAAACTTTGGGCATGTGTCAGCAGTTGCCGAACTACGACGCGGGTTTGATTCCGTCGTAAACGGATACGTAGGCGCCTAAGGATAAGGCTCAACCCACCTTTATGCGGTTCATGGGTCGATGACCAACAATGATAGTTCGACGCAACAGAAGCAAGAGTTAATCCCCAACGAAGTTTCGGGTATGATCTCTTCTTATGGTCGAGCTTATATACGCGAGTCTAATGGACTATAAACGACCCGAAGAATCCTCAGGTCGAAAGGGACCTGGGGTATACTTTGACTTTCGCCTTGTCCAAGCCTCAGTCAAAGTGGGGGCTCTGTAGATACCCGTATCCGTCGATATTGGAATTTATAGAGAACCCGACAAACACCCGATGATGATAGGACACATGTATTCTTTAGTTGTCATTGTCATTATTTGGAGCTCGTTTTACGAGGTAGAATGGGCGTCGTCGATGAAGTATTTTATTAATTTAAATGATATTTAAATTAACGTTTTTAGTGAATTCATTCTGTTAATTTAAATGATATTTGAATTAATGTTTTTAGTGGGTTCATTTTGTTATTTTAAATGATATTTAAAATTAATGTGTTTTTTGAGTGAATTCATTTTTATTTAGTTTAAATGATATTTAAATTAAAGCTTTATTTTGAATTTATTTTCTTAAGTTATTTTATTGAAAATAAAATAAATATTTGATTTGAAAAATCATTTTATAAGTATATTTGATTTGAAAAGTCATTTATTTCAATTTGTTAATTGGTTTGAAAAATCAATTTTAAAAGCGAAAAACTCGTTTTGCATCGTGTGTTTTGAGCTCGATTTTAGCTCGGTTTTTAAGCCCGTTTCCTTTGCGAATTGGCACGAATCTCGAGTACATTAACCCACCTAGACCAATACCCATCCACCCTTGTTCGAACCCCCTCACAAGCAGCCCAAATTCTCGTCCCAAACCCCTCACAAGCAGCCCGCAACCCAATCCCGTATACCCTGTTTTGCAGCTCAATTCGCGAGCCCAAACCCGCTCCAAACACTACCAAGACCCGTACCCATTAACCCTAACCCATACCCTAGTATCCTACCCATATTATCCTAGCTTAATCACCAAGAAAACCCCAAAAACGAACCCTAGAAACCCCCCCAAAAGCTGCTGGACAGCAGCTATGTTCAGCTAGCCCGATTTGCCCTCCCTCTCTTTTAACCTATTTTAACTCCCTATAAATACCACCCCTTCACCATAAATTCATTCCTCTAAGTCCTCCATACATCCAAGCATCACATACAAGCTTTAAACCTCAGAAACAAACCCTAAACATCCTTCAAAAACCCTAAACAAAACCGACACACAAACTGAAACTGTTTGTGTGTCCTCTTCGAAAACCCATTCGTTCCTCCATCAAATCACCATAAAAGTTCGAGCTTCTTGTTCCTAATTAACCACATAACATCCATCTACACATTAGACAAAGATTTACGAGCCGAATTGACCTTGAGAGCACACGAGATCCCTCGAAAAACAGAGTGAAATAACA
Organism: Silene latifolia; assembly: GCF_048544455.1. Lineage (NCBI taxonomy): Eukaryota > Viridiplantae > Streptophyta > Magnoliopsida > Caryophyllales > Caryophyllaceae > Silene > Silene latifolia. The sequence continues at coordinate 13,849,800 of NC_133538.1, read as the reverse complement.
CTCTGTTTTCGCGGTTTCTTCTTGTCTGTCCAGTTCTGTTTGTGCTCGTTTTTCGTGCCCAATAACCCAAAACGAGCCAGGGTTGCTTTAAGATCCTTGTTCTCCTCTCTTTCTAGTTTCCAAAACATCTTTCGAATCGAATTTTCGTCGTGAAACGAGGGAGATATCACTGTTTTAAAATCGCTGTCCAGAAACTTTCCAAAACCCGTGTTTGCTTTGTTCTTCGTCGACGACGGCCTCTCGAGATAAAATCTACCATCGATTACGACCCAAGACGGTGTCAACGATACATGTAGGTTGAGGGTGCATCAAATCCCCTTCTCTTTCTCTTTTTATTTCGTTTTCTTATGCTCTTTTTTATAGTTCGTTTTTTTGTTTGTTTTCGTTTTGTTTATCGTTTGTTTTAATTAACTATGAAACTAGTTAGTCCGAGTATGAGTTAAAGTACCACCACGAACACCCGCGTTGACTTGAGATGGGAAAAGAAACCGCTACTTCTGTCGGTCGTACACCCCCGTCTCATTTACATATCCTCGTGTTCAAGGTAGGGCATAAATAAAACGAGTTGTCTAACTTTCATCGCTTTCGACCCCCTTTTGTTTCGGCCAAATCGACATACCCTAGGACCCGTTGTATGTTAGTTTAACCTCTGATTGTTGACCTATGACGTATTTAGATGACTTTAATTTAATTTAATAACCTAATTAGACACGATAGGTGGCTTCGACGTAAGTTATAAAATCAATCGACGATTCTGTAAATAATTGAATGCATCTCTCTCTTTCACCTAATTTCTCGCTAGTATAAGAGTGCGTGATTAGCACCTTCTTATTGACACTCGATGAGTTAAATTAATTAGCGAATTTGACCTAATTAGACCCTTTAGACCGTGTAGAATGCACCCTTGCGCGACAATCAATCGACATCGTTTTTAACTCGTTTTCTAACTTGTTTCCTATCCCTTTTCGCCATCATTCGATCTAACCAATGAATCTAACTTAGGAACTAGGTTGGCCTTGTCTTGGCCGTGAGGTTGCCGTGAGTTGGCCGTGGGTTTTGTCTTTCCTATTTCGTTTCTCTTTCCTTGTTTGTCATTCGTTCTTTGTTTATTTTGTAGCTTGTAATTTATCGTTGTTTATTGAGTTGTAATTTTCGAGTTTGTTTTACTTCTTTTGAGTCAAAACATCTTCAAAAACCTTGGTCTTGTTTGGTTAGACGGTTGTTCCCCAATGCTTGTAGGAGCGTAGTAAACCGCATGTTGTTTAAGGCAACATGGCCCGGTTTATGCTAATGCATGCTTTGGTGCGTAGCCTTATGTCTAATTCGATGAGATTAAGCGCGAGCACGCATTACGAGGAGTGACCCAAGGACCGTGGGTCATGTGAGCCGTGGGCCACCCTCATGTGCACGGTTTTCAAGGCCCCATGGCCGTGTGTTTTGTGTCGTGTTTTGAGTTGTATGTAGCAATTGTAATTAGATCGAGTTGTAATTTATTTATCGTTGTGTCGGCATGAAATGCCTGGTTTGTAATAGGTAGATCCCAATGGCTCCCCCATTCCCCCTTAAGCCTTGTTTGTTTGCTTTGAATGTTGCTAGATTAATCAACCCACATGCTAAATTACAACTTTGACAAAGTTAGTTTAGTTGCATCTAAAACGACATAGAAATTGTTGTCACATGATAGGGTTAAAACAACGTTTGCATATCATACATCGTACGTAGCTATGACCTTGTTTGAAATCCATACTTGACTTAGTAGAGGCCGTTATTGACGGGCGGGGTTAGGTGTCCTTATGGGCTTCCTAACACGTACCCTCACCCCTTACTCAAGATCTATGGTTTGTGGATCCGTCTAAATACCATTGGATTACGAGAGTCATTCAAATCGAGTGATATAGGGTACAAGTCTTTATCTTTAATCACTCGTAGTCGATTGGCTTTATGCTTTTCGATGAAAGGTGTAAAGTTGACTTGAACGGTTCCAAGTTCCCAAAAAACTTGGTGGCGACTCTAATATGTCTTAATTCGATTCGAAAGAACCTCGAGTCGATTATGCCTGGTGTGGATCCCGCGGACGCAGTTCCCGAGGGCCTTGTCCACAAATCTCTAAATAATATAATGTGAGTTCGGGAAGTACGGAGTGTACACTCGCATAATTATTTACGGAATTACGGTATAGTTTTCGGTTCGAATAACTATGACGGAGGTTGGTAGTAATTAAATTACTCGGGTTTTAATTAATTGAAACCGGAATTTCTGAAGAGTTGTAACTCTTCATAAATGCATCTCCCAATCCCCTGCTTTCCAGTTTCTTTGTCATTATAAATAGACAAAGGGAAAAGAAGAAAAAGGGAACAGAACAATCTTCTTTTGCATCATAAAGAACAACAACATAACATCCTACAATAAAATACTTCTACATTACGTCTCTGTTTTTTGTGCCAAAAATCAGAGGGCACCGTCTTATCTCAGTAGAAAGTTCGATTATACCCAGGCACTGTTAAGGGTCGAATTATTCTATTAGGAAAGCGGAGTCGATTCGGTGCGGCGTTATTATTGTCAATCCTTATTCATGCATACTCAAATTTCTAACAATCTAATAGAATAATTTCGAAATCTTTCAAGATGACGAATGTAAAGGGAATGACAATGAAGGATCCTTAAGAGTATTTCTGTTGTGATATCGATTTGTAACGGTGTCAAAATCTGGAATTGGAGCATGTTGATAGCAAGTTAACGGTTTCAAATGACTGTGTTGCTGTTCGAATGGGGTTCGGTTCAATTATTGGTGGTTATATTCTCCGTGAATCATCACCGCAGATAAGTAAATTATTGCTGTTTTGGTAACTGTGCTATAATTAATAATTTGATGGTGATTGTGTATGTAATATTTGCCATGTTTCTGCAATGCTCGGTGTTCTTCACAAAATTCTCATCTTTTATGGTTAACCATGGTTTTAAGTGCATTTTAAGTATTGCACTGCATGATGATAAATCATATTGGTACACTAATATAAGTTTGAGATCACTTGATTTTATGATGTTAAGCATGATTTTATATTGTTTGATTTATTTGTCAAAAATGCTTTTGCTTATCATGTATATTTAATTTGAAGTAATGATGATCATTTTTTTTTTATGCGGTTTATACATGATCCAAAATCATGTTATTTATTGTCATATTTTAATGGAGTATCATTGTGATACTTGGTAATAAAACAATACAATCAAACATTTACTTTGTGGATTAATGACGTTTCATTGATCAATTTTGTCGAGTATGCTTTTTACAGTAAGAATTATTATTCTTTGATGGTATTTGGCATGTATGTTTGATTTATGATAATGATGTTGAACTTTCTTTGATTATGGGTTCTTTGAAAGATCTAATATGCATATTGGGTATGTATGTATGTTTTATGACTATTGGGTGGCAAATGATGTACTCGTTGAGTAGTTGCCATGTTATATTAGTTACATATAAATTAGGCATGATGGCCATGAGAATGTGGTTAACATTTCCACATGTTCGTTGTAAGAACTACTACTCTGGTTTTCCACTGTTTAAAAGCAAGTTTTGTATCTTTGATGGTATTATTTATAATACCATGATTATTATGTCATTGGCTCTTTGATCGGTTATTTAATAATGTTGTTAGAGTTCTAACTGTTTTGTAATGATTGTTTAACATGTTAAAATCGGGAATGATGGTTTTTAATAACCATGGTGAGATTGAAGTCATGATGGTATAGCCATGTAAGAGGTAAAATAACTATGTTTAAAGTACAACTATTGATTAGTCCGATTATGGAGTTGTCATTTGTTGTAAAATTAATGACAAGTCAATCTCTGGTGTAGATCAAAGATGATTACCTTATAAAAGGTGGTTCTGTCATCGTGTTCTTCTATGAAGAACATGAGGGAGGTAATATGATCCTTGGTATTAGGATCAAGGGTGAGAGTATAATTATTATATTTGGGTTAATACTCTCAAAGGTCGAGTATGACATTTTATTCAATAATAAAAGTGGAGTTATTACTCGGGTTTTCACAAGGGCTTAATTATTGCGGTTTGACAAGTTGAGTAATTATACTAGTATAGCTAGTACTCATCTTTGGCAAGGGATTAAGCAAGTGTGACAATGTATAAAGTAAACCATGAATTATGGTTTGTCCTATGTCATTTTTCCTTCGGTTTTAGTGGTATAGTATTTTGCAAATTGAAGTACCAAATGTAGAAGGTGATTTTCTACTGTTGATTGTCTATTTTACTTGGGAAAGTACCATGAGTATATGGATTTCCAAGAAGCAGATTTGCATTATGAGTTTGACATTGGAGTTGGAATGCGTAGTATTAGCATAGCCGGTTAAGGCGTAGCTAAGGAAATTAATCTACGGTATTACTAAAAGTATTAGACCAATTTCATCATTGATTTTTGATAGTGAATAACGGTGCGCACCGGGGTGTTTGTTATAACATGGTTTATGAACTATCATAAATGGGAATTGATATTGGTTGTTTGGTGAGATCTCATTTTTTAGTTGATCACTTTGCATAAAGGATCATTTAGGGACTTGGTTATAAAGTCGGTTGACGGGATGAGACTAAAACTCGTATAAGATCATTGGCAATAGGATACCCAATTCCCCTCTAATACAATGTTAGAGGCTGAATTCAATGTGGAAGGCCTATTGTTAAGAGATTGAAGCACACAATAATTTATATCCCGATGTGTGTGCTTAGACTTGCATGTTGTATGGTTGATCTTTTGAAAAAGTGTGTTTGCAAGGACACGATGAAAAGAATCAACCTATATGAACATGAAGTACAGCCGCTTCAAGGGAGTATGGGTTTGACTCCTGATATGTTCATGAATAGATATGGGACACTAGGCTTGTAATTAAATGTCGGTTTATGTAATTTTTAGAAGTAAATTAGTTTATGTGTGAGTTATCTTCATGTATTCAAAATGGGTAGAAAGGGCTCAATGCTTAGTCACACCCTGATACTCGAATATTTGGAATGTGTAATTTCACTATGTGAAAATTCAATCTTCGTGACATTTTCATTTATGCATAAATTGGTATGTTTGTTAGATTATTTAAATTTTTGAATTACGCTTAAATGGGGGAGGAATGTTGGTGATTTAAGAGTAATTACCGGTTCATTTAGCGTAATTAAGATTGGTTCGTAGATGGGTAATCTCTAAATAATATAATGTGAGTTCGGGAAGTACGGAGTGTACACTTGCATAATTATTTACGGAATTACGGTATAGTTTTCGGTTCGAATAACTATGACGGAGGTTGGTAGTAATTAAATTACTCGGGTTTTAATTAATTGAAACCGGAATTTCTGAAGAGTTGTAACTCTTCATAAATGCATCTCCTAATCCCCTGCTTTCCAGTTTCTTTGTCATTATAAATAGACAAAGGGAAAAGAAGAAAAAGGGAACAGAACAATCTTCTTTTGCATCATAAAGAACGAACAACATAACATCCTACAATAAAATACTTCTACATTACGTCTCTGTTTTTTGTGCCAAAAATCAGAGGGCACCGTCTTATCTCAGTAGAAAGTTCGATTATACTCAGGCACTGTTAAGGGTCGAATTATTCTATTAGAAAAGCGGAGTCGATTCGGTGCGGCATTATTATTGTCAATGCCGCACCGAATTATTCTATTCATGCATACTCAAATTTCTAACATTCCCTCGGTAATCTTAAAAATCTTAAATATTTGTGAGTAGTAATTTTTCTTTTTTATCAGCCCGGTTACTGTTCTTTGTATAATTTTCTCCACGCAGAATTTTGAGCCGTAACGCTCTCAAGGGAACTATCCCAGAATCTCTGTCCAATCTAGATCATTTAATTAGCATGTAGATGAAAGTATGAATCTTCTTTAAAATACTTTTCTGCTTCCTTTTTAGTTCCAACCTTTATGTATTTGGTAACTTGGTTAGAAATTTTATTCGAAATTAAACACTCCGCGTAATGATAATTATACTGGCTCGTGTCTCATATATTATGCTTTGTGGTGGCAGCCAGTTATCTTCAAATCAGCTCAGTGGCGAAATTCCTGAGAAACTCTATCTTTACAGTTACATAGTTTGTTCTGTCAACTAGTTCTACACTACAACGAATGTATTTGTTAACGAATAGAAGGGTGAAAAACTATACTGTTATCTGTAATGAACAATTATCATATATGAATGTGTGATCCTCCTACTGCAGTTTCACCGGCAATGACTTGAACTGTGGCGAAGATCTTCATCATCTTTGTGTCTCTGCTGCTAGTTATACAGGTAAAATATCAATCTGCAGAATTATTGTAATTTCAGAAGAATTGCATTTGCAGAATCTACAACAACAACAACAACAACATTACCCCAGTGCCTCAATGGCTCCCGCAAATTGCGGGGTAAGGAGGGGGGGGGGGGGGTCGGATGTACGCAGCCTTACCCTTGTGTTAACAACACAAAGAGGCTGTTTCCGAATGACCCAAGATGAAAATTGCATCGAGAACTGCATTGAAGGACCGCTACTTTACAAAAGAAAGAAGCGCAGCCACTTTAGTGAGCCATTTTGATTTATTCCATTATAATCCATAACCAAAGAGTAATGAGTCTTTGGCTCCATTGGAAATATGGAAATTGCATTTGCAGAATCTAAAATCATAAATTTATACATCACGTGTGCACTGACAGATACTCGATATGTTGTAGAGTCTTCAAGCAAAATGAAACTTGGAGTTATAGTTGGAGTAATTGGAGGGCTTATTTGTGTGTTACTTATTGGCCTCCTGGTTGTTTGTGTGGCCAAGAGAAGATACGCGGGTTTGAAGCGTGAAGTCTATGTTGATGTTGCAGGTTCATTTGTTCATTCTTTCTATTCTCTTGCTTCATTGTTTATGGTCGCTTTAATTGGAGCAAGTGCATATTTGTGTGTAGATCTTAAGACTTAATGAAAGTGTGTGGAGTTTTTAGTAACATAATAAGTTTCCATTTGGCTGGTTATCAAGCTGGTAATTGTTTGGCTATTAGAATTAAGACACATATATGTTCTATTATAAAACTATTTTCATATTATCAATTTTTAACAGAACTAGCTATTATAAATAAGATAATATAAATAATGAGGACCATATAAATAGGATGGAGGGTCAGAGTGAGTATGAATACATGCCTGCAAATTCATGTGGTTGATCAATAATCCATAGACCACTTGTCATATTCAGCTGCTGGTCTAATCAACCTTATTCTCTCCTGTGTACTTTTTACAGGCGAAGTTGATCGTAGAATTGCATATGGCCAACTCAAGCGATTTGCATACAGGGAATTGCAAATAGCGACAGACAACTTTAGTGAGAAAAACGTTCTTGGTCAAGGTGGTTTTGGCAAGGTTTATAAAGGTCTTCTTGGAGATAATACAAAGGTTGCAGTGAAAAGATTAACCGATTATGAAAGCCCGGGAGGGGATGCAGCTTTCCAGCGTGAGGTGGAGAAGATAAGCGTTGCTGTGCATAAGAATCTACTACGCTTAATAGGGTTTTGCACTACCACAACTGAGCGACTTTTGGTGTACCCATTCATGCAGAACCTAAGTGTTGCTTATTGCCTGCGGGGTACAGTGACCATCCTACCCTTGACATTTATTATAAGTTTACAACTTTTCCTCTCTTTTGATCATCCTGGACTTCTTTGAAAATGGTGTATTCCTTGTTGCCTCTTTGTTTGTAACAAGCTCTAAAATAGGAGCATTGCTACCTTTACATGCTATAAATTCCAACAATTAGTCTTATGAGACGGTCTCACATGTACGACTAATCCAAATTTCTTATATCTCATTTAATCATATGGTTAAGGGATCTCACATGTAAGACCATTTCATTTAAATTGTGGATTTCCACAGTAGTGCTACGTTCTTCAATTGGATAAGTTTCACAGTGAGTTGTCCTATAATCCTATCTATTTATCAATTATGGTGGAAAATTGAGTTATTGAAATTCCATCTCAGTATCTTACTATCCTAGTGTTCCTTTCTCTTCTGCAGAATTAAAACCAGGGGAGGCTGTTTTGGACTGGCCTACGAGAAAACGAATATCGTTGGGAACAGCACGTGGTTTAGAGTATCTTCACGAACATTGCGACCCAAAGATAATCCATCGTGATGTAAAGGCTGCCAATGTGTTATTAGACGAGAACTTTGAAGCAGTAGTGGGTGATTTTGGGTTAGCAAAGTTGGTAGATGTGCGAAAGACTAATGTGACTACGCAGGTACGTGGGACAATGGGACACATAGCTCCTGAGTATCTATCCACCGGAAAGTCATCAGAGAGGACTGATGTTTTTGGTTACGGCATTATGCTTCTTGAGCTTGTGACAGGACAACGGGCTATTGATTTTTCACGCTTGGAAGAGGAAGATGATGTGTTATTGCTTGATCATGTAAGATGCATTAATAACTTTTTTTTTTGGTAAAAAGGTAAACTTATATTAATAAAGTTAACCAAAGATACAATCGTTCAAGCACAACAAGCTAACAAAGCCCACTTCAACATTACAACTCTTCAACCTACTTGCAGAGCATAAGCAATAAAAACAGTAGGACCACAACAAAAAATACAACAAGACAGAAACAGCTACACTGAAGGAAGCAAGCTGCCTTGAAGCAGTGATGCAACCACAGTTTCAGGACGTAGCAGATAACCTTCAAGTCTGTATTTATTCCTGCACCACCAAATAGAGTAGATTAAGGCCAAGAGATGTGCAGCTAGCGAATTTCTCAAACTCTGGGACTGGAACTTCATACTAAGCCACCAAGCAGTCCAGCTGTGTCTAGGGAGATGGCAACCCAGACTTTGGGACAGCAACTGAAGGCATCTCTGACTGAACATGCAGTTGAAGAAAAGGTGAGAGTGACACTCAGGAGCAGCACCACACAGAACGCGTATGTCATCCAAAATGATCCCCATTTTCTTCAACCTATCCCTTGTACGCAAACGCTCATGCATCACAAGCCATCCTATGAAGCTATGCTTAGGAAGAGCTTCCTTGACCCATACAAAATGATCCCAGTTCACTTTCACCATGGGAGGGCTCAACCAATTATACCCACTTGCAATGGTATAATCCTGTTGAGGTTGCAGCCACCACACACCCACATAACCAGCCATCATAAGATCTCTGATCTTACACAGCTTCCTCCAAGCCCAACTGCCATTTTGCTTAGGATTGTAAGACTGCCAAGAACCTCCATCAATAACTTAACATCATTCTTAATTGAGTTAATTACTACGGAGTAGTTGCTAATGAATTTTGGCTAATTCTCATCATTTGAAATCTATGCAAGAGGCACATTAAATGGGATCTTAACAATTAATGGGTTATTTGTTGTCTTAAATTTCATTTGTGACAAATGTGCATATGAGCAAATATGAAAGATTCTTGACTTTTGTCTTCTAGCCGCCTCTCCCAATTTGGCAATTATGAAAACTTAGGGCATTAGCAATAGAGGTTCATCAAGAGGTTTGTAGGATGACATGTCCATCATTTTAGAGGTTTATGTACAAACCTTCTATTGTTGGACATGGGTGTTGAGGTTCATAGATAAGAGGGATTACAATATAGTATCCAAGTTTGTGGAGAGGGAATATGAGAGGAGAAAAAGTTTAGTGGACCATGATATGAAACTTAAAGAGATTTATTTGTTGTTGGTAGGAGGTTTGTAGGTAATTGGTTTGTATATTAGATTATGTGGCATGAGAACAAACCTATTAGAGAGAGGTTCATCTATTACTAGTGCCCTTATATGAGACCGTCTCACATGTGAGACTAACCGACTAACCCATTATTTCTATATTTGTGAAGACACAAGGATATGGGCAATTATGAAAACTCATATGTGAGACCGTCTCATGTAGGACTCACTTGATTGAATTTTTTGCAGGTGAAGAAGCTGGAAAGAGAAAAAAGATTAGACAGGATTATTGATAAGAATCTGAGTAATTATGATACTCAGGAGGTAGACATGATGATCAAAGTTGCATTACTATGCACTCAACCCTCACCAGAGGAGTGTCCAGCAATGTCAGTGGTAGTGCGTATGCTCGAAGGAGAAGGTCTCGCTGAAAGATGGGAAGAATGGCAGCATGTTGAAGTCAGTCACAGAGAAGAGTATCAAAGACTGCAGACAAGATTTGACTGGTGTGACCATTCCATTCATAATCAGGACGCCATTGAATTGTCAGGGGGACGATGAGACTTATTGTCAAGGTAATTCTTTCAGGCACTGTCTTTGGTGTGCTTGCGTTCTTGTATTCTCCTGTGTATAGTAATGTACATTACTGAGAATCCTAAGAAACCTTTGAGAATAATAACTGATTTGAACTTTGTGCAGCTTTGAAATTTATGTTTATGGAATAGTTTTACCGTTTTGTTTACCTATTTGACGTGAGATGTTAGGAAAACCAAGTCTTTCATAGATGATTCTTGTTTCGTTAAGATATAGCTAGCTCTAGATTCCGACGGGATATTACGATAGTAGAGAAATTGGGATTTGCTTCAGCTTGGTACTATGAGATGCACAATTGCTGGAAAACTAAGGAAAAGGAAATTGCAGAAAATCTTAGACCCATAACAACATTTCCATCATGATATATTGTGTTGCGAAGAGTAGTTTATGCTTAATTCTATCATAATATATAAACAAGAATAATCAGATTTTTGGTACAAACAGAGCATCAGTCAACTTCATCATCTAGAAGCATCTGATAGCTCCTCCACATCAGCACTGACGATGCAAGGAAAAGTTTGTTACAAGTGACAGCCTGTCACCAGTCTGTTACACGAGTTTGTTACAGATATTTTTCTCATTGTAAATGGCTCATACTTGTATATAAATAGCACACAATGTATAGTTGTAAGTTAAGCTTTTGATCAATAATATCACAACATTATTTACCCTTGTTGTTCATCATTTCAGTTGATCAATTGTTTACATTCATCACAAAATCATCATAAATTTACAATTCAATATGGTATCATCGTCAATCGATCCTGATTAGATGATTTTTTCATCATCTTTGCTGTTTTTTTACCTCAAAATCATTGCAATTCTTCTTTTGATTCCGTTTTTTTCCGTCAAATTCATCAACAAAAACCTAAAATTACTTCAATTCGAGTTTCTGCTTGCTTTTCTTGCATCAAACATCGAATTACTACGATTCTCTTATCGTTCTTCCACTGAATTCTTTACATTATCATTGATATACTGGTTTAATGGCGCCTCCTGCACCTTCATCTGTTTACAAGGATCCTCTTCATCTTACAACTGGAGATCAATCACTTCTTCAGTTACTTCCGCAGGTGTTTTCTGGTAAATCTTTTCTCCATTGGTCCAGGAACATGCGTATTGCCTTAATCTCCAAAAACAAGCTCGGTTTCATCAATGGAACCTATGCTAAACCGCCTGAGACAGATGCACGTTATCAAGATTGGATAAGAACTTATTACACTGCTATGCGCTGGATTCAATTCTCTTTATCTGAGGATATCTCGAAAAGCTTCTCCTATGTTACTTCCAGTCAACAATTTTGGGAAGAACTCAATGAACGGTTCAATCAATCAAATGCACCATTTCTTTATCAGCTTCGTCAGGATGTTGCTCAAATTAAGCAAGTTGACCTCTCTGTAGCTGAGTACTATGCTAAATTACGTTCAGGTTTGGGAGGATATTCGATCTCTTGATCCTCTTCCTGAGTGTGATTGTGGTGTTATTGCTGCTTGTACCTGCAGTCTGTTGAAGAAAATTGTTCAGAGAGAAAATACACATCATATTCTGGATTTTCTCATGGGATTGCATAAGAAATATGACTCTATTCGCAGTCAAATACTTGCACTTGATCCTCTTCCTACGATCAATCAGGTGTATGCCAAAATTCATCAAGCTGAGGTTCAAATGAGCATCACTGCTGTTGCAGAACCTGTCTTGAACACTGATAGCATCGCTTTAGCTGCTAATCAGGCTTATGCTAAGAATGTATGGCGACGAGACAACAAGAAGGTCAGATATGATAAGCCTGCTGCTCAGGTTGAGGAATCTGACAAGCCTGTGTATTACTGCACATGGTGTAAAAAGCATGGTCACACTCTTGAGTTTTGTTGGGTTCACAAACGGGAACAGGCTAAAAGAGCAACTACTCAACAGCAAATCAATACAGCAGCACCTGTTTCTGCAGCTGCTAGTAATGGCAAGAAGTTTGCAGGCCATGTTGAAGAGGTTCAGGGTTATGAGGTTGACACTCCATTGGATTCTACTGCAGCACCAGTCTTGGATGCCTCTTTTGTTCAAGCTCTAGCCAAGGAGGTCTTCAAATTCCAGTGTCAGAATACTGTCAACACTACTGCTTCCTCTCATGTATCAGGTACTCTCTTGGCCTCTAGTGCCCATAGTTAGAGTACTGCATTAGTTGATGATAACTGGATTATTGACTCTGGCGCGTCAAATCACATGACATATAGTTTGGCAACATTGCATCAACCTAGAACCTTGACCAAACCTTTGATCGTCACCCTACCTGATGGCCAGGTCGAGGCTGTTCATTGTGTTGGTGAAGTGCATCTCTCTGACAAGTTAATCTTGCATAATGTGCTGTTTCTTCCTAATTTTAAGCACAATTTTCTATCTTTAGGAAAACTACTTAGCACATCAAATTTGTGTGCTTATTTCCATCCTACTGGGTGCTTTATTCAGGACAGTACAACTAAGGAGCTCCTTTGCTCAGCTCTGAAGTTTGCTGGCATTTACCATCTCCATAGTATTACCAAACATACTCAGAATAAATGTAATTCAGCACTATCTAGTAATGCTCTCTTTTCTGCTAATGTGGCATCTTCTGATGTGTATCTCATGCATGCTAGGTTAGTTCATAGTGCTATTTCTACAATGAAACATGTACACAGCCTGAATTCTTCTCATCTTAATGATAATCATTTTCATTGTGAGACCTGTTTAATGGCTAAGCACCATAAATCTCCCTTTTCCATTAGTTCTTCTATTACATATTCTCCTTTTGAACTCATTCATGTGGATCTTTGGGGGGCATATAGAGTAATGGCACTCAATGGTGCCTCATATTTCCTGACTATAGTAGATGACTATAGCAGAGTGACTTGGACTATGCTTCTTAAACATAAGGATATGGTTTGTCAAACAATTAGTCATTTTTTGGCTTATGTTAAGAATCAGTTCAATGCAACTGTTAAGATCCTTAGGTCTGACAATGGGACTGAAATTTTTCAACAAGAATGTGGGAAACTTCTTGCTAACCATGGCATTATTCATCAAACCACTATCCCTGGTAATCCCCAACAAAATGGCCGTGTTGAAAGGAAACACAGGCACCTTTTGGAGGTGGCCAAGGCACTAAGACATCAAGCTGGTTTGCCCAAAAGGTTTTGGGGAGATATGATTCTGGCTACTACCCACATTATAAACCTTTTACCCACTTATGTCCTTAATTGGCATACTCCTTATGAATATTTGTTTAAAGAACTTCCTGATTATGCTCATCTTAAGGTCATTGGTTGTCTTTGTTATGCTGCAAGGCATGATGGGGTTAAATTTGAGGATAGAGCCATCAAGTCCATATTTCTTGGTTATCCGATGGGCAAGAATGGGTACAAATTGTTTGCCTTGGATAGTCATAAAGTTATCTACAGCAGGGATGTGGTGTTCAGAGAAGTTTTCTTTCCATATAAGCACCCTGACAGCACACACCCAACTCCAACTTCCACAAATACTATTTTTCCTTCTACTTCTGACCCTTTCATGGCAGAAGCTGATCATCCCCATATCACTCATGCTCACAATAATGATATTCATTCCCAAAACATTTCTAATCCTAATGTTGTTCTTCCAAATAGCAATACCACTTCTACTGATGTTACTGAGTCTCATCCAAGTATTGTTGTTAACCCAACACGCAAATCCACCAAGACAAGGCAATTCTCCTCCAGACTAGATAATTTTGTTTGCAAGGATTTTCCACCATCAATTTCTGTTATTCCCACACCTACTACTACCCAACCTACATTATCTGCTATTCTTCATTTAGAAGGATATTCACAACATTACCAAACTGCTTGCTGTAATGTTTTTCAACATTATGAGCCCTCTACCTATGCCCAAGCCAAATATAATCCTTATTGGCAAGAGGCTATGCAGAAGGAACTCACTGCTTTAGAGCAGAACCATACCTGGGAGTTGACCACCTTACCTCCTGGTAAGAAAGCCATATGTGCCAAATGGGTATACAAAATTAAATTTAACCCAGATGGCTCCATTGAGAGGTACAAGGCCAGGTTAGTGGCCAAGGGATATAGTCAAGTTGAAGGGAAAGACTACAAGCACACTTTCATTCCAGTGGCCAAATTTAAAACTGTTAGATGCATTATTGCTCTTGCTGCAGCCAAAGCATGGCCCTTGTACCAACTTGACATCAACAATGCATTCTTGCATGGTTTTCTAGATGAGGAAGTTTACATGAGAAAGCCAGAGGGATACCTAAAAGGAGCACCAGATGATGTTTGCTTTCTAAAAAGATCCTTGTATGGTCTCAAGCAGGCATCAAGACAATGGAACATTGAATTGTCTAAATTTCTCATCAAGCATGGGTATGTACAAGCCAAATCAGATTATTCTTTGTTTACCAAGTGTCAGTCTACTGCTTCCTTTGTTGCCATTGTGGTGTATGTTGATGATCTATTAGTCACTGGTAATGATCAGTTGGAAATTCAGAAAATAAAACAACTTTTACATGAAACTTTTACTATTAAGGACCTTGGTCAGTTGAGATACTTTCTTGGCATAGAAGTTGCACGTTCTGACTCAGGAATCCTGCTGAACCAAAGGAAGTACATAGTTGACATTCTTAAAGATGCCAACATGACAGAGGCTAAGCCAGCTAAGTTTCCTCTTCCCACTGGTCTTAAATTGTCAGCAGCTGAAGGTATAGTTCTTGAAAAGCCTGAGCTCTACAGAAGAATTGTAGGACGGTTATTGTATCTCACACTCACCAGGCCTGACATCAGTTATAGTGTTCAACAACTGAGTCAGTTCCTTAGTGAACCCAGACAACCCCACCTTCAAGCAGCTCTTTATCTGATCAGATACTTAAAGGGGACATTGCATTATGGCTTATTTTATTCAGCACGAAATGACCTTGTGCTACAAAGCTATTGTGATGCTGATTGGGGCTTGTGTGCCTACACTGGTAGATCTTTAACAGGTTATTGCGTGTTTCTTGGAACATCTTTGATTTCATGGAAAACTAAAAAACAAGCAACAGTCAGCAAATCATCTGCTGAGTCTGAATACAGAAGTATGAGTCAGACAACCAGTGAGATTGTCTGGATTAATGAACTGTTAAAAGACTTGCATATCATTCTTCCTACACCTATTACATTATACTGTGATAACAAGGCTGCACAGCATATTGCTGAGAACCCCGTCTTTCATGAAAGGACCAAACACATCAAGTTAGATTGTCATTACATCAGAGAACACATTACATCTGGTTTTATCAAAACTTCCTATGTCTCCACATCTCACCAGCTTGCTGATGTCTTGACCAAAGCGCTTGGAGAACAGCAGCATCACTACCTTATAGCCAAGTTGGGTCTTGTAGATGCTCCACCTCACTCCAACTTGAAGGGGGGGGGGGGGGTGTTGACAGTGGTACATTCTTACCAGTGATACCAGAAGCAAGGTTCTACTGGTACAAACAGAGCATCAGTCAACTGCATCATCTAGAAGCATCTGATAGGTCCTCCACATCAGCACTGACGATGCAAGGAAAAATTTGTTACAAGTGACAGCCTGTCACCAGTCTGTTACACGAGTTTGTTACAGATATTTTTCTCATTGTAAATGGCTCATACTTGTATATAAATAGCACACAATGTATAGTTGTAAGTTAAGCTTTTGATCAATAATATCACAACATTATTTACCCTTGTTGTTCATCATTTCAGTTGATCAATTGTTTACATTCATCACAAAATCATCATAAATTTACAATTCAATATTTCTTCCATGATCCTATCTCGGAATTATGCTGCCACTTTTGTCCGTCGAGTCTCTGCTTCCCCTCACCCTTAGTCGGACCCTGCCTATTGCTCGACTTATTCTCTACTAGAAGATATTGTGGAATTATCTCCGAGTCATTGTGTTCAATCTCTTCAAAGTTAATGCTGCACTTTCTGTAGTCGACACTCGCCATAGCTAATTCATCGATCGATATGATTTCTGTTACTAGTTTCTTGTTTAGCTCTCCTTGTTAGATATATAGAGGAGTTTGAGTATTTATAGAGGTTGAAACTATGGAGCTGAAAATATCTCATGACTGGATTACACACATTCAATGCAACTATGCTAAAAGTGTTGGTGCAATGTTTTCAGCTGTCTCTTTTCTTGTCCTAGACTTCCCTATTAATGTCCTAGACTTTGATATATCCGTGACTTCCTTCACACTAAAAAGTGCACTGAACTTGCTCTTTCAGTTAGACTGATAGACTTTACGATGTCGTCCCATGAAAAATGACGCTTTTTAAGCCTAATCACAAGCCTTGTTTGGTTAGTAAGTTAGGTTGGAGGGGAATGATGTCAGGTTCATGCTCTGATGATTGTAGCAATGCATAAGAACATGAAGTCGGAAAATGGATGGATCTGTTTTCTTTTCTCCAAATCGGGAAAAACCATCTATTTAATAGTTCAGGAAACAAAGTCATCTATCTTCAACTTATTTACCCAGTTTGGAGACTGAGTGTGTGTTGATGTGTTGAGGCATCCTTGATGTTATAGCTCCTAGAATCCAGTCAATACTAAAAACGCGACTCGAGAACAAGAGAGAGAAAACCTAAATACCTTTCTTAAAAATCCCCAAATCAGCTTCTTCTCTGCTTCGTCGCCGCCTCCCTTCCTCCCACCACCACCCCCTGTGCTACTTCTCGGCCATCGGAGATCTGGCCGTTCAATGGCCAATCTCGGGCTACACAAATTTCTAACTTAAAAGTTTCAATTAAACTCTGCTTTAACCCATTTGTTTTATACTATTTTCTACTGTGTTGGGTTTGTTAATGGTGTCTATCAGCTCAATGTTGTGTCATCTTTATGTATGTCCGACCACTTATATGCTGAGCCCGATCGACCGTTGTCAGTCATGTATGTAGTCGTCTAAGGTGTTCCCCTTTCCCTCGCCCCTTTCCCCACCTTTACCGGGCAAGTATCTCGATGAAAAATTTGTCTTTAAAAAAAAAAAAAACTTCTATACTCGGTGGTTAACGGTCTGACACGGTGTTCCCCTTTCCCTCGCCCCTTCCCTCACCTGTCGTATTTTTGACTACCTTGCATGGATGGCCCTCTGATCAGTAAAAAAATTATTCTTCTTAAAACTTCTATACTCGGTGGTTAATGGTCTGACACGGTGTTCCCCTTCCCCTGCATGGATGGCCTTCTGTTCAGTTTGTTTTCATTGTATTCTACCCTACATGTATTTCAGATTTACATTTATCGAGTTTAGGTTGGTGTCCATTTTTTCCCAAAATTTTATCTTATTGTTTTTTTTTTTTGGAGTAAACCAGGGTGTCCACCATCGACAACAGTGTATAATCCCCTCGCCGCGAGTGCTCTCACGAAGAGGTAAACGGTTGGCCAAAGTGTTTGCTCCATTCTCATGGGCAGGGATCGAACCCCTGACTTCATGATTACGGGATGAGGTGAGCAACCACCACACCAAACACATTGCTAATGGGTTTATTTGGTGTTGTCTTTTTGGTGAGAAGGATGGATGAACAGATTCTTTAATGCTTTGATTGTGGGTTAAAATTGTTTTTAGTTGTTTTTTTTGTCTATGAGATTTGGAAGAAACTGTTAACGTGAGTTTTGGTTTGGTTGTGGCGTAGGTTGGGTCGGTTGTGGTGGTCTTAACTCAATCTTGTACTTGCAAATGAAGGGTCTTTGTTGGAATTGTAGGGGTTTAAATAATCCCCTCGCCCCTACAATTCCTAAAGTTAGAGCAATTTTATCCTTAGTTTTTTCGATTTTATTTCTCTCATGGAAAGTAAGTGTAATAGTAGTGTAGTTGATGCGTGTCATTTATATGATGTTTTATACCTCATTTTACACGCATTTCAGAGCTCAATTATGTAGTTTACAGCTACTATTTGCCCCATTTCGTCTACTTTCATATTTTTATGTAATATTGCAGATTTATGCGGAAATGAGTAGATATTGAGCTAATCCGTCCCCGAGTATCTTGCATTTGCCTTTTACGTGAAGTATTTACCTAAGGAACAAGCTTGGTGCGCATTTCGAGGCCTGAAAGATAATTCTATGAAGAATTAGAAGTGGACTATCAGTTAAAGCAGTCGATCGACCGGCCTCAATGGTCGATCGACTAACCCACGACTTACAGAAGCTACTGTTCAGCGATGACCAGTCGATCGACCGGCTGCTATGGTCGATCGACCACACCGCTAATCTGCGTGAATCAAAAGATCAAGAATTAGGAAGCCCATTGTATTTTAGGTTTTAGAATAAAGTTACGTATGCCTACCTATATAACGTAACTCATTCCTGATGCTACGATCATCGAGTTTTAATTCAGTTTTCATTCAGTTTTAGATTATCAAGTTTATTAGGGTTCTTGTGATATTTCGTAATCGATAAAGTTACTATTGCGTTCGGTTTGATCTTTCCTTCCTGCTTCCATTCGGTATTTCTCTGCTTATTTATTCAGTTTCGTTTCCGTTCATAGATTAGAAATTGCTAGATTAGTTTCCCGAAACCGAAATTATTGTCTTATGTTATTTGCTTGTTTACTTATTTCAATCATGAATTCAGTAGTTTTATTCTTAAATCTTGTTGTTGTTTTCGTCATAGTCATGAGTAGCTAAATACCTTGTGCTAGGATGTAGGGAATCAGAGGAGTAGGCGACATTAGAATAGTAGACCTGAGTCGCGCCACGGTCGATCGACCGCACACCCTGGTCGATCGGCTGGCCACGTGAGGTTTTGCTTCGTTTTAATTAATTAAATTTCCATGTTTGACGAATCGAGTGCACGCGACTAGTTAAATGCCCAGGATTTGACCGACCCAATAAAGATCGAAAGATAGGGAAGGGAGATAGCCTACCTAACTAAGACGACTAAATTAATAAGATCGAGACATGAGTTAATTTAGCCTTTTTAGTCACTTTTCAGGATGAAAGTTAGTATTAGTGATATTAGGGACCTGTAGCGAGATCGAAAGATGCTACCTGTAAGAATGGACCGAGAGGACTTCTTATTTTCCCGTCTCACGTGTTTGTTTTAGACCTACCTAGTGTACTGCCGCCGAAACTATAGTGAACCAACCATCTTAGCACCCTTTTAATATTTGATTTCATCCGTTTATTTAGTTTATTGTCTTTTATTGCCTTTAGCTATAGACCAAATCAAATCAAACCCCCACTTTTGTTACCTTGGACTTAAAATTAGACAACTAATAATTGCATCGCCTCCCTGTGGTTCGACCCTGTTACCACTAGCTTCTGTTAGTTTTAATAGGTATTATAAATATTATTTTTTGTGCACACAACGACGAGCATCAAATTTTGGCGCCGTTGCCGGGGAGGCAATTGTTTAAAATTTTTAGTTGTTTTTATTTTTAGTCTTTCTTTTAGTTTAAGGGACATCTGTTCCTTAAACTAATCTCATTTTCTTCTTGTAGTTTCTTCTTATGCGCAGGTCACAGGGTGGTGAACTACTACCGTTCAATCCCGAGATTGAGAAGACTTTGCGTGAGTTGAGACGATCATCTAGGGTATTGCCGACAGAGGAAGAGCTGAGTACTCTGTCCAGTTACTACGAGAACGAGCTGTTTGAGGAGGATCCACCTTCATCTCCTATTTCACTTCCTCAGCTGAGACCGTCACATCTCCAGACATGGTTGAAGAAGCAACTATAGCGAGTCACTCCGAGCCGACAGCGGAAAATCTCTATAAGGGATTCGCATTACCTGGGACGGATAGAAAATTCGAGCCAAAACCGTCCTATATCAACTTGGTTGAGAGAAACCAATTCGGGGGAGCTGCAAATGAAGATGCAGCCAAGCATATGGAGACTTTCATTGATTATTGCTGTTCCGTACCCCCACCAACCGGTGTGACCCAGGACCAAGTGAAGGAAACTATGTTCATATTCTCTCTTCGCGATGCTGCAAGGGAGTGGTACAGAGACATGGATCGAGCTGCTAACGGGATTACTGATTGGAATTCGCTGGCCTTAGCATTTTACAAGAAATATTTTTCTACCTCGAAGACAAATGCCATTAGAGCTCAGATCACGAGCTTTAAACAGGGTCCGGATGAGAATTTTCATGAGGCGTGGGTCTGTTTCAAGAAGCTGGTGCGAACTATTCCACATCATGTGTTTGAGAAGTGGAGCCTATGCAATCAGTTTTATAATGGGCTTTATGACGATCAAAGGGCTATCCTGGATGCGGCAGCTAATGGCAGATTCCAGGAGAATGTTGGAGAGACTAAGGGGTGGAAGATTATTGATGATTTGGCCACCCATAAAGCTGAGTATGGAAATTCCAGGGGAAACCAAAGGAGAAGTGCTGAATCCCCTTCTGTAGCTGCATTAGAGGCTCTCACAGCGAGATTTGATAAGTACGAGTTGGGAGGAGCTTGAAAAGGAGGGATCTATCATGTGAATGATGTTTCAGATGGTCCTTTCGTCTGCAAGAGATGTGGAGGAGAAGGACATGTTTCAGACAACTGTCCTAATCCTTATGAGTCTTGTGCTGCCTTTCAACATTATAGGCAGACAAACACTTATTTTGAGCCGAATGTCATCCAAATTTGAGGTGGAGTAGCCAAAATGTCCTAAATCCGACTCCACCTCCATAGCAGCAGCATCAACAGAATTATGTGCCCCCTCATAAGCAGCAACAGCCATATCAAAAGCCTCCGTATGTTCCTCAGCAGCAGCAGCAATCCCAAGGCTCTGAATTTGCCGAATTGAAAAATTTGTTGCTGAAAGAGTCTCAAGTTAGAGAGGCCGGGATGAAGATGTTAGAAAGCCAAATTGTTCAATTGGCTAGCAAGAGTGCAACTCGAGCGCCGGGACATTTACCGTCGCAGACGGATCAAAAAGAGACCCTTAATGCCATTACTTTGAGGAGTGGGTCTACCCTCGATGGGCCCGCTATGGTCGAGGAAGCTACTGAAAAAGATGAGGCGGAACCAAGTAAGAAGAAGGTTGCAACGAACAATAGCAAGAAAAAGACGATCAGCAGGTATGTCGTTCGATCGACTGACATACCCAGTCGATCGACTAGTCCGCGAAAAGAAACAGCTACTGTTCCTGTAGACGTCAGTCGATCGACTGACATTCATGGTCGATCGACTGACGACGCTGCTGATGGTGAGTCTTTTCGTCCTCCAATGCCAAATAACTTGAGGGACCACTTGTTTCGGGGTACAACAACTCCGAAAATATTGAGGCAAGACCCAAATGCTGATGGGTCAGTTCCGGTTCCGAAGTATGACCCGATGACGATTAATGGTTCATTTTTGAGACGGTCTGAAGAAGGGTCAAGCTACAACAAGGAGAAGGTAGTGGATTTTCAGCCTAAATCCACCGATGCCGGCATGAGAGACTTAGAGGAGAGGGCTAAGTTACTTCTTTCAGCTCCCTATCCAGAGAGATTAGTGCCGACGAAGGAACAAGTATCGTTTAATAAATTTGAAAATGTTATTCGTAGCTTAAATGTACAAGTTCCTTTTCTTGAGTTAGTTAATCAAGTGCCCGCTTACATGAAATTTATGAAGCAACTGTTGTCTAATTAAAAAGAAGTCACTTGAAACTGTGCATTCTGTCGCATTAACTGAGGATTCATACTCTTATTTGACCCACACTGCACCCCATAAGCTAGAAGACCCAGGCAGCTTTTCAGTCCCATGTAGTATTGGCACCTTTTCTATAGAGAAGGCCTTGTGTGACTTAGGAGACAGTATTAGTGTCATGCCTTTAAGTCTTGCTAGGAAATTGAGATTTACTAGGTTTGCAGTTACCAACATGACAGTACAGATGGCTAACCGATCTGCGGTCCAGCCTATAGGAGTTCTAGAGGACATTCCTGTACAAATAGGAAAGTTCTTTTTCCCTGTTGACTTCGTCGTACTAGATATGCCCGAGGATGCCCACATTCCTATCATATTGGGTAGACCATTTCGCACCTTCTTTGGTGCGATTATTGATGTTGGTTCAGGGACTTTGACCTTCAAAGTAGGAAAGCATTCCATTGTCTTTGCCCAGACAGCTAAGAAGAAAGACCACATGTGGCCTGTCACTTGTAATACGGTTTCTGAAAAGAAATCTTATTTTGTACTTCCTGATATGCCTGTCTCTATGCCTATTTTTGCTGTAACACCTCCGCCCCAGATTGGGAGCAAATTGGAAGAAGATTCTTCTGTTTTGGATGTTGCAGGAGCTGGTTTGGGGAAGGAAGAGCCGCAAGTTGCTCCTGCTGTGAAGGAGCCAATCGTTCAAAGAGGCGACCTAGGATGTCTTAGCTATGACACTGATGAGGAGCCTGATGAGGAGCCAGTCAAAGTGACGGAGTCCGATTTGGATTCTGATGAGCCGGATGAGGTCATTGATTGGGGAGATCTTTCAAGCCGTTGATACGTTGTGTTCTCGCGGATCTTGGAGTTGAGAAGAGTGCGGTGAGAAGATGAGCACTGTAGAGGCTACTTCTTGTAGCCAGAAGCCGAGCAAGTGGGCCATTCCGTGGCCGTTCTTGATCAACTATTAGTTGGTTAAGGCTTTTTCATACAACATTTTATTGCTTTTGGACCTTTTTAGTGCTTTTGTGTGCGCGAGACTTCGCATTTTAATAAGTTTGCTTCGGATTTTATATACTTTAGTCTATTGCTTTGGGTTTTGCGCAATTTTGGGTGCGGTATTGTGTGTATTTACAGGTTTATAGACCGTGATAGCTCAATTTATTGAGCTAATTCGAAGAAATCAGAAAGTTACAGCAGGTTTTGCAGTCGATCGACTGGCCGGTATGGTCGATTGACTGAGCTGCGATTTCCAGGAGCTTCTGTTCCTGTTCACCCTGGTCGATCGACTGGGTGATGTGGTCGATCGACCATGTTTGCTGCTGTACCTGTTTTCGATCATTCCCCTCCTGTGTTTGATCGATTTGCGGAAGTTGAGGGAGTCTTTTCTCTACTTTATTCTCCGTTTCGTTTCTGTTTTCTTCCGTTTCTTTATTTTACACATAATTTTGCGTTTCAATAATTGTTTTCTCGGATTTACGCATGGTACTTTTGTGTCTTTTCAGGTACTTATTGGTAGCACTGCTGGCTACTAAAACCTCCTAGCTTACGCTGGTTTGGGGAGGTTTCCTTTTGCTGCGCTTAAAGTCTTGTGAGTTCCGAGTCCTTACTGCATGTTTTATTTAGTTAATTTCACGCAAATTCCCGTTTTCCTTTTGCTTCATTACATGATTTTGCACAATAGGGACATTATGCGATTTGGTTTGGGGAAGGGTTTTGCGTTGCATTTCATTTGCTTGCATTCACGTTTACATTTTGTCTTGCATTGTTGTTTATTTTCTCTTATATATACAGAAAATTCAAAAAAAAAAAAAATTGATTGAAAAAATTTCAAAAATTCAAAAAATGCACGTTTATTTTAGCATATAGGTTGAGTCGGAACGATAGTATTTCAATGATGACATTGCATTTTCATCTGTTTATGCCTAAGCCGTGCTTAATTGACATGTTATTAGAAGAATCATATGCATAGTCTACGAGTTTTCGTTAATAATTTGCTGGACTTGAGACTTGACTTAAAATTTTGGCAAACTACATCATTTTCTGAGAATTAGAGCCTATAACTGGTGACATCTATGACCAGTTTATCTAGGAGTGTGAGTAGTACTCCTTATGAGACGTGCTATATTAATATGCATAAATATGAACTTAATCTGCTTAATACCTGTATGCATTCGGTTTGTGGTTAGTTGACACATGTGGAAGAGGTCCCCTTTATTCATTTTGCCCATAAGCTCCACACTACCAGAAATAGCCTTTTTGTCCCGTTAACTACATCCTACATTTAGCCTGTCCTTGTCAAGCTAGTAGTTTATGTTCTTGGGATTGTTACTTCATTTTTGGTAGTGAATGCTCTTTTGAGATGATGTTGGGAAAAATAAAGAAGGAAGGAAAGAAAAAAAAAGAGAGGAAAAATGATTCGAAAAAGAGAAAAGAGATGGATGATGTACTGTAGAGGGCGGTCGATCGAATGCCCTTCTTGGTCGATCGACTGAAGCTCGAAAAAAGAAGAGAAAAATCAATTCGCATAATTCAAAGTCTTTATTATATGGCGATTTTTGCTCCCATGTTTCATTTGTATCTTATGGGGAGTTGTTTAATTATGGAGATTGTGAGTTTTGTGCTTGCTAATAGCACCGTGTTGATCGAAGATTTTGAGCAAGAAGTTGGATATTGTCATATGGTTTTGTTAGGGTACTAGCTTGATCACCTATACCTCCACATTTCCATAATTGTTTTGCCTCTTCTTACCCATTACCTCACATATCCCATATTTACCTCGGCATGTGTCATGGTCATCTGTTTGGTTGGAATGCATATGTATGGTTGTAGAGATTACTTTCATATTAGATTACAAGCATGTTGTTATAGGTCGTAGTTAGGTGAGAGTCACTACAATATGAATTCTTTCTATCTTCACATATACTCACCTGTATTTATTGAGTGATTTGAGCGACCCGTGAGAGTCCAATTTGATAAGTCTCTACAAATGATTGACGGTTAATGAGTTTTTAACGACTACATAATTCGTTTGCATGATTCACATTGCTAGTTGATTGTTAGTTATAGCATTAAATTGGTTTAGGCTATTCAGTTGCATTTCGCTCTGAGATTGAAATCGTTCCACCCGGTTTTAGGATCGAGCCTAGTTCTTGCTTGAGGACAAGCAAGGGTTTGGTTTGGGGAAGTTTGATGCGTGTCATTTATATGATGTTTTATACCTCATTTTACACGCATTTCAGAGCTCAATTATGTAGTTTACAGCTACTATTTACCCCATTCCATCTACTTTCGTATTTTTATGTAATATTGCAGATTTATGCGGAAATGAGTAGATATTGAGCTAAATCCGTCCCCGAGTATCTTACATTTGCCTTTGACGTGAAGTATTTACCTAAGGAACAAGCTTGGTGCGCATTTCGAGGCCTGAAAGATAATTCTATGAAGAATTAGAAGCGGATTATTAGTTAAAGCAGTCGATTGACCGGCCTCAATGGTCGATCGACCAACCCACGACTTACAGAAGCTACTGTTCAGCGATGACCAGTCGATCGACCGGCTGCTATGGTCGATCGACCACACCGCTAATCTGCGTGAATCAAAAGATCAAGAATTAGAAAGCCCATTGTATTTTAGGTTTTAGAATAAAGTTACGTATGTCTACCTATATAACGTAACTCATTCCTGATGCTACGATCATCGAGTTTTAATTCAGTTTTCATTCAGTTTTAGATTATCAAGTTTATTAGGGTTCTTGTGATATTTCGTAATCGATAAAGTTACTATTGCATTCGGTTTGATCTTTCCTTCCTGCTTCCATTCGGTATTTCTCTGCTTATTTATTCAGTTTCTTTTCCGTTCATAGATTAGAAATTGCTAGATTAGTTTCCCGAAACCGAAATTATCGTCTTATGTTATTTGCTTGTTTACTTATTTCAATCATGAATTCAGTAGTTTTATTCTTAAATCTTGTTGTTGTTTTCGTCATAGTCATGAGTAGCTAAATACCTTGTGCTAGGATGTAGGGAATCTGTAGGAGTAGGCGGCATTAGAATAGTAGACCTGAGTCGCGCCACGGTCGATCGACCGCACACCCTGGTCGATCGGCTGGCCACGTGAGGTTTTTCTTCGTTTTAATTAATTAAATTTCCATGTTTGACGATACGAGTGCACGCGACTAGTTAAATGCCCAGGATTTGACCGACCCAATAAAGATCGAAAGATAGGGAAGGGAGATAGCCTACCTAACTAAGACGACTAAATGAATAAGATCGAGACATGAGTTAATTTAGCCTTTTTAGTCACTTTTCAGGATGAAAGTTAGTATTAGTGATATTAGGGACTTGTAGCGAGATCGAAAGATGCTACCTGTAAGAATGGACCGAGAGGACTTCTTATTTTCCCGTCTCACGTGTTTGTTTTAGACCTACCTAGTATACTGCCGCCGAAACTATAGTGAACCAACCATCTTAGCACCCTTTTAATATTTGATTTCATCCGTTTATTTAGTTTATTGTCTTTTATTGCCTTTAGCTATAGATCAAATCAAATAAAACCCCCACTTTTGTTACCTTGGACTTAAAATTAGACAACTAATAATTGCATCGCCTCCCTGTGGTTCGACCCTGTTACCACTAGCTTCTGTTAGTTTTAATAGGTATTATAAATATTATCTTTGGTGCACACAACGACGGGCATCAGTAGTTGATCTGTTATAGTGTAGTTGATCCGCTTTTTCGGTTTTTTAGTTTCACTTATAGTGTTGGTGTTGATGATGTGGGTACTATGGGAGGTCTCTGGTTAGGATTTAGAAATCCTAGACATTTTGTTTGTGTGTATGCTTGTCCCAATTTCATCCTTTTGAAAGTTATGCAATGTATGGGTAAAGTTTGGTATTTGTGCCTTGTCTATGGTGAGCCGGTACTGCATAAAAGGGAACAGGTGTCTGGGTTACTCTTTTTTGCTAATTGGAGATTTTAATCAAGTTGAATATCATGAAGACAAATGGGGTGGTAGTAATGGCCCTATCCGAGGTGCTAATTTTTTCTATGATTGGAAGACGAATTTGAACTTGATGGACATTCCTTTTAAAGGACCCCGCTATACTTGGTGCAACATGAGGAATACTAGTGATATTGTATTTGAACGACTTGACAAAGCCTTAGCTTCGTGGGATTGGACATCTTTATTTTGAGATTCGGGTGTTCAACATTACCCGATTCAAATATTGGATCACGCGCCTATTATTTTCCAATCGGAACTTACTAAATCTACTAATGGTTAGCTTATAAATTGGAGGCTTGGAATATTTTGAATATGATGAATGCTTGAAGATAGTGGAAGAAGTATGGAAAATCCTTATTACTGATTCTTTATCTTTTAGGTTGATGAGGAAGTTTGGTCGAGCTCGTAATGATTTGAAGTACTGGTCGATTAGTAAGGGAAGAGCTAGTTACATAAGTGGACTGACTTTGATTCTAATATTGAGAGTAGTATGGAACATGTTGTGAAGGATGGTAATGCTGGGGAGTTTTTTCCGTATCAACAAGGAATCTACCGAGTTTGCTAGAAATATTGCTTGTTATTGGAAACAAATGGCTAAGATAAAGTGGGCTATTGATGGAGATACATGTACTAAGTATTTCTTCAACTGGGCGAAGCATAGGTCTTGGAACAATTTCATTACGGGTTTGCGTGATGTGACTGGTGATTGGATTTTCAATGAAAACGAGATAAGAAACCTGTTTGTGGATTCTTTTGGCAATTTATTTAAGGCTAAGGAGGATTCTGAAACTTTTGATGATTATATTTTGCGTGAATCTTCCGTCTTTGAGTCTCTTGATTCTATTCTTGAGCCTGCAGATTTCGACCATCTTAATAAACCGTTTTTTTCTAAAGAAGTTCGCAAGGCTTTTTTCCAGTTAGGACCTTTGAAATCGCACCTTTGAAATCGACTGGGCCTGATGGAATCCCTGCTTTATTCTACCAAAAAAGCCGGCATTTTATCCAGAATGATGTTATTAATGCTGCTTTGTCTGTTCTCAATAATTCCCATATTTTGAAAGAGCTTAACAGAACTTTTATTTGCCTTACTCCTAAGTTAGTAACCCTGAACTTGTTGATCATTACCGACTCATTAGTCTTTGTAATGTTATCATGAAAATTATTACTAAGAGCCGAAGCTCGTGGGTGAATATTAAAATGCTTTTATTCCGGGTCATAATATTGGTGACAACATCCTTATTGCTAATGAGATATTTCAGAAGATTTCTTCTTCTAAATCTGCCAAGTATGGGAAAATGGCCTTCAAAGCTGATATGAGTAAAGCCTATGATAGGCTCAATTGGCATTTTATTCGTGCAACAATCTCAAAGATGGGTTTTCCTGCTTGGATTTATTGACTTGATTATGAAGTGTATTTCTACTGTCTCTTATGAGATTTTGATCAATGGTGTCCCATCTGAAAAGATTCTTCCCCGTTGTGGTCTCGGGCAAGGAGATTCCCTTTCACCTTATATACTTGTTCTCTGTACTGAGATTTTGTCTCAAAATATTCGAAGGGAAGAAAGACTTGGTAATATTAAAGGTATTCAGATTTGCAGAGGAAGTCAAGCTATTTCACATCTTTTATTCGCTGATGATTCCTTATTCTTCCTTGAAGGGAAGCCTATTTCTTCTTGCTCTAAATTCGCTTCTACTATCTCTGATTATTGTCGGGCTTCAGGTCAGCGTATTAATGAAGCCAAATCTGCTATTACCATTAGTCCTAGTTCAAGTTTGTGTTTTGCTCAAGCTTGCTTTAAAAGTTTTCGAGTATCTCCTACTGCTGAGATGGGTAACTATCTGGGCCTACCTATTGATATTGGCATTACTAATAATGGTAAGTCTAAAAGATATATTTTTAATTTCCTAATTGATAATATTAAAAGAAGAACGTCTTTTTGGAATGGACTCTTACTCTCGTCGGCTGGCCGTCTATCCTTGGTCTCCTCTATCCTCTCCTCCCTTTCTACTTATTTTCTATCGATATTCAAAATGCAGGTAAGTGTGACGAATAAGATTGATTCTCTTTTGTCACATTTTTGGTGGAAAGGATCTAGGACGTCCATCAGCTAGTATAACAAGTTGTTTTTGAGTCAGCCAAAAGGACTTGGAGGGTTGGGAATAAGAAATACACGATGCTTTAATCAGGCACTTCTCGCTAAAGTTGGTTGGAATATCCTTCGTAATCCATCATCTCTGCTTGGCCGTACCTTAGGAGTATAATTGGGCTTTGATTGGTTGAATTGCGTTGATCGCATTTATTTCACTAGGAATAGTGAATCTTGGATTTGTAAAGGGATCTTACGGGGTGCGAGTATTTTTGCGAAGCACATAGCCTGGATTATTGGTCCCGAATCAACTCTGAATGTCTGGGATACTTCTTGGGTGAATGGTTTAATTCCTATCTTGAAGCATTACGGCCTTTTGCACATGGATCCTTCTCTTCGTAACTTGATAATTGAGGATCTTATTACGTCGAACAATACTTGGAATCTTAACATGGTGATGTGTTTATTTGAGGATTCCTTTTTTGCTAAAATATTGGCTATTCGGATTAGTCATGAAGTTAAAGAAGATTATGCTTTTTGGACTTTATCGAAGAGTGGTAATTATTATGTAAAAAAGGTTACTTTAAAGCTTGGGAAAATCATTGGAATTTGTCTGCTAGTACTAAGGATGTTTCTCGACTATCTTCGGTTTGTAGGACATTTATTAAGAAATGTCTATGGCATCTCCCGGGTCCAAAAAAATGGATACTTTTGCTTTGGAGAATTCTGACGCAGGCTCTTTCAGTTGGTCTTGAATTCCAAAAGAGGGGCAGTTGTGATTGCTTTGTTTGTCACCTTTGCGATAAGCAATATGAGGAATCTCTTGAACATCTTTTCCGTGATTGCGAGTTTGCTTCAAGATTGTGGTGTGCTAGTCATCTTGGTATTACTACTAATAGTGGTTCTAACGTTAGTATTCAAGATTGGTTTATCAACTGGCTAAATTTGCTTTTAAAGAAGGATAATAGTATTGATTGTATTAATTCCTTCTTGTGCACTATGTAGATTATTTGGATTACTCGTAATGGACAAGTCTTTGGTGATGAGCATGTCCCCTATTGGATCAATTCGTCTTTGTGAGTATGAACTGGGCTTGATGTATGCAGTTGAAAAAGAGAAACTTGATAAGAGGAAATATTTGATTGGCATTCAATCTTTGAATGACGATGATGTAGCCTTGCAAGCGCTCCATTATGGTAAAGTTTTCCCTCTTATTTGTCCTGTTTTGTGTGGGATACATACTAATGCTGCTTGGAGAACGGATCTTTCTTTTGGTTTGGGATGGGCTGTCAAAAACAAAAATAATATCGGAGCTGTCATTTTCACCGGTATGAAATCAGATGTCTATGCGCATTCTGCTACTGAAGTTGAGCCCCTATCCATTCTTGAAGCTCTTAAATGGGCTAGGAGAAGTAAGAAACTTCATGTGTGTATCTACTCGGATTGCTTGTAGGTCATCGCTCAAATATTGGGTATTAATCCAGTTAACATATATTGTAAGTATAGGTTATCATTTTCATTGTCTTTCCTTTAGTTATGTTCCTAGGATTTGTAATAAAACTAGTTTTAAACCCGTGCAAAAAAATGCACGGGTCGAAAACACACGGCTTAAACCCGTGCAATAAAAAAAATGCAGGGGTCGAAAACGCACGGCTTAAACCTCATTTTATCATAAGATGATAATTTTGCCAAAAACTTCACACAACAACAATAAATTTTAACCCTCTATTTCAACCTTCCTTCTCATAATCTCATCCAATCAAATAAAAAAAACACAATAAAAATAATCAATAACAATATTAAAACCAATAAAAAACAACTATTTTCATTGCGACTCTCATCTACATTATCGAATTTTCATGAATGCTCAATACATGGGTCATTGCCCATTGGGCCGAGCAAACATTGGTTTCATAATTCGAAAATACAAAAAATGCAAGCACCCGACCCATAACATAACACAATTAACAACATTACCCATTTCCCCATATAAATAATCCATCAACAAACCCTACCCCTCATTTTATAAAAACTCTCGTCTGAACTCCCTCCTCCCTTCTCATTTGAGTTTTCTAATTGACAACACTACCGCCGACACCGCATCTCCTCTTGTTTCATTCATAATAAACTCAAATCATCCTCTTCTCATTTATAATCTCGTCTAACCTCGCTCCCTCTTATCAGCATTCAACTCTCCTAAATCTTCAATCTTCATCACCATCCCATGCGAGATTTGTGTCTCTCACGATCCTAACTTCGTTTCTTAGTTAGATCCTCATCAAAGATGGCACCATTGATTGATAGCTTTTAGAGGTCTGATTTCTTTCTTTTTTTTTACTCGCATACAACACAATTATCACAATTCGTGTTTAATTATTTTATACTTGTTCAATTATTTTTACACTTCTTAAATTAATTTTCTCGTTTTTATTCGTTTAGTTCCATTATTTTTAATTCTCTATAATTTTTTAAGTAAATATCATTTACCTGATTATTATTTATTTTTTAAAAGTTTATTTTTTTTAATAAAATTATTAGTGAATTATTAGTTAATGTCATAGATCTCTTAATTTTAAATTTTACATTTTTTTATTATGTTTATAATAGTGATTTCAAATATCTGATAATTTTTTTTAATTTCTATAAAATTAATTCCTTATTTAAAATTTAGTGATTTTTTTTATATATGTATTGTAAATATTGTGAAAATTGTTGCTTATATTTATAAACTATGAATAAGAATATTCATAAATCTGATGAGTTTTTTTTTATTAAAATGTTGTAAATGTACAAATTTTATCATAAATATTTCTATAAAACTAAATATTTGTATATTAAGATATGTATTTTTGTGTTCTGCATTTTGGAATGGATACCTTATAGGGAGAAGGTGAGGAAGAAGCTTGAAGTTAAATTATGGAATACACATGAGTTTGATGAGGAATTTGTAATTTGATGTTTTGAAATGATTATTTGTAATATTTGGGTGTGCAAAATGGATTAGGAATTTATAATTTTTGAATGTTCATATTGTATTATAATGTATGGTTTTATGTAAAATCGCTAATTAAATAAGAGCAAGAGTTGAGATGTTAAATATCATATATTATAATAATATTATATAATATCACCATATCATATAATATAATACACCATATAATATAATTTTCAATTAAAAGTATTGAGTATATTAAAAAGTAAGAAAGAGTATAATTAATTGTGTTGAAGAAGGTGGGTGAGTAATTTCAGGGAATTTTTTTTTGTAGTGGCCCCCAGCTAAAAAAATTGAGAACCAATCACAATCCTATAAAAAACCTAGCTTTTATACTAGGTAGATGGCTCATAAACTAGCTAAAAGAGCCATTAATATGTAATTTTGTTCATTCCCACCTTTCCCAAAAAAAAAAAAATGTTCTAGCTTCTATATTATGTCCAACGAATATGCGAGTGTTTCCCATTTATTATAAGGGGAAAGTTGATCATTTTATAAACCAGAAGCCTACTTGTAATCCCCTATTAAATCTAATGCAAAACAATGGCGGAATCATTGTTGACTTGGGATTAATAACAGAAACACAAAAGTTCTAACTGTGATAAATCGAGAATGTATAAAATTCTCAAGGTTAAAATTCCAATACAGTTAGTCAAATACAAATGTCACTTTTCTAAAAAGGGCTAAAATAAAATCATCAAACGATAGGTCTAAACTCCTTGTAGAAAACCGGGTTTGAAAATCGTCATTACGACGGCCTAAAAAGGCGTGTTGTATGAAATGCAACGGTCGGCGAAAGACCGAGGTTTGGAATGACCATTATAATGTCGCAAAAGGGTGTTTTGAAAGTTTGAAATGACACGGAAGGACTTATGATCACATAACACATAAGCACTCGTAGTTTCATTATATTATGCATAATGTTGACACGGGTTTTGGCTTAAAAGGGTGGGTTACACACACCAAGCAATCAAACCCCGATTTTCGAGAGGGATACCAATCGAAACAAAATGTTTAAGGAGGGTGCCCTAGCCTCGTGCTCGAAGGTGATAAAAGCTGTAATACTACGGTTTTATGAGTCTTTGGGTACTCTATCGAGTTGGCCTTACTCTGTCGAGTAAGGGTGTTTTGATTTACGAAGCAGTGTTCTGCTTGTAGGGTACTCGATCGAGTAGCCTTGGCACTCGATCGAGTAAGTGGCACTCGATCGAGTACGAGACTTACTCGATCAAGTAAGTCGGGTTACGGGTGTTAAATGACGAGTTTTGTTAATAAAGCGGATTAATATATTATAAGTTCGTCATCTTCCTAAAACACTTTTGCTAAAACCTAATTCACTGTT
Source organism: Silene latifolia (assembly GCF_048544455.1). Taxonomy (NCBI): domain Eukaryota; kingdom Viridiplantae; phylum Streptophyta; class Magnoliopsida; order Caryophyllales; family Caryophyllaceae; genus Silene; species Silene latifolia. The sequence continues at coordinate 13,816,481 of NC_133538.1, read as the reverse complement.
TAAGAGAGTACTCAAGTACGTTGCTTAGTTATTCCGCTTTATTGACAAATCCCGGAGTTAGAGAGGTCGGATTTCGTTGTTCTTTGCATCATAGTAATCCTTGCGTCAAGGGTAACATCCACGTACCATTTTTATAGCATTTGGTTGACTTTGTTTAAACCCTAATTTTGGGAATTGGGGGTTTTTATGATTTGTTGTGCTAGTAGTGATTGTATGATTATGTGAATAGGAGGAGGATTTGTAGAAGAACGATTTTGAGACAGCTGCTAGATCGTCTGCTGTTGTGTTGCATTCCAGGTAGGGTTTTCCCTATTCAATATTAGTTACATAATATGCGTGTTGATTGTGCTGTAGTTAGTGATTGTTGATTGGTTCAGACGGTTGTGATTTCGTATTATTGATTGATTCAGACGGTTGATGGTTTTGTGTTGTGATTACTGTTATCTGTCTGTGTTCTTCCAGGTGCATCCCTGGCTGAGTGGAGTCACTTGCGGGAGTGGCTTCACGCCCATGATTCGCCTTCTGTGGAACCCGCCAAAAAAGGGATGTGCACATTAATGGATTTGGGTTTATCGCTCAATGGAGATGAGCGGGGCTTAAGTGGGAACGGCTGCGGTGCCCCACTGGCGTGTGGAGTACCTGTTGCGATGGGTACTCTGGCAGGGCTACACACTTTAGTGTGTAGTCAGTTATGAGGAGATTGATTTTGGAGTTGGGATTGGATGTGACGATTGAGCTGTTTGGTACTTGTTTTATTGTGATTTATGTTGTGTAATTAGTACTGACCCCGTCTTTGTTTTGTAAAAATGTGGTGATCCATTCGGGGATGGTGAGTAGTTGTTGAGCAGGTTTGATTAGAGGCATTTGGGGCTAGCTGGTATGTGTTACCACGAGCTGATTAGAGTCTTCCGCTGTCGTATTTTAGTAGTTTGATACATTTGGTTTTTGGAGAACATGTACCGTATTTTTATCAGTTTGGTTTTGGAATTGTAATCACTTAAACTTTATTACTATTTAAATTATGTTTCGTTATTGTTATTTGATTATCATTGCCTTAGGAAACCGAGATGGCGACGTCCTTATACCTGAGTGGTCCTGGTAAGGCACTCGGAGTATGGGGGTGTTTCAATAGCTCTTTGACCAAACACAAATGTGTAACGTCAACGGTATGTTTGACTCAATCGAGATTCGAAACGCGGGGATGAGAAACCTCACGCCGACGAGACGAGCCAATTGGTCGAAAAGGGTTAGGTTATGGGCCCGGACAAGGAACCCGACTATGGCCGTAATATTAATTAATGCATTTCAACCAAGACCCCGTTCGAGTCTCACCATCTAGGGATCACGAAGACACAAGTGTCCTAGTTTTCCCCAGCGGAGTTGCCAATCTGTAGACATGGCCCACCTACGACGCCCAGCCGATTTGCGGGATGCGGCAGCGGTCTTTTTGAAAGCCACGCTCGGCGGCGTAAAAATGCTTTCGACCGGATCGTTTTAGATCGGTCAGTTTCGTCTCGGAAAGGGTCTCGAAACGATGCAAGAGATGTTCGGAGTCGCCACCAAGCATTTGTGGGATGCTTGGAACCCGTTCGAATCCACTTTATACCTAGGTCAACCAAGGCAAAAAGCGGTGTTTGACATAGGTACTAAAGATAAGGAATTGTCCTTCTTTAGCATCCTATCTCTAGAATGACTCTCGTACGCTCTAAATAAGGTCATCCACTATCCAAAGTTTCTGAGTAAGAGGTTAAGGTACCTATTGGGAAGCCCTTAAATCGGACACCCAATCCCGCCCGCGGTAGCGGCCTCTATTGATCGATCTTGGTTGGTTAAATGCAAAAGTTGATAAAACGGGTAAATGCATGAATGCGCATCCACAAGTTTTAAACCTAACATGTGAGCTTTCTATGTCGGTTGTTTAATCCAAGTATCAAGTATTTGATGTCAAGTTGGATTTAATGTTGATTTGCATGCAAGACGGAAATTAAACATCCATTTACCGAGTTAGGTTTTGTTGGAGCTTGTGTCCTCCACAACTTAGTGTGATAACATTTATAAATCTCTTACAGGTACACAAGGGTATACTTCGTATTTTAATCAGTTGATTAACGATTACCTAATAACGGTTGGCTTGCTAGAAAGTTTGACGTTATTATCATATAGATGACGGTGATCAACTGGTTCCTAAAGGTCACACCTATAGGATGTGTTTGAGAGATGTGGTTATAGAAATATAATCACATTGATGCCTTATATGACTAAATAGTTAGTCAATGTGTTGATGAGACAATTATTTAATGAAGATTAAATAATATTAGTTGAGACCAATTAACTGTCAATTCGTAAATTGAATATAATAAGTTATATTTAATTAAATGTTTGTAATGTTAGCTTGGACGAATTAATCTGTTAATTCGTAATTAAATGTAATCGGTTATATTTAATATCAATTAGATGAATGTGTCATAGTGGTAATAGTGAGTGTACTCATACCAAGAGGTCATGGGTTCGATCCTCACTAGATGACAATTTACACATTTTATACATTTTTGGAATAACCGAAAATAAGAGAAATAACTCTTAATTTCGGTAAATTGGGCCGAAATTATGGAAAAGAAAATCCACCCTATTTCTCCATATACTCGGTTGTTATAAGTGGAGATGAGGGAATTTTCTTAACCTAATTCTTTTCCCTATTCTTGCCTCCTCTCATCGGAAGAACACAAAAAAAACTAAAAATTAATCAATGATTTTTTGATCGATTCTAGCAAAATCAAAGGCATTTCTCATATCGTCTTGGGTGCAACTGATAGGCGAATATCAACTTTGATATTGTTCTTAGGCCGTTTTTGCTAGGACCAAAGGTTATTTCTTAATCTTTACAATATTGTTTATGCAATTTAATTTTATGACTAGCTTTTATAATCTTATAGATTCGTTATAGTCCTTAAATTAAAGGGATGCATACAGATAAATCCCACAAGTGGTATCAGAGCCAAGGCCACGAATTTTAATTTTGATGTTTTTCATAAAATTGTTTGTAAACAATAATTAGGGTTTGCGAAAAAAATATATAATCGGCTGGATTTTTTTATCCGTGGAATTTTTTTTCCTTCCGTCACGTACTGTTCACGGATGAACAGTATTTTTATTAAAAAAAAAAAAATCTGTTTTTTTCTTTTCGGTTTATCCTGAAAAACCGATTAAAGTTTTTTGCGGCTGTTTTTGTTTATGCCTATTTGAAAAGCATCCGAGAAAAGAAATTTTTTTTTCTGTTACTGTTCACAGAGGACAGTTTTAAAAAAAAAAAATTTGTCTTGTTTCGGTTTTTTACAGATAAAAACCGTGAACAATATGAGAAACGGGCTGTTGTTTTTGGTTCTTGCTGTTTTTGCCGAAAAAAAGGGCTTGTTTTTTTTCTTGGTTTAGCCGAGACATATTAAAAAAAAAAGGATTTTGTTTTTGTTTGTTTTGGCCAATATTAATTATACAATACCTTTACAATGTATGATTAATTGTTGTGAAACGGTTCACAATTTTTAGATACCTAATTATTTTAAAGCAGTTTAAAATATTGATGGATCAAATTCATATTACAAGTTTAATATGAATTAAGATTGAAATTAATGTGATTAATTGAGGAATTGTCACTTAATTTGTTTTTAAATTGGTGGTTTGGAAAATTAATCTACATAATTAAAGAATTATGTCTTGCATGTTTAATTTATTTTAGTTGATACATTTTATTTTAGTTGAATGAATCGATTGAATGGTTTAATTTACGTTTTTTTTTGCAATCGGTTGTAATTTGTAATACTTAGCGTGGCCTTAGTTAATTATGTTTTCGTAATGAAGGAAACATATTTTTTATGTAATTATGAGATCTCGAATCTCCTTTATTTTTCTTTAGTTTTGGGTTTTGAAATTAGAATGTAATAAATAGGTTTATTATGTAAATTTTATTTATTGTATTTTTCAAAAGAAGACTAAAGATGGAGATTGGAGCTCACTCCCGCTACATGGATCAAGATGGAACATCAAGACAAGCTTCTCGGGTCCAAGGATGGATTCCAAACTTGTATTTAATGTTCATTTTGATAGGATAGGCCACACTAGGACTTTTATTGTTTTACGTTTTCATTCATATTGCTTTTCATTCACATGGTAGTTTATGCATCATATTCCGCCTAAAACCAAACCACCTACTACTAAAATGCATGAAAATTGACTCATAAGATTGTATGTTAGTTTTCATGGACATACAGATGTCACACACTTTATAAAGCCATCACCTTAGCTTATTCATTCTCACATGCTAGATATTAGTTCACTTAAAATGAATCTAAATTAAGTTGATGGGATCTTCCTCTAAAACGGAAATTGAGATTAGTCTTTATAAGGGAAAACAACTATGAATCCCTTCTTCGTCGGTAGGTATAATATGACCCCTTCTACGTTGGGTAAGTAGTTGTGTTGACTTAGTTTACCTCAACATCATAGTCCGAAGAGTTTCTCGTGATTATGATGGACTAAAGATAGTATTTGAGTAAATTTATCGACCAAGAATTCTAACGGTAGAATTAGCTAAAAGGTTAGCTTATCAATTTGCAGATAATTGAGTCTTGGGATCATTTATATAATTCTTGAGGGAGGTCAATTGTATAAATGTTTTGAGTCTTCGCGTTATGACAGTAGTTCATTAGACTTAAAAATCATAAACGATGCACATGCTTATTTTTTTATTCTTCTTCTAGAAGTGTAGAACACGTTTATTTTGATAATACTGTTACAACAAAATGTCTGGAAATAACGCAATCCAAATGCCTAGTGCCACACTTGGACGCGAGTCCTGGCTGAAAATATTCATGGACCAAATGAATCAGTTCACACGTCTGAAAAACGACGGGTCCAACTTTGCGGACTGAGAGGCAGCACTACGGAATGCTGCCATTGCTGACGGTAAGCTCAAGTACTTAACTGAGCTAATACCGGTAAACCCAGGCCCCAATGCAGGAGTCAACGAGTCACTCGCTTATAGTGACTTCGTTATGGAAGCGGGTGCAATAAAGAACGTACTCATCTTTCTAATTGAAACCAATTTGCAGAGACGCTTCATTGCCCAAGGTGCGAACAAGATTTTCACCACGCTGACTAACGAGTTCTCAAAAGCACCGAGAATCGTTACTTATGAGCATACTTGTCGCTTCTTTGATGCGAAACTCCAGAAGGGCCAACCGGTTAGCCCACACATTCTTCACATGATTGAGAATGTCGAGAAGCTGGAGGCACTTGATTGCAAAATCAGTGAGAGCATTGTCATTGACCGAATGCTTCATTCTCTTCATGATGGTTTTGCCCTTTTCCGGGCGAACTACTAAATGAATGACTTGAAAAAGAGTCCTCATGAGCTACACTCCCTTCTCGAACAGACCGAGAAGGATATGAAATTGAGTGGGAGCATAAAGCAGGATGTTATCACGATTTCCAACAAGAGTAAAGGTAAGGGCAAGGCTCATGGCGACCTAGCTGTAGGTAAGCCAAAGTTTAAAAAGCCAGGAAACGGTAAGAATGCGCCTGGTGAGACTAGTGGCTCACAGGGTAAGGCAAAGAGCAAGGGCGGTGACATTGAGTGCCACCATTATCACAAGACTAGACATTGGAGGAGGAACTATCCCGTGTACCGTGAGGACATCAAAGCAGGCCGCGTCGTTCCTGTTGGTATGTCATCTTATATTCATATGATTGAGATTAACCATGCAAGTTTTGGAACTTGGGTACTTGATACTGGTTGTGGTTCTCATCTGTGTAATCATGTGCAGGGCCTAAAGAACATCATACCTCTCGAAAAAGGTGATGTGGACCTGCGAGTCGGGAATGGAGCAAGAGTTGCTGCTGTCTCGAAGGGAACATATGTAATCCAACTCCCTAGTGGTTTTGAGTTATTTTTAAATAACTGTTACTATGTACCCAGTTTGTCTAAGAATATTATTTCTGTTTCCGTACTTGCTAAAGATGGTTTTGCATTTTCAATAAAGGATAATAGCTGTATTTTCTCTTTCAATGAAATGATTTATGGCAAAGTAGTTTCCATGAATGGAATTTACATCTTAGATCAAACCACGGAAGTATTACACATGAATAATAAGAAGTTAAAGGTTGGTGACAAAGATCAAACCTATCTATGGCATTGTCGAATGGGACACATAAATGAGAAACGCGTGAAGAAACTCGTCAATAATGGGACTATTCCCGCATTCGATTTTTCTACATATGGCACGTGTGAATCATGTCTCATTGGCAAGATGACTCGAATTTCCTTCAAAGGTGTTGGAATGCGCACTAGTGACCTATTAGGACTCATACATACTGATGTTTGTGGACTTATGTCAATTACCGCTAGAGATGGCTATATATATATTTTATCACTTTCACGGACGATTTAAGTAGATACGGATATGTTTACTTAATGAAGCATAAAAGTGAGTCCTTTGAGAAATTCAAGGAATATCAGAACAGGGTACAAAACCAACTGGGTAGAAAGGTTAAAGCACTCCGTTCAGATCGGGGTGGCGAATATCTTTCAAATGAGTTTGATCAACACCTGAAAGACTGTGGAATCGTTTTGCAGTTAACTCCACCTGGAACACCTCAATTGAATGGTGTGTCCGAACGGAGAAATCGAACCTTACTTGATATGGTTCGATCCATGATGAGTCACACGGTAGTGCCTGATTCATTATGGGGTTTTGCTCTTTTGTTTTTGCTCTTATACTTAACCGAAGTCCGACTAAAGCTGTCGACAAGACTCCATATGAAATGTGGAAGGGAACGGTCCCTAACTTGTCCTTTATTTGGGTTTGGGGCTACGAGGCTTATGTCAAGTGGAGACACGAGGATAAACTTGGCCCACGATCGGTCAAGACATACTTTATAGGTTATCCAAAAGGAACATTTGGTCATTACTTCTATTCGCCTACCGAACATCGAGTTTTTGTTGCGGCTAGTGCGACGTTCTTAGAGAAAGAATTTATCGAGAACAAGACGACTAATAGAACCTTCGAGCTGTCGGAGATTCCAGAACCAACAACCGAGGAACAGATGGAGGAAGTTGTTCCTCCAACTGATGATATGGTTAATATTCCTGAGGAACCTAGGAGGTCGGGTAGAGTCTCTCATCCTTCGGACAGATACATTGGTATGGTCGAGGAGAATGACGTTTTACTCCTAGAAAGTAATGAACCCACTACCTATAAAGGTGCTATGGCCTGTTCCGACTCAAAGCTATGGCTCGAAGCCATGCAATCCGAGATGGACTCCATGTATGAGAATGACGTATGGGATCTAGTTGATTTACCTAATAAGGTAAAACCTCTACAGTGCAAATGGCTTTACAAAATAAAGCGTTACGTAGACGCGCAACGGATACCTATAAGGCACGACTAGTGGCAAAAGGTTTCACTCAAGTGCACGGATTGCATTATGATGAGATTTTTGCACCTGTAGTCATGCTACGTTCCATTCGGATAATCTTAGCGATTGCCGCTTTTCATGATTATGAAATTTGGCAAATGGATGTGAAAATCGCCTTCTTAAACGGTTATTTGGAGGAAGAGTTGTACATGGTGCAACCCGAAGGTTTCATAGATCCTGAACATCCTAAGAAAGTATGAAAGCTTAAGCGTTCCATTTATGGACTTAAGCAAGCTTCTCGGAGTTGGAATCATCGTTTCGACCAGGTGATAAAAGAGTATGGTTTCACTCGATCGGTCGTAGAACCACGCTTATATTTCAAGTCGAGTGGGAGCAAGATTGTATTCTTGATATTGTATGTCGATGACATACTCCTGATTGGGAATGACATTCCTCTCCTATCTTCGGTTAAAGAATGGTTGAAGAACCATTTCCAGATGAAAGATCTGGGTGAGGCACAACGCATTTTGGGAATCTGTATCTACCGAGATAGATCACGACGGACGTTATCACTTAGTCAGGAGTCTTATTTGGATAAGATTCTTGAGAAGTTCAGCATGACCAACTCCAAGAAAGGGAACCTTCCAATGACGACTGGGATGCAGTTGAACAAGTCTCAGTCACCCACGATGCCTGAAGGGATTGAGCGCATGAGTCGTGTTCCTTATGCATCTGCAATAGGATCGATCATGTATGCCATGATATGCACACATCCAGACGTGGCATATGCATTGAGTATGACGAGTCGGTACCAAAAGACTCCAGGTGAAACACACTGGATAGCTGTTAAAAACATCCTCAAGTACCTACGGAGGACTAAGGATTGGGTATTGACTTATGGAGGCGATACTAAGCTATGCGCAATCGGTTACGCAGATGCTAGCTTCCAAACGGATCGAGATGACTCAAAATCTCAGTCCGGGTTCGTCTTCACTCTTAATGGTGCTACGGTCAGCTGGAAGAGTTCCCTACAGTGTGTTGTAGCAGATTCTACTACTGAATCCGAGTACTATGCCGCTTCGGAGGCAGCAAAGGAAGCGATATGGATGCGTCAATTCTTATAAGGACTTACGGTAGTTTCTAGTTCGAATGACCCGATCACCATCTATTGTGACAATAGAGGTGCCATCTTCCAGGCTAAGGAGCCAAAGTCTAGCAACAAATCTAGACATGTACATCGGAAAGCTCACCTGATCCGTGATTACGTGGAGCAAGAGGAGATAGTGATAGACAAGATTGCGACGGATGATAACATCGCGGATCCTCTCACTAAACTGTTGAATTATGATAAGCATGTAGGGCACATTATTTCCATGGGAATTAAACGTGTTCCCGAGTAGTAGTACTTGATTATGGATTTGATACATTATCTTTTTCATATACTATTTATAACTTCATCGTTTTATTATAATATTTTGTTTTTCATGTGGATTGTACTGACAACATTGAGCGCCACAAAGTGAACTGAATTACATTATATTTGTTTGGTCCATAATCGCCCATGTGAGCTGATAACTCCGGCTATTATATTGTGCAGTCGATTGATGGTGGGTTCAACGAGCCATAAGTCAAACTGTTGACTGATCGATCACAAATACGAGATTATAACGATACCTCGTAGGACAAATTTTTGTGACAACGTAATGGAGTCCTAAATGTTTAAAAACATTCGGTGCCAGGTCATGGATAGGACATCCATTGTGTTCTTAGAGTCGATTCTTTTGACTATCGACTGTCTCTTGAGATTAAGGCAGTTTTTGGGTGACTTTGGTTTCTTTCTCACGGTCTGCCGCCGAATCGGGAGGCTAAGTAGATTTTTTCTGGGTCATTTCATACTGTGCTTACATCTGCAAGATTCGAGTTGAGGAAAATATCCAACCCTTATCAGGTATAGTTATTTCTCAGGGCCACACGAGGAGTTGTAACTGAAATGCATGGCCATGCTCGAATGTTGATTCGTTTATCAGTTAAGTTACTCTCTAGTCGGGGAAACCACTCTTGATGATGATCGCTTGTAAAATACGACCTTTGTGAATACGGATTTGCAAATTGTTTTACATTGAGTGGGAGAAATTTTAGGATATGAGAATCGGTTATCGCACATACACTTGTGAGGACAAGTGGGAGTTTGTTGGAGCTTGTGTCCTCCACAAATTAGTGTGATAACATTTGTAAATCTCTTACAGGTTCACAAGGGTATACTTCGTATTTTAATCAGTTGATTAACGATTACCTAATAACGGTTGGCTTGCTAGAAAGTTTGACGTTATTATCATACAGATGGCGGTGATCAACTGGTCCCTAAAGGTCACACCTATAGGATGTGTTTGAGAGATGTGGTTATAGAAATATAATCACATTGATGCCTTATATGACTAAATAGTTAGTCAATGTGTTGATGAGACAATTATTTAATAAAGATTAAATAATATTAGTTGAGACGAATTAACTGTCAATTCGTAAATTGAATATAATAAGTTATATTTAATTAAATGTATGTAATGTTAGCTTGGACGAATTAATCTGTTAATTCATAATTAAATGTAATCGGTTATATTTAATATCAATAAGATTAATGTGTCATAGTGGTAATAGTGAGGGTACTCAAACCAAGAGGTCATGGGTTCGATCCTCACTAGATGACAATATACAAATTTTATACATTTTTGGAATAACCGAAAATAAGAGAAATAACTCTCTTAATTTCGGTAAATTGGGCCGAAATTATGGAAAGGAAAATCCACCCTATTTCTCCATATACTCGGTTGTTATAAGGGGAGATGAGGGAATTTTCTTAACCTAATTCTTTTCCCAATTCTTGCCTCCTCTCATCGGAAGAACACAAAAAAAAAACCTAAAAATTAATCAGTGATTTTTGGATCGATTCTAGCAAAATCAAAGGGCATTTCTCATATCGTCTTGGGTGCAATTGATAGGCGAATATCAACTTTGATATTGTTCTTAGACCGTTTTTGCTAGGACCAAAGGTTATTTCTTAATCTTTTACAATATTGTTTATGCAATTTAATTTTATGACTAGCTTTCATCATCTTATAGATTCGTTATAGTCCTTGAATTAAAGGGATGCATACAGATAAATCCCACAGGTTTATGATGCATAACGTGATCCATTTGTCTTAGTAAGGCGTTTTGCAAATACGATGTAAAATGGGCAGATTTGTGCTAGACAAGGGCTGGAAGGAAACAAGACCTGCATCAGGCAGCCTATATAGGCGCGAGCCATCTGGAGATGCAAACAAGCCTGTCCTGATTTGAAAATGAGAAAATGAGTGACCTGTTTAGGCGCGGGTCGACAGACGATTGTAGGACGTCTTCCGACCATTGAAAAGGTTTGTAAAATAGTTTGAAAAGAGGGTGTTTGAATCCGTCTTGATTTGAAAAGGTCGTTTGGACCGCTTTTCTGTTGATATGAAGAACGAGACTTGAATAATCGTCATTATTTTGACAATATTCGAGGTCGAGTTCGGTTTTGCAAGCTTGAAATGAATAGTTTTGAAAATGATTATGAACTAATTGTTTTAAGTTCATTTGTTTATAATTAGTCAATGTTTATCATCATACTCGGGTTAAAGTCCGACATGGTATGTAGAACCAAGGATGATTTTGCATTTATGACTAATGCATTTGTTTTGAAAATGTAAAGAAATGAAATGAACGGTTTTAAAATACCTTTTAAAATGTAATTAACCAAATATTATCACCGAAACACGTATTGAACCGTCATGGTATTATGAACCAGGGATGAAAAATGTTTTATGGTCAAAAGTTTTTCATCAAAATGATTTTAAGTATTTGAAACGGTAAAAACCGATAACAAATATGAAATGAAAATAAAGGGGAAGAAGAGACCAAACACGGTTGGATTAAGGCCTGAGAGGGGCTTTAGGCGCGAGCCATGTTGCTATACAAGCAGCCCCTATCTCGCCCGGTTTTGGCTCATTTATCCCATATTTGGACCATGTTATGCATGTTTTAGCATGTTATAGTCGTGAAACAAATTAAAAACATGATAGAAGAGGATTTTTACACCCTCATACTTACATGCTAGGCTGGAGACGAGAAATCGACAAAAGTGTATCAACTTGTTTGGTCGTAAAACTCGGTTTGAAAACCGTTTTAGCAATGTAAAAGAGTGTTTTAAGTTTAGTGATGTTGTAGTTGGTCGAGATGGTCGGTCAAGTGATTTAATGCACGCTAACGGTACCAAACAATGTGTAAGGCTTGTGTTTTTGATCGGTAGATCGAAAACACATGTCGGTTTGTGACTTGAGAAGTCGAGTCTAGAATTTTAAGGGAGAAATGAGGGGGCGGACGCTCGCGTAAGGTGTTATGGTATGTGAAGGTGGGTATTTATAGATGTAACACCCCCATATACCAAGTGCCTTACCAGGACCACCTAATGCATGAGAATGCTACCATCTCGGTTACCCGAGGCATAGTAATCAAAAGTGACCATCAAGAAACGTACTTTAAGTAATTTAATTTAAGGTGATTACATCAAAACCAAACTATAAAGTACAATACAACCGTTCCAAACCAAGTAAATAAAATATCATGACACAACAGCGGAAGACTACTATCCGACTCGTGGTGACTCCATTCTCAGCTAATCCCGCGCGCATCCACAGTCTACCTGCTAGACAACTGCTCACCACCCCCGAATGGATCACCACAGTTTTTAAAATATTTGAACGGGGTCAGTTACTACATAAACAATATAAGATAAACACCAACAGATACACAATCACAATCTCCAACACCGTCACATCACCAATCATCTGACTACACACTAAAGTGTGTAGCCCTGCCAGAATATCCATCGCAACAGATATTCCTCACAGCCAGTGGGGAACCGCAGCCATTCCCACCTAAGCCCCGCTCATCTCCACCGAGCGAATAACCCATGTTTCTTATTGTGCACATCCTCTTCTGTGGCGGGTTCCACAGAGGGCGAATCAAGGGCGTGAAGTCACTCTCGGAAGTGAGTCCACTCAGCCGAGGGCGCACCTCGAGAACCACAGACAATCAACAACAACCAATCACAATATCAATTCAAAGCAATGCCAATACCAATTACGATATAATCATCATGACAATCAACCAAACAACCATCTTATAATCATTTATACATTAACTGAGTAGGGAAACCCTACCTGGAAAAGCAACCACCAAGATCCTCACAATCAGCTAATCAAAATCGCTTTCAATGAAATCACCTCCTATCAAACATACAATCATACAATCACCATCTAATAAACACAATACTCCTAAAACCCCCAATTTACCCAATTAGGGTTTCAACCAAAATCAATGAAACAACATAAAAACTATACTAGGATCTTACCCATAATACGACGGTCTCAACGGCGTAAAGAACACAACGATCCGACGACTCTAGCCCTTAGGATTTGATAGCAATGAGAGAGAGAGAGGAGCAACGTAACTTTGTTTTGTCTTTGTGAATTTAGAAAAGTGTAAAAATGAAAAGAAACTGACGGATTACGATTATATATATTTCTCACGTTGCTATCAAAACCCGTCAAAAACAACCCGTAAAACAAACTTACTTGATCGAGTGACCCTTACTCGATCGAGTCCCCAACTTACTCGATCGAGTACCTATCAGCAGAACGTTGTTTCGCAGACCAAACATACTTACTCGACAGAGTAAGCCCCACTCGATAGAGTACCCAAAGACCGTAGTATAACAGTCTTCCTTCCTTAAATTGAACTTCGTCCCCGAAGTTCAAACCCAACCTATAAAACACGAACTCTTAACACCAACTCCACCAACTATGCCTACCTCCACAACATGGCTCACGATATTGTATCCACCATATTATAGTCTGTCAAAACTAATTCCATACACTTCCAAATACCATCCACCAACGTTGCTAGCTTCGTCTCACTACCTATTATCCACTAGAAAATGCACTATCAAGACACTCATAAACATCAAACGGGATGTTACATTCTACCGCCCTTAAAAGGAACTTCGTCCTCGAAGTTTACTCCCACTTATAACATCATCATCCAACTTTCAACACTATCGAACTCATAAACATCACCATCCAACTGTCAACACTATAGAAGTATTCTCACACTCCTAAACATCACACTACTACAAGCACAACCATGACCTTTAATAATATCAACCACAATACAAATCCATTCTTTATTCTCCACCAAGACTTAAAACTTCCAAATCTACTACAACATGTACAACCATCAAACTCTCTTTGTCGCATCCTATTCCTCTTAAGATACATGTTACGTCCTTGTAACTCACTAATACTGGCTCTTTAGCCATATCTTATATTCTCATTATCCTCATCACCACCGCATGTCAAAGATAACCGACTATAACCTCAACATCTACAACCATTCTTATATCCAGTTATATCTTCCTCTAACGGTCCTCATTCCCCAATTCATTCTGCACTCCATATAATCTATACCATAAAATCCTCAGCAAAATCACCACACCAACTCTTCATTATTACCGCAAAACGACGTATCTCTCCATATAAAGCACCTATCTCCAAAAGCATAACGCACGATCCACACTTGTTACACACACTCACATTAGATCCTCAAGTTCTCCCTTTTATTACCACAACTCATCCACCACTTAACATGATACCAATGTCCAACACCCTACACTCACTGTCCCAATACAACTTCCAGATCAGTATAACATATGTTCTACAAATCACTTACCATTATTATGTCACCCAATGCCTCCTCTAAAAGAATATTACAAGTACTCCAACAACCTCTCGCAACTGTGTCCCCTCAACAGGATATCACTATACCATGACAACAATGGAAACATACACAACTCTCTTCCATATCATACTCTGCCCTTACTCCCAAGCTGAAACTGGTAAGAAACGTCAATAAACAAAACAAACGTCTATCTGTCTAAACCGAAACTTACAGGAAACAACAGTAAACAAAACAACAATCTATGTATAACTGGTATGTACTTTTGAAAACTCGTATCGTAATCATCACTCGTACTCCACCACAACCGATGACGGCATCGCAACACCACCACCAACAGCCGCACCGCAGCGCGAAAATATCCGCATCACAACCCAAAGTACTGTGCCCGGATCACCACCCGAGGCACCACAGCCACATCCACAGTCATCACAACTCACACAATTCCCATAAACACTAACTCAGTATAACTTCCCGGACAAGAAAACTTTCTCAAAACCGCTTTACTATATCACAACGTAACATATTACATGGAATAAACAGATAAGAACCTCGTTAATATCATCCATACCATTACACAGAATAAATATATATCATGAATACACATACAAGTAAAACTAGCCTTGCCAGATCACCCAAATTATCACTTTTGAATATCATCCCATTAGGTTACCGTACCCAACATATATTACAGAACATTCAGATAACAACTTTATGACTAACACACCATACCACTCCTCGTGAGGTCAGAACCTCACACAAACATTTACACATATCATAGACCCGTATTCAAATGTAACTAACCAATCCTGATCACGTAAGTTATCACCTGACAAAGGTTACCTCTCGCCCGAGCTTAAATCGTATGCCCCTCATAGCACATTCTCCCATTCGCATAACCATCACCTCCTGCCAAATATAACCATATCGCTAATACTCAACTACTAGCAACTGCCTCCTATAACCACATCTTATACTCCCTCACAACCATACATATCAATCTGATCTCTACAAAATCAACCTTTTTAGAATGGCTCCCTTTTCTATTAATCATCACCCTTAACCACTAGTGACAACACCACAACACCACCACTGTTCGTATAGCAAATCTCTTACACTCATCTCTAAATATCACGGTTTCTTTCCCATCTTCGGTTAACATCCCAAATAACGTACATCAAATCCGTCAACAACATTTACATGAACATTCATTCCAATTCTATCCGTAACTGTATCGTCACCTAACTCCCCACCAAAAATCTCATATCGTGTCAATACTTTACCAACTTTTACTCTCCTCAATTCCTCGAAACTCATGGTTAACATGTTGTCCCGAAACCCCCTATATAACCATTAACTCACACCCTCTCATGATGCTATCGCACATTCCATGATTCTTTACTTTCATATTTTTTGGGGAAAGTTAAGTATATATCATCAGGCAAAAATAAGAGTTCATGTACATCATTCATATCCAGCTACAAAAAAGAATACATAAAACAATAAAGAATGAAAGAATAGAACTAAGTCCCAAGTGCTTAAAACCATGTCTGATCCTTTATCTTCAGAGGCTTAGTATTCTGCTTCAAAAAACGGGTCTTGACTTCTTCCATACTCAGTTTGACTATTGCATCAGGACTCCTCACTACCATATCCAGTCTTGCTTCATTGCGGATCCTCCAAATCCAGTAAATTAACGCAACATGGCATGCACCAGCAAATCTCCTTTGAAGTTTAGTGACTTTCCTGCCTGCAGAGTACCATTGAACCAGATCCTGCATTCTGAAATTGATGTGCAGGTATTTCTGCAGCAGTCTGATACTCACCTTGGCATACACACACTCATTAAATATGTGAGCATGACTCTCAGGTGAGCTTGAACAAATAGGACAATTTTGGTCTATCATGAGTCCCATTTTCAGTAGCCTATCCTTAGTAGGTAACCTCTTCTTCAGGTACTCCCACATAATAAAAGAGCATTTAGAAGGATTGAGGCGATTCCAGCATAAGTATCTCCAGTCTACCAAAGGCTTCTTCTTCCTCAACCAGGTATAACCAGCAGCAACTGTGTATTCACTGGGAGAGTTGACCCATCTATTGTGGGTGTAGGCTTGCTTAAAAGTTTGCATAATTAAAGTAATCTTCTTCCATGACCAACTACAATCTGTAGGGGCCATGTAATCAGTCCAAGCTATATCTTTCATATACACATGACTAACCCATCTCACCCACAAATGATCTTTTTTGTTTGCAAGCCACCACACATACTTCCCAAGCAAGGCTTTATTCCAAGTCTTAGCATCCTTTATACCTAGTCCCCCTTCATCTTTAGGATAACAACAATTAGTCCAACTTATATTAGGAGATTTCTTATACTCAGACACACCACTCCACAAAAAGTTCCTACAGATGGCATTGATTCTATTTAAAATACCAGATGGAATGAGAAATATGGTAGCCCAATAAGAGTGAAGAGTAGCAAGAACAGAATTAACAAGGACTACCCTTCCAGCATAAGTTAAATGCCTGGCTCCCCATCCCCTAATCCTAGCCACAATCTTTTTAGTAAGCTTCATACCTTCATTTTTGGTCAACTTCTTGGATGAAATAGAGACCCCTAGATACTTAAAGGGGAGAGATCCCCTGTGAAAACCAGAAACTTGCAAGATGGAGTCAATAATACCAGAGGTGACACCATTGAAATAAATGTCTGATTTGCTCTTATTCAAGCTTAGCCCAGATGCCTCAGAGAAAGTAGAGAATGCTCGCAGCATCCACATAATAGAATTCTCATTACCTTTGCAAAATAACAAAAGATCATCTGCAAAGAGCAGATGATTCAGCTTGAGATGTCCACACAAAGGATGAAATCTAAAGCTATCCTGTTGAGCCACCACTCCCAATATTCTGGACAAATACTCCATACAAATGGTGAAAAGCAAGGGGGAGAGGGGATCCCCTTGCCTTAGTCCTCTCTTTCCTTGAAAGAATCCAAAATGATTGCCATTAACAGCCAAAGAATATGTTGGACTCGACACACAAGCCATCACCAAGTCAATAAATTTAGGAGGGAATTTCAGGGCTTTCATCATTTGCTTTAAGAATTTCCACTCCACTGAATCATAGGCCTTTTTTAGGTCTATTTTGATTAAACATCTAGGGGAGGCAGCCCTTCTATTATAAAGCCTCACAATGTCTTGACATATAAGCACATTCTCCATAATATTTCTCCCTTTTATAAACCCACCTTGACTTTCACAAATAATATCAGGAAGAACTCTACTCAGCCTCTTACACATGACCTTTGACAGGGTTTTATAAATCGTGTTGCAACAAGCTATAGGGCGAAATTCTAATACACTTGTAGGATTTGCAACCTTAGGAATCAGTGTGAGAGTAGTAGTGTTAGCTTGTTTGAGCAACTTACCAGTCTTGAAGAAATCTTGGATAGCCTCAGTGACATCAGGTCCCACAATCTCCCAAGAGTCCTTAAAAAATTGGCTGGAAAATCCATCAGGTCCAAGGGACTTAGTAGCAGGGATAGCCATCATACACTCCTTAATTTCAGCTGCTGTAACAGGAGCCAGCAGCATGCTCTTATGTACATCAGTCACCAGGGGCCCCGTCCTAATAGTAGGTCCATGAACATCAGAAGTAGGAAGAGAGGTGCCTAAGAGACTCTTATAATAATCAGTAAAAGCTGCCTCAATTCCCACACAAGTGTTATATTCCACTCCATCAGCACCCTTAATACTCATCACTCTATTGTGAACTTGTCTAGCTCTGATTGTATTATGGAAATAACTTGTATTCTCGTCACCAAATTTAATCCAATCCACTTTGGCTTTTTGACTGAGGAAAGAGTGCTGAATCTTACTGAGATGTCTATAAGACTCAGCAGCATCTCTTTCAGCTTGAAGTAAACATTGATCAGTAGGATTATTATGCATTTGCACTTGAATCTCCTCCAACAAGGCTTTAGCTATACCAACAGATTTCTCAACATCAGCAAACCCATTCCTGTTCAACATCTTGAGTGGTACTTTTAATCTTCTCAGCTTGTTCACAAGCTTATACATTAGAGTCCCAGCCATAGGCTTACACCAAGAATGCTGTACCACAGTGAGAAAATTAGGGTCAATACTCCACATGTTACAATATCTAAAATGAGACTTTCTTGTAGTCCTAATACTTCTCCTGTAGCACACACATGGGTTATGGTCAAATAATCCTTCTGGAAGAAAATGAGCATATGAATCTGGATATATCCCCATCCACTCAGAGTTGATCAAACACCTATCAATCCTAGACAAATTTCTAGAATCAGGCATTTGCTTATTGTTCCACGTATAAAACGCTCCCTGCCCCTTGATATCATTTAAGCCACAATAGTCAACACATTCCCTAAAATCAGCAATCTCAGTCCAAACAACTTCTCTGCCAATACGTTCATTAAAGTTGAGGACACTATTAAAATCACCACAAACAGCCCAAGGCCCATGGTATCTATCCTTCATGTCCTTAAGATGATCCCATAAAACCAGCCTTTCTCCCTCATCATTGGATCCATAGACAACAGAGTAAATAAAAGTATCCCCTGAAGCAATTTCCAAGACCTTAGTAGTAATCACCTGAACATTTTTATGAAGAACTGTCACATCAAAAATTTGAGGATCCCAAATGATCCATACTCTTCCACCATGATGATAGTCATTATTATTAATCCCCTTCCACTGTCCACCAAGTTTTGCAAGAACACTATCAAAATCCTGACTCTTAATTTTTGTTTCAACTAGCCCAAATAAGCCTATATTATTCTGAAATAAAAACTTTCTAACATCTACTTGCTTATTTGGCCGATTTATTCCTCTAACATTCCAACTCCCTAAACTATCCATTATTACTTGATCCTGGTGGTTCCTCCTGTCTCCCATTCAATGATCCCCTCTGGACTGCTAGCTAGGGCCTCCACATAAGACTTAGAAGGGGACGTCGTCACCACATCTATGTGTTCCTGTCTAGACACTTGCTGAATAACATGAACATGGGTAATCATATTGGAGTTATGATAAGTTATCCCCCCAAATGGCACCTCAGGGACTGGTACCACAGGAGGAGTCTTCACATTAACAGGAGGCTTCTGAACAACTCTCCAAATTTGTTTAGGAGGCTTAGGTACTGGTGGCTTCTGTGGGACAAAATTCTTCTTGCACATACCAGTACTATGCCCAATCCCCTTACAAGTATCACACACAAGAGGCTTCCACTCATATTCCACCAATATAGTCACCTCTTGTCCATGTTCATCCTGGAACATAAGTTTATCAGGGAATTTCTGACCAATCTCTACTTCCACTAACAATCTGGCATATCCCAACCTAGTTTTATCCTCTGTGGCTCCATCTCGTTTTAAGAATTTTCCTAGCAACCCCGCTAATTTCTCAAGACAGGTTTTGCCCCAAAATTTGAGAGGTAACCCACACAGGCGCAACCAAATTGGGACAAATTGAACTTTCTCCTTACGCAGACTACACTCCTCAGTCCAGGGCTTGACAATTAAGAGTTTATTGTCATACATAGGGAATCCTTGCTGAAGCACAAGAGATTGACACTCTTTGGTAGGGAAACGAACCAAGAACACCCCATTAGGAAGGAAAGAAATTTTGTCATATTTATAAACCCCCCATAGCTTCTTAACAAAACCCTCAAGTAACTCCCATGGCGGGTTACTGCCTAATACATAGCAGACTACTGCAGTATCCCAGAATTTCAACTCTTCTGCTACATCCTCCTTAGTAAACTTTAAAACATTAATCTCAGACTCTTGAATAACCGAAGGATATTTTGTTTTCTTACCAGAGACTTCAATGCATTCAAGAGCATCCTCAGTAGAATCCGTTTCCGATCCAAGTTCATCATCCACAATAGTACCAAGATCAAGCACCGGGATCCCCATGATCTCACTAACCTCTCGTGTTTTTTGAGCATCAGCAGATTGCGGAATCGCAGTTCGTCTTGTAGATGATGAAGGCACATCCATATCCAACCTTAACACAGAACAATTAGAAAAGAAAAGACGTTGTTTAGCTTTAGATCGTATTTTACTTTTTAATTGGGATTTTTTTATTGATTTTCCTCGCCATGTTTGCAAGGTAAACCCTAGAAATCAAGAGAGAAGGTAGAGCTTTCTCTCTCTAGTCCCATTTTAATTTAGCTTTACACTCTTATTTCTTTCTTACTTTCATGTTCCTTAACTCCGGTTGACGTTTTTCTCAGCTTACTTTTATCCTTATTTTCCCTTTACACTCAACAATGCCAATTAATAGTTCATCTCCTTAGTCCTTTTACCTAACTCTCTAGTAATCTAGTTACCTTTTTGTTGCTCCAAAATTCAATTTCCATTATTTCATATCAGTACCATCCCACTCTTTCTTACCATGGATCCTCTCATCATGCTATGATGCACAATTGTCACCAATCCGTCCACACAAGCAAAGTTTACTCTCCAATTTTTTTTCTCTCCCTCTAGAAACCAAAACTCATTTCATACCGTTAATTGCCCAAGGAAATCACACACTGGTTTAATCTCTTAATAAACCAAATACCCCAAACACACTCACTATCTACAAATTCACGTCGCAACATGTGTCCATCTAAGTTCATTATATACCACTCTTCTCCATCCCTCTACAACGACCTTCCATTACATATATTCTTAACCAACATAATCCTAGCCATCTCCCTCCATAATTCCTTACACATCTCAAGTTGCTACTATCCACATCCTTCCTTTCAATCTTTTTATTCTCATGTTCTTTAGACTTACATCATCCCTTGCCCATATTCACTTACTTTTACATTACTCAACACACAACTATACCACTCACCACATCACACAAAACATGGTCCTTGCCTCGATAAACTCATCAATCTTCCCTTTACTTTTCCACTATCCATCACCACCACATATAACTCATGTCCTCCCTACCGAACTCATACCCATCACAAGGTGTTACTCATTATATCATATGATCTGGTAACTTACGCATCAGAACCAATACATACGTAAAACAATGTATAAAGAAGCAAAAGAACACCTTTGAATTAAACATGATATGCAACAAAGTCAAAAGATAAGCAGATGACCCAAAACAGGTGTTACTAGATCGAGTACAGCTTACTCGATCGAGTAGGTGAAGGTCAGAAGCACGTATAAAAAATTACCAGGGCTACTCGATCGAGTAAGGGGTGCTCGATCGAGTAACAAGAGGTGCACTCGATCGAGTAAGGGCTACTCGATCGAGTACCCTACGCATTTCTCAGCACTGTCCAATTTTTGTAAAACGGTCATATCTCACTCATTTCTTGGTCATTTTGGGCGTGTGACCTATCATTAGAATTGTAAAAGAAAAAGCTATCACCTCCAATTAAAATCACATCAAAATCATCTATACATCTCAAGTTATAACAGTTTAAAGACAATCCCTCTATAGTCGGACAACATAACTACTTGATTTTTACTTCCAAATAACTTAAACAACAACAAGGTAAAGAAAAACAATTCAATACTCATAAAACCACTATCCCTAATCACATGTTACTATCTATAAAAGCCAAACAACAACATCCATCATGCACATATATTATTCAACTTATCAATCATGGACTACCCGTGATACGTGCATTTTGTATAGTCTTTTTAGCCTAATTTAGTACATATTTCCTTGTACTTTTGTACTGTTTATATTGCATTATGCCCCGAAATGGCTACTTTGGTTCGTCTTGTCCATTTTGCAGGAATGAACGTGAAAGTAGTAGAATCGTACCATTTTCGTCCTATTTTGCATGCATTTTGAGGAGACGAGATTTTCTGAGTGAGATATTGCATTGGGATGCGCGAAGGAACGGTCTACGAAGCAGTCGGCTACGAGTTAGAGCTGTTTTAGAGGAAGAATACTCGATCGAGCCCTTTTATTGGTCGATCAAGTGGTTTTTGTAGCTGAGGTTGTCGATCGAGCAGTCTATTTTACTCGATCGACAATAATGGAATTAGAGGTTACTCGATCGAGCTCTATTTCTACTCGATCGAGTGGATTGCTTGAAGAAGTAATCGATCGAGCTGTTTCAAACTGCTCGATCGAGTGGTTTGGTGTTTTCACGGGCCTTAATTAGTCCGTGTTACTTATTTTAGTTTATGGACTTCGCTAATTTCTATTTAAACGCATAATAATTAGGTCATTAGGATCTATCTTTTTATCCATCTTCACTGCTTAATACTCTTGTGAACGCCACTTTATTGTTTCTCTCTTTTCCCAAAAAACTTTTACTGTAACTTTTACTTTTGGGGTTATTTAGCTTGGATCTTGTGTTCTTTACGCCGGAATTCTCGCGATTGTAATCTCTTACTCTCCTTTATTCTTATTCTATTATTCGTTTGCTTTGATTCTCTTATTTAGTTATCTTAATTTCTGCCCTAATTTCTATGCAATTTTATTATTGTTTTATCATGTTATTTATTAGTTATTTCATTGTATTTGATATTGACAACATCAATAATATGAGTAGCTAATTTATTTCATGTTGGGATTAGGGGATCTACGGTAGAATTGTGACGATGTAGTGAATAGGTTAGATGAATTATTTGTGAGACTCTGTCCCCATGGCAATTTAACTGTATTTACCGACTTAGTTGAGTGCACGCTTCTAAGTTACCCTTTAATCTAGTTAAATTTAATCCTGGATCGGAAGATTGGACTAAATAGACCTGCTATGAACAGTAGACTACCCTAACAAGGACAGAAGTTAAGTTAGTGGAAATCTAGGATAGAAAGTGGACCGAAAGGACCTTTCAATATCTGTCTCACAGTAATTCATCAAAACTATTTGCAGTTGAGTCATTAGGCTACCATAGTGAACCGAAATCCCGACATGTTCCTTCTTTATTGATTATCTTTATTACATTTTCTTGCTTTTACTGCTCTTTCTTTACTACTCTTTCCTTTAGGCCTTTATTTCGTTTAGAACCCAAATTACAACCCCCCATTTGTGACCAAATAGACGGACCTTTTACAGATATCTTGCCTCCCTGTGGAGATCGACTTGACTTCCCTAGTTATATAGTTAGTTTAGTTGGTTATTTTTGATAGGTATACGACTGCCTGTCAACCCACGTGCTTTAACTTTATAACTTTTCGTAAAACAAAACATACTTGTACATTACAACTCCTATTCCCATGTTACTAATACAACAATATTACAACTCCACTTCGTCACCTAAACATATTCTTAATCACGAAATTCATATTCTCATGCAATTGCCACTCTATCTTTTCCAATCAATTCATCCATTTCAACCACATTCTTCATCCAACATGTGCATATGAAAGAACAGTAAACAAGTATATTACTTTATTATATAAATTTACGCAAACAAAATCATGTATAATCATATCACTTCCCCCGATCTCATGTTACTAAGATTGCCACATTATAAATCAGTTTCACCATACAACATGATCATCCACAACATATTACTATATACATCTTCTTCACCTTTTTCCACCATATTCACCAATCCACCACAATCATTCATCCAACATTGCTATACAACATATCATCCAACATACGCAATAGAACATTAGTAAACGCATAGCGATCCCATGACACCCCGTAGTAACCGGTTCAAAGTTGTAGGGCGAGATCGCGACTTTAGGACATCTCCGAAGCCTTTGCATTAGCTCCTATCAACTCCTACCTAGGTTCATTTTAATTTGACTCCCTAGATTCATTGGGTTCATTAGTTACAGGTTCCAAAATCGTCGCTCTGATACCACTTTGTAACACCCCCATACACCAAGTGCCTTACCAGGACCACCTAATGCACGGGAATGCTACCATCTCGGGTACCCGAGGCATAGTAATCAAAAGTTACCATCAAGAAACGTATTTTAAGTAAATTAATTTAAAGTGATTACATCAAAACCAAACTATAAAGTATAATACAACTGTTCCAAACCAAAACAAACTAAAGTAAATAAAATGTCATGACACAACAACGAAAGACTACTATCCGACTCGTGGTGACTCCATCCCCAGCTAATTTCGCGCGCATCCATAGTATACCTGCTAGAGAACTGCTCACCACCCCCGAATGGATCACCATAGTTTTTAAAACATTTAAACGGGGTCAGTTACTGCATAAACAATATAAGATAAACAACAATAGATACACAATCACAATCTCCAACACCGTCACATCACCAATCATCTGACTACACACTAAAGTGTGTAGCCCTGCCAGAATATCTATCACAACAGATATTCCTCACCGCCAGTGGGGAACCGCAGCCGTTCCCACCTAAGCCACGCTCATCCCCATCGAGCGAATAACCCATGTTCCTTAATGTGCACATCCCCTTCTGTGGCGGGTTCCACAGAGGGCGAATCAAGGGCGTGAAGCCACTCCCGCAAGTGAGTCCACTCAGCCGAGGGCGCACCTCGAGAACCACAGACAATCAACAATAACCGATCATAATATTAATTCAAAACAATGCCAATACCAATTACGATATAATCATCATGCCAATCAACCAAACAACCATCTTATAATCATTTATACAATAACTGAGTAGGGAAACCCTACCTGGAAAAGCAACCACCAAGATTGTCACAATTAGCTAATCCAAAATCGCTCTTCAATGAAATCACCTCCTATCAAACATACAATCATACAATCACCATCTAATAAACACAATACTCCCAAAACCCCTAATTTACCCAATTAGGGTTTCAACCAAAATCAATGAAAGAACATAAAAATATACTAGGATCTTACCCAAATTACGGCGGTCTCAACGGCGTAAAGAACACAACGATCCGACGACTCTAGCTCTTGGGATTTGATAGCAATGGGAGAGAGAGAAGCAACATGACTTTGTTTTGTCTTTGTGAAGTTTAGAAAAGTGTAAATATGATAAGAAACTGACGGTTTAAGATAATATATATTTCTCACGTTGCTATCAAAACCCGTTAAAAATAACCCGTACTCGATCGAGTGACCCTTACTCGATCGAGTCCCCAACTTACTCGATCGAGTACCTATCAGCAGAACGCTGTTTCGCAGACCAAACATACTTACTCGACAGAGTAAGCCCCACTCGATGGAGTACCCAAAGACATAGAAAACCGTAGTATTACAATAGAGAAATGGGTGGTTGTGTGCGTTTTGAGCGACGTGGCCGCATAGGCTGCTCAAAGAGGCGTGAGCCAATTCGCAGGTCTTCGAGGTGTCTTGTCACTATCACGCAATTGTAATCATGATTTGTTCTATCCTATATTTTAGATGAACTTGATTTGTACTTGACCATGAAGCATTCCGGGAAATACTTAACATTGAAGTCTTGGAAAGTTTTGATTTTTGTATTTGACTCGGTTTGACTCGTTGGAGTCGGGATTTGAATTTTGAGTCGGTTTTTGGTCCGTTGTCAGTTTTGACTCTAGTTAGTGTCATTGCGACCCCGTCGTCATGTATTAAACACTCCAGGTACTTTTGAAAAGTTTTGAAATGTTTTGTTTTCGAAATCGTTTTAAGTTTTCTGACGTATAGTTGTATAAAACTATCGACCAAACGCTGGGATTCCTAAGCATGTTGTAGTCCGATAATCATCGGATGTTTGTTGGAGACTTGACAGATACTGGGTATCTACATAAACAATTGATTAAGGCACTAAGGTGTTATGGGTTCATAGGGGATTCATGGTGGTGATCATACAAACTTGTTTTCATAGTTGCAAGCAAGTTATTGTTGTAGTGGAATCGAGTTAGTTTATATCTTACGATCCATAGGAAGATTTGGGTCCCGGAGCCGAGTCGGTCAAGACTGTTCAACACCTACAAGTCGACTTACTTTCTTCCTATTCACTTCTATGCATGGTATAACAAGACTCGAGATAGTTTATATCTTACAAGTCTTGTTGAATAGATAGGAGATGTATAAATGCAAGGTTTCATAGTCTAGCATTTTATGAAGCATAACATGTGCATAGGTTAACACTACAACAAGCAAGAAATCTTATGATAACATATTAGATTAAATATGAATCTACCCCCATGTTATAGTTCCCCTAATCTCTTATTACCCCTAGCTAGGAGACTACTCACTCATGACTATGGTAAACATGCTAATGAAGGTGTCAATCATATTATCAAAGTTAAACATGGTAAATGATTAAAGTAATAATTAAGCAAGGGTAAAAAGGATTATACCAACTTGAGGATGATCTAAATAATAAGCAAGGAATAATAGAAGAACACTTGATGAATGATGAAGAGTTGTCAAGTCTTCAATAAACCCAAATATTCTTCAAATTACCCAACTAAAACTAAGAACACTTGAAGGATTAAAGAGGAATTAAGATTTGATTAATATTAATTTAAGGGAATACAACTTGATTAATGCTAAATTCTAACTTGGTAAACTTGCTTGTTAATCCCCTAACACAATGAAGTATTTATACTAAGTACAAGTATTAGGGTAACTAAGGCCTTAAATGACGATTAAGTCCTTAAGAAGATGATTAGTGCTTTGCAAGTCCTAGAGAGAGCCGTCCGGATTGTGGTTGAAGCAAACTCGTGCTGCATAGGGATCCACTCGACCTGATGGTGAGACACCCGACCAGGGTTCGGGCCGCCCGAATTATGGCTTGAGACGCCCGGATCGAGGCTTGAGACGCCCAGATCTTTGATCAGCTCTTCTTCTTCTTCTTTGACTGCCCAAGGATCTATGGGGATCGATGGAAGGTCGTGGGGCTCTTCATCATTGCCCATTTCTACTTCATTTATTCACTTAGGCCTTTAGTAATGATCTCCTCTTTGATGCTTGGTCATTAGATGTACTTCATTTAGCTCTACTTTGCTCTATAAGTGCAAGGTTAGCAATCCTCTCCTACCAAGGACACAAAACCTCAAAGAATATGCAAAGTAGGAAACTAAAGATAAGAAACGACCCTAATAAGCACTAGAAAGCATAGGAACGAGGCTAGTTCGGGGATTAAATGTGCACGAATATGAGTCACATCAAATGTAACACCCGCGAATTTCCCATTTTGACATTTAAAATTTATTAAACCATTTAATTATTTTATTTTATATTTTTAAATTATTTAATTTAATTAATTCATTTTAAGCACGATTTTAATGAAAAGAATATTTTAAAGTACGTATTATTAAATTATATTATTGTATATTATTATAATTACTACTATTATATAATATTCTTATTATTATTAAATATTATGGCGGTTGTTGTCCATTTGCCCCACACATGCGTACTCCCTCCTTTCCTCGTCTCTTTTTCTTCTTCCCTGCACAAAAACAAAACAACAACAGCAGCGAACAACAGAGCACCGTACAACCCATTTTCGCAAGCTTCAAACCCAGATTTCTCCTCCGTCTCTCAACCAAAATGCATAATTTTCACACCATTCTCTTCCTCTTTCCTTCCTTATTCTTTCAAAGTAAGAAAGTATTGTTTTTATGGTGATTAGAGTTTAACCCGTCTCATGAAAGTTCTAATTTTTAGCTCTTTTATCTCATTTTCTTTCCTCTAGTTTAAGAAAATGAAGACCCGGTGAGAGGCTCATACTTTTTAGACGTTTTCTCGGAGTTTTGAAGGGCAAAAAGGTAACGGTGATAGGTTACTCGACAAACATGTCGAAAGTTCCGTCTTACTTGCTGTTCTCTGGTTCTTGGTTAATAAAGTTTGATTCTTTACTCCTTTTATTGTTTGTATAGTGTATTTGTCTCGAATGGGTGTCTGAAATGGTGGTATCGTCCCCTGTTCCTCTGACCGTGGTATTAATGGCCGCGGGACTGGTGTCGTACGATGGTGGTAGTCGAAATAGGGGCTGTGGGTGACCTGTTACGGTCTCTGTTGGGTCGGGTTTTATAGTTTTGCATGTTTGTCCCTCCATGACCGTGCTTGGCACATTTTGGGTGGTTGTTTTGTGACCCCGTTTTGTCTGTCATGGGTGGCTTACATATTATGCATTAACGATGGATTCGGGTCATATTAATGATAACAATTCCGTCTAAATTTCCGTTTCCAAATGGTTGGCTGTGACGGGTTTATGAGAGCCCACAACGGGACTGTTTTGAGTCGTGTTGGTGACGGTTTTGTTTATATTCGGTAATCTAGTGTTGAATGGTTTCCTATAGGCTGTGTCGGGTACCGTTTCGGTGGCTGTTCACAAGTGGTTTGGGCAGGCCGCAGAGTAGTGGTCAGGTTTGATTTTGTTGGCGAGCTGATGGTTGGTCGTGGGTGGGTGCTTGGGTCACGGTTAGCTGTCTGTTGGGGTGTAGTTTACACGCCTGTCATGTATAATTGTATATGGGTGTATTACAAGTTACAACACCCCTTTATTTCCTTGTCTTTCTTCTTTTATTTCCTTGCGGATGGTTACTTAGTTGTCTTATTTGTTGGGTTGGACACTCCCCAATTATTGGGCTTTGCTTGTTCCAATTATTGGGCTTAATATGCTTAACTTCTGGGATCTCCTATGACTTGTTAGCTGGAATTTCCTCGATTTAATGGTTGGACTTTATTTGATTCATTTATTGGTTTATTCGAATAGTTTAACTTCCGTCTCATATTTTATATAACGTAATTAGTTAATATCGTTCATTTATATATTTATTCCTCACATGATTTATAATTGTGGGATACATTATTTAATTATCTCAATTATATATGAATGACGTGTTTTCAGTTTAATATGAGACCAATTTAATTATTCATGCCTTGTTAGTATTAAATTGTTCATCTTACATTTGAGTCATTTATAATTGAATTATTGTTTTGCTTATTATAAATGGTTCATTTCCGTTTGTTTACATTTTTATTCAAGTGACAAATATTGAAGAAATGAGTTACTTATTCATATTCATGATTATGATTTGGCATGAAATATCTCACTTGGATTATCATTGGTTCATTACTTGTAGTAGTCTCTTTCCAAGTTAATTCGTATCGCTTGGTTGAGTCGTATGCGTTTGATAATGCCTTTATGGTATACCGTATTGCTTGACTTATCTTTACGCCTCTTTCGGACTGTCCTGCCAATTGTGGGTTTAGCTCATATCTTCCGCCTCTTTCGGACTGTCCTGCCGATTGTGGGTTCTCGATTTCCGATCTGTCTTCGAGTCTTTGATGCGGACCGTTCTGCCGCATGTCGAATCGGGAACTGTACTGTCCCGAGAATCTGGCCAGATTTAGACTAGGACTGAGTCTTGGGAGTACCATTGTCGTCCTAACAGGGGAATTATATATTGATATATGAGTAGTAAAGGTCTTGCTTGGTTATAGATATTGGTATTTATCTTTTAAGGTAAGAGTTATGTCTTGTGTTGTTTGTCTTGGTCCTATTGGATACTAGGGGTGAGCTATAAGCCCTCTAGTTACGATATGATCGTCGGGATTGATGTTTCCATCCGTTCTTATGGTGAGATGCAAGCCATAAGTATGAATGTGACATTAGTAGCCACGTTCAGTGCGATGCTTGCTAAGTGGTTTTCCAAATAATGGCTACAGTTTCTATTTTTGTAATTTGCATTGATTGATCCCTACTTAACTGTTTCACATGATTCGGATTCTAATCTCACATTTATGTTGTATTTCCTTGAAATGCATGCCTTGGTGTAGATTACCGTATTCTTGTCTTTCATATTATTTAATTGTCTCACATGAATAGTTGAATCTTTATTATGCTAATGTTATCTATCTTTTTCCATCTCATTTAATCACCATGTTTAATTATAATCTTGATATTCATTTCTTTTGTAAGTATCTTATATGACTTATCTGTTTTAGTTCTTTGTTATGTTCGTTTCGACATTTTGTGGCTGGGAGAACCTTGAATTACTCCCCACTGACTGTGGCGTTCATGTTTACATAAATGACATGTATTAGTTGGTGCACCTATGGGGTGAAGACATGTGTGAGCTAGCGAGAACTTTGGCCTAGTAGTTGGTTTATTAAGATTGCATAGACTCACCTTTTATTGTATTGTCATTCGAAGGATATATTTTCCCTCACCTTGACTATCACATTTGTATAATTTAAACTTTATTTCCGCATTCTTTATTTATGTTTTGGATTTTAATGAACCCGCGCTTAAATTTTTAAAAGTTTCAACAACTTCAAATTTTCCGCTTGAATTTATAAGTTATATTTTCTGCGTTATTGCGGGGGTGTCACAGTTGGTATCAGAGCCTATGTTACTCCCGACGCACACACGTGTACCCCAAATTTAAATTTGAACTTGACCTTGAATAATGAATGAGAGATGGGTAGAACTAAGGACCTAAGTTGGTAGTCTCATTGTGTATGCTTCATGATAGGTTCTAACATGTTTGTTGATTGTCACTTATTGTTGTGCCCTTGGATCAATGACCGTGAGTTTACCCACGTGAAGATCAAGACTTGGTGCCTTTTGCCGAGAATTGAAGATTGTTCAACCTTTGAAGAATGCTTCTTCTTCCTCGAAGATATTTCTCCTTCGTTGTGTACCTTGTCTTATCCTTTAATTCTTAATGCTTATTTCTTCTCCTAAACTCTCTTTTCTTTTTCCTTGGAGGTTACTCTTGTACCCTCCCAACTTGTCCTTTGTTCCTTGCTTATCCTTCCTTAACGTTTTTTTTATAATACTCTTTCTTTTGAGGAATGCTGACCTTGGTTGGAAATTTTGACTTTTGAGGAGATTATTTGTCTGACCCTTAACCCTGGTTTTGAGAGGTTGTGATGTTGGAAAGACTTAGGTGGTGTGATGAGACATACTTAGTGATTCTTATACCTAGATCCTTGATAAAGTGAGTATATCTGATTGGTGGATTCCGTGTGTCAGGTGTGAGTTGCATTTGCTACTAAGGTTATAGAACTTGGCTTTGTTGTTTATGTTTGGGATTTGAAAGGCTCGGGAAGTGTAGTGAAACGTGCCTTGGGATACTAGTGCTTAGTGCTTGACTTAAAATAGATGAAACTGAATGGTGGATTTGAGGATGTAGGATTGATTAAGTAAGTCGAGTTTGTGATTAGCTTTCGTAGTCGCTTTGGATATGAGGGTTTGATAATGCGTATGTTACCATATGAGAAATGCTAATTGTGGGATTATTAGTTGGTCTAAGTGAGTGACCTTGATTACTACTTGAGGTATGGTATGAGAGTGAGACTAAGCTACATTGTTGGGAAGTCTTAGCACTTGTTTTAGTAACTAAAAAGTATAATGGTATGGTTGACGCCAATTGTTAATTTAAGGACATAGTTTCAGTTTATGGTGTTAGAATGAGAATATATGAGGTGGTTGTTGGAGCTGGTGTCCTTCACAAATTAGTGTGATAACATTTGTAAATCTCTTACAGGTTCACAAGGGTATACTTCGTATATTTAATCAGTTGATTAACGTTTACCTAATAACGGTTGGCTTGCTAGAAAGTTTGACGTTATTATCATACAGATGGCGGTGATCAACTGGTCCCTAAAGGTCACACCTATAGGACGTATTTGAGAAATGTGGTTATAGAAATATAATTACATTGATGCCCAAAATGACTAAAAAGTTAGTCAATGTGTTGATGAGATAATTATTTAATGAAAATTAAATAATATTAAGTTGAGACGAATTAACTGTCAATTCGTAAATTAAATATAATAAGTTATATTTAATTAAATATATATAAGGTTAGTTTGAAAGAATTAATCTGTTAATTCGTAATTAAATATAATCAGTTGTATTTAATATCAACAAGTTGAATGTGTCATAGTGATAATAGTGAGGGTACACAAGCCAAGAGGTCATGGGTTCGATCCTTACTAGATGACAATTTAACACACTTTATATGTTTTTGGAAAGACCAAATATAAGGAAAAAGAATACTCCTTATTTTCGGTTCAGGTGGCCGAAATTAGGGAGGTTTCCCTTTTCCTAATTGATTTCGGATTTCGGCCTATATAAAAGAAAGGTGGAGAATTATTTCTAACCTAATGCTTTTTCTTGACCTAGCCTCGTCTTTCTCATCACAAAAAAACACAAAGATAATAAAATTTTACAGAAAATTTTAGATTGATTTCTAGCATAATCAAAGGGTATATCTTAGATCGTCTTGGGTGAAACTAATAGGCGAATATCAATTTTGATATTGTTCTTAGGCCAATTTTGCAAGGACCCGAGGTTAATTCTAAATCTTTTTACTTATGCTTATGTATTTTATTTTATGACCATAGATCATCTTTATTATATCGTTATAATCCTTCATGTTAAAGGGAAGTATACAGATTATTTCCCACAAGTGGTATCAGAGCAATAGGCTACGATTTTAATTTTGATGATTTTCATAAAATTTGTATGTAAACTATAACCTAATTTTCGAGAAAAAAAATTAGGGTTTCGTTTTTTTTTTCGGCTAAAAAAAAAAAAAAAAAACTTTTTTTTTGGCCGAGTTTTTTTTATCTTTCAGCCTGTTTTTTTCTTCTTTCGTTTTTCCTTTTGTTTGATGATTTATATCCAATTTCTTTAGATCATATCATTGTTTTAATCGGTTAAAATTATCATATGAGAATTGGTAGATTTTGATTTAATGCAGATTAAGTTAAAATAAATATAGTATCATCATGTCATTGATACAAGAACTTGTTTTTGCTATATAGTTTTAGCATATAAGATTAATCATGATTGTTAATTCATTTGCTAAACCATGTTCTATTAGCAACTATAAACTTTGTTCTTCATCAATTTTTGTATTAGGGCTTTTTGCCGCAAAAGGAAAATAATTTTGACGGCTCAATTTTTTTTAGGTATGCCGTGAAAAAAAAAAACGTTTTTAGGTTATTTTTTTTACCGAATCAGAATAGGGAAGGAGGAAATTTTTTTTTGAAAAGAAAAATTATGGAAAGTTTTTTTTCCTCTTTTTCTAATTGCCGATATAAAAAAAAAAAAAAAAGGGATGGGGCTGTTATTTTTTTTTTCCAGCCGTGGCAGCTAAAAAAAAAAAAAAATTGTTGTTTTTTTTCAGCCGAGTACAAAAAAAAAAGAGATTTTGTTTTTTTTTTTATTTGGCCAATTAGTTATTGTGAATCGGTTCACAATTTAATGATATCGAGTTATTTTAAAGCAGTTTAAAATTTTGACGGATGGAATTCATATTACAAGTTTAATATGGATTATGTATGAATTAATGTGATTAAATTGCGGAATTGTCACTTAATTTAATTTAAATAGGTGGTTTGGATAAATTAATCAACATAATTAATTTATTGTATTGTGTATGTTTAATTTTTTTAGTTGATGCTTTTAATTATGTTGAATGAATCGAATGAATGAATTTTATTTACGTATTTAATTTTGCAATCGGTTGTAATTTGTAATACTTAGTGTGGCCTTAGTCAATTATGTTTTCGTAATGAAGGAAACATGATTTTTATGTAATTATGAGATCTCGAATCTCCTTTATTTTAGTTTTGGGTTTTGAAATTAGAATGTAATTAATAGGTCAATTATGTAATTTTATTTATTGTAATTTCAAAGAAGACTAAAGATGAAGATTCAAGCTCACTCCCGCTACATGGATCAAGATGGAACATCAAGACAAGCTTCTAGGGTCCAAGGATGGATTCCAAACTTGTATTTATTGTTCATTTTGATAGGATAGCCCACACTAGGACTTTTACTGTTTTTTTTACGTTTTTCATTTTATTGCTTTTCATTCACTTGCTAGTAATTGCATCATATTCCGCCTAAAACCAAACCACCTACTACTAAAATGCATGAAAATTGACTCATATAGTTGTATGTTAGTTTTCATGGACATGCAGATGTCACAGTCTATAAGCCATCACTTTAGTTTAAATCATTCTCGCATGCTAGATTATAGTTCACTTAAAATGAATTAAAAATAGTTGATGGGATCTTCCTCTAAAACGGAAATTGAGATTAGTCTTTATAAGGGCAAACATCTATGAGTCCCTTCTTCGTCGGTAGGCCTAATATGACCCCTTCTACGTTGGGTAAGTAGTTGTGTTGACTTAGTTTACCTCAACATCATAGTCCGAAGAGTATCTCGTGATTATGATGGACTAAAGATAGAATTTACAGAAATTTATCGACCAAGAATTCTAACGGTAGAATTAGCTAAAAGGTTAGCTTATCAATTTGCAGAGAATTGAGTCTTGGGGTCATTTATATAATTCTTGAGGGAGGTCAATTGTATAAATGTTTTGAGTATTCGCGTTATGACATTAGTTCATTAGACTTAAAATCAAAACGATGCACATGCTTATTATTTTATTCTTCTCGCAGTGTAGAACACGTTTATTATCGATAATACTGTTACAACAAATGGCTGGAAATAACGCAATCCCAATGCCTAGTGCCACACTAGATCGTTCGTCCTGGCTAAAAATGTTTATGGACAAATGAATCAGTCCACTCGACTGAAGAATGATGGGTCCAATTTTGCGGACTGGGAGGCGGCACTACGGAATGCTGCCATTGCTGACGGTAAGCTCAGGTATTTAACTAAGCCAATACCGGTCAACCCAGGCCCAAATGCAGGAGTCAACGAATCACTCGCTTATAGTGATTTCGTTATGGAAGCGGGTGCGATAAAGAACGTACTCATCTTTGCAATGGAAACCAATTTGCAGAGACGCTTCATTGTCCAAGGTGCAAACAAGATTTTCACCACGCTCACTAACGAGTTCTCAAAGGCGCCGAGAATCGTTACATATGAGCATACCTGTCGCTTCTTTGATGCGAAACTCCAGAAGGGCCAACCGGTTAGCCCACACATTCTTCACATGATTGAGAATGTCGAGAAGCTGGAGGCACTGAATTGTAAAATTAGTGAGAGCATTGTCATTGACCGAATGCTTCATTTTCTTCACGATGGTTTTGCCCTCTTCAGGGCGAACTACTATATGAATGACTTGAAAAAGAGTCCTCATGAGCTACACTCCCTTCTCGTACAGACCGAGAAGGATATGAAATTGAGTGGGAGCATGAAGCAGGATGTTCTCACAATTTACAACAAAGGTAAAGGTAAGGGCAAAGCTCATGCCGACCTAGCTGTAGGTAAGCCAAAGTTTAAAAAGCCAGGAAACGGTAAGAGTGCGCCTGGTGAGACTAGTGGCTCACAGGGCAAGACAAAGAGCAAGGGCGGTGACATAGAGTGCCACCATTGTCACAAGACTGGACATTGGAGGAGGAATTGTCCCGTCTACCGTGAGGACATCAAGGCAGGCCGCGTCGTTCCTGTTGGTATGTCTTCTTATATTCATATGATTGAGATTAACCATGTAAGTTTCAGAACTTGGGTACTAGATACTGGTTGTGGTTCTCAT
Organism: Silene latifolia; assembly: GCF_048544455.1. Taxonomy (NCBI): domain Eukaryota; kingdom Viridiplantae; phylum Streptophyta; class Magnoliopsida; order Caryophyllales; family Caryophyllaceae; genus Silene; species Silene latifolia. The sequence goes on along the minus strand of NC_133538.1, from coordinate 13,780,876 downwards.
CTGTGTAATCATTTGCAGGGCCTAAATAACATCATACCTCTCGAAAAAGGTGATGTGGACCTGCGAGTCGGGAATGGAGCACGAGTAGCTGCTGCCTTGAAGGGAACATATGTAATCCAACTCCCTAGTGGTTTTGAGTTATCTTTAAATAACTGTTACTATGTACCCAGTTTATCTAAGAACATTATTTCTGTTTCCGTACTTTCTAAAGACGGTTTTACATTTTCAATAAAGGATAATAGTTGTATTTTCTCTTTTAATGAAATGATTTATGGCAAAGCAGTTTCCATGAATGGAATTTATATCTTAGATCAAACCACGGAAGTATTACACATGAAAAATAAGAAATTAAAGGTTGGTGACAAAGATCAAACCTAACTATGGCATTGTCGAATGGGACACATAAATGAGAAACGCGTAAAGAAACTCGTCGATAATGGGACTATTCCCTCATTCGGATTTTCTGCATATGGCACGTGTGAATCATGTCTCATTGGCAAGATGACTCGAATTTCCTTCAAAGGTATTGGAATGCGCGCTAGTGACCTATTAGGACTCATACATACGGACGTATGTGGACCTATGTCAATTACCGCTAGAGATGGCTATAGATATTTTATCACTTTCACGGACGATTTGATTAGATACGGATATGTCTACTTAATGAAGCATAAAAGTGAGTCCTTTGAGAAATTCAAGGAATACCAGAATAGGGTACAGAACCAACTGGGTAGAAAGATTAAAGCACTCCGTTCAGATCGGGGTGGCGAATATCTTTCAAATGAGTTTGATCAACACCTGAAAGACTGTAGAATCGCTCTACAGTTAACTCCACCTAGAACACCTCAATTAAATGGTGTCCGAACTGAGAAATCGAACCTTACTTGATATGGTTCGATCCATGATGAGTCACACCGTAGTGCCTGATTCATTATGGGGTTATGCTCTTTTGTCAGCTGCTCTTATACTTAACCGAAGTCCGTCTAAAGCTGTCGACAAGACTCCATATGAAATGTGGAAGGGAACGGTACCTAAATTGTCCTTTATTCGGGTTTGGGGCTGCGAGGCTTATGTCAAGTGGAGACACGAGGATAAGCTCGGCCCGCGATCGGTCAAGACATACTTTATAGGTTATCCAAAAAGGAACATTTGGTCATTACTTCTATTCGCCTACCGAACACCGAGTATTTGTTGCGGCTAGTGCGATGTTCTTAGAAAAAGAATTTCTCGAGAATAAGTCGAGTAATAGAACGTTCGAGCTGTCGGAGATTCCAGAACCAACAACCGAGGAACAGATGGAGGAAGTTGTACCTCCAACTGATGATACGGTTAATATTCATGAGGAACCTAGGAGGTCGGGTAGGGACTCTCATTCTCCGGACAGATACATTGGTATGGTCGAGGAGAATGACGTTTTACTTCTAGAAAGTAATGAACCCGCAACCTATAAAGGTGTTATGGCCTGTTCCGACTCAAAGCTATGACTCGAAGCCATGCAATCCGAGATGGACTCCATGTATGAGAATAACGTACGGGATCTAGTTGAATTACCTAATAAGGTAAAACCTCTACAGTGCAAATGGCTTTACAAAATAAAGCGTTCTGTAGACGCGCAACCAGATATCTATAAGGCACGACTTGTGGCAAAAGGTTTCACTCAAGTGCAAGGATTGCATTATGATGAGATTTTTGCACCTGTAGTCATGCTACGTTCCATTCGGATAATCTTAGCGATTGCCGCATTTCATGATTATGAGATTTGGCAAATGGATGTAAAACCGCCTTCTTAAACGGTTATTTGGAGGAAGAGTTGTACATGGTGCAACCCGAAGGTTTCATAGATCCTAAACATCCTAAGAAAGTATGCAAGCTTAAGCGTTCCATTTATGGACTTAAGTAAGCTTCTCGGAGTTGGAATCATCGTTTCGACCAAGTGATAAAAGAGTATGGTTTCACTCGATCAGTCGAAGAACCATGCTTATATATCAAGTAGAGTAGGAGCAAGATTGTATTCTTGATATTGTATGTCGATGACATACTCTTGATTGGGAATGACATTCCTCTCCTATCTTCGGTTAAAGGATGGTTGAAGAACCATTTCCAGATGAAAAATCTAGGCGAGGCACAACGTATTTTGGTAATCCATATCTACCGAGATAGATCACGACAGACGTTATCACTTAGTCAGGAGTCTTATTTGAATAAGGTTCTTGAGAGGTTCAGCATGACCAACTCCAAGAAGGGGAACCTTCCAATGACGTCTGGGATGCAGTTGAGCAAGTCTCAGTCACCCACGACGCCTGAAGGGATTGAACACATGAGTCGTATTCCTTATGCATCTACAATAGGATCGATCATGTATGCCATGATGTGCACACGTCCAGACGTGGCACATGCATTGAGTATGACGAGTCGGTACCAAAAGAATCCAGGTACCTACGGAGGACTAAGGATTGGGTATTAACTTATGGAGGAGATACTGAGCTATGCGCAACCGGTTACGCAGATGGTAGCTTCCAAACGGATCTCAGTCCAGTTCGTCTTCACTCTTAATGTGTTGTAGCAGATTCTACGACTGAATCGTTGAATTATGATAAGCATATAGGGCACGTTATTTCCATGGGAATTAAACGTGTTCCGGAGTTGTAGTACTTGATTATGGATTTGATACATTATCTTTTTCATATACTATTTATAACTTCATCGTTTTATATATAATATTTTGTTTTTCATGTGGATTGTACTGACAACATTGAACTCTACAAAGTGAACTGAATTACATTATATTTGTTTTGGTCAGTAATCGCCAATGTGAGCTGATAACTCCAGCTATTATATTGTGCAGTCGATTGATGGTGGATTCAACGAGCCATAAGTCAAACGGTTGACTGATGGATCACAGATGCGAGATTATGACGATACCTCGTAGGACTGTGGACAGCGGGCCGCCCACGGGGGCGCTTGGTGAAGGTCGAAAAACAAGCGTTTGCATTTTGTAAGGAGTCGCCACCAATTTTTATGGGAAATTGGAACCGTTCGAATACCTCGTGTCATGTCAAGACACAAAGTAGTGACATGAACACTAAGCAATCGTTACCCTTAGCATTCTATGTCTAGAATGACTCTCGTGGATGCCAATGAACACGGGTGCTCACGGAGATCTGGAGTAAGGGGTGAGGGTACGTATTAGGAAGCTCTTTTGATCGAACACCTAATCCCGCCCGCCTCGATAGCGGCCTCTACTAATGATTAGGGAAGTTATTTATACTCGATATATCGTCGGTTATATGCATGCAATGCAACATCCAAGTTTTAATCCTAGCATGTGAGAATTAACTAAGTCGGTTGACACGTAATTAGCATACAATTGGGTCGAAGTTGGAATTTAATGTTGATTTACATGTGGAAACATACAAATGATAAAAGAAATACAATAATCATAAATTACAGTAATGAAAATTACATTAATTACATTGGAATAGGCGATTTATGTCGAAAATACCTTTAAAACGGATAATTTGAGAAAAAGAATAAAAGAATAAAAAGAAATAAATTAACGAACAGGAATTAGCGATATTACGAATATTAGTTAGTTAATACGTGGACTAATTAAACTAGGTCAAGGCAGTAAACGGAGTTCGGGACGTAAATCATCTCGAACAGCAAAGAGATCGCGCCCTGGAAGAGGCGCAGCGATTCTTGCGTCTGTTCCAAGGGTGAGTTCTGGCCGTGAAGCCGGAACTGCAAATCGTTAATGTTAATTGGTAATTTTATGGATCGATTAAATTATTTACTCGGATGAAAGTGATTAATACTTTTATTACATGTCAATGATGGTCATGAAAGCGATAAACATGGATGAGACGGATGCAAACGGATTATTTACATGAAATTATGATGGAAACATTAATGAGTCTTCTGTTGAAATAAGTCAATTAGGCTAAATATGACGGATATACAACGAATATGCGAATAAGCAGATGAAAATTATATCAATGACGAATTCCAGAAACTCAATATGAACAAATTGAATCTCTAAAACCCGGGTTTGAATTTAATGACGAAAACCCGTAAATATGAATTATAAGGGATTTAAGTCGGATTTGTGATAATGAAAACATATTAATGAATGATGAATTATGATATAATATACATGTGAATATTAAACTATTGTGATGAAGAATTAAAGAAAATAAACGAAACAAATAACAAACACACGAATTACGAGAGGATTTAAGAAGAAGAAAAGAAGCAGAATGCGGCAACCTCACGAAGAGGCGCAGCAGAATCGCGCTCCTTCAAGAGGCGCAGCAGATTCTTTGCGTCTTTTCTCGACGTCCGCTTCATCGGAAATCGCAAAAACGAGTCTTAAAGCACGGTTTTGGAAATCGGTTTTAATGGTGTTTTCGACATAAATCTTACAACGATGATACGATAAATAAAATACAATAAATAAAAGAGGATTATACACCCTCAGACTTACATGTTGACGAAACGAGATGAACTAAGATATCGACTAGTGAATGCTCGACGCGAATGCAAAGAGAGTGCCCTCGTAAGAGGAAAACGATTGATTAATTTAAGTTGATTGAGTGTAGTTGGTCAAATTGGTCGGTCATGCAACGGAGAGGCTGGTACCCGGAAGGATCCGAGCTTACGTGGTCGGAAGTCCAAGCACATAGGCGCCAATTAGTAAGAACAAAGTCTAGAATGCAAAGGGAGAAGAGAAGGGCGGACACTCG